>NC_054866.1:55906906-56261906 GCF_018320785.1 Cheilinus undulatus | reverse complement strand
AGGTGGTCTTTTCATCCGTGCAACTAACAGCTACACACAAAAACAAGCCCAGTGTGGCCCAACCAGAGGACGGATTTGCATGCTGCCTAAGAACATGATGAGTAGGGCCAGAGCATAACAATGCAGCTTATGTGCCTGGAGGCTGAATACTGCTGGTAGAGAGGTAAATATTTTTAATATATTTGTACTTCCACAACCCACAATCCTTGGCGTGGGTCAATAAAGCTTTCAATTGGATTTATTCCTTTGTTCATATCCATACACATACTGTAAAAATAAAGAGCAGAATGGGGTCATCATGTTTGTCTAACTATCAGTTTCATCTGAGATTAAAATCCTACAACAGAGGGTTGGATTTCGTCCAGATTTATTTCATAGAAAATATTCAGAGAAGGTTTACCCATACTGGAGCATCTCATCTTCATTCAAATGGTATTAATTATATCAAAGAAAGATTTCAAAGGCAGCAATCCCCCATAAATCTGTAATAAGATAATGAGACCTACTATTTAATTGATAGCTGACTTTAGTCATTCTGTTAATACAAGCCATATAAATGACACTGATTATTATACTCACTAATACAGGTTCATCTTAATTCCCATCTTCAGAAATTTCAATATCAAATTTGATGTCTGAGCTCAGCATCGGTGGCCATCTGTCTGATGGACAGTTCACCTTTTTAGAATAACTGGACATGCCAGAAAGGCTGTTTGATAAGGCCAACCCACGAAAGTTACGGAGGCCAACCACAAAAATAAGAAAGGCCAACCCACGAAAGTGAAGTATTCCAACCCACGTAAGTTAGGAAGGCCAACCACGAAAGTAAGAAAGGCCAACCAATGAAGGTGAAGTATTCCAACCCACGATAGTTAGGAAGGCCAACCCTCGAAAATTAAGAAAGTCAACCCACAAAAGTTAACTAAGCTAACCCAAAAAAGTTAGGAAGGCCAACCCACAACAGTTAGGAAAGCTAACCCACGATAGTTAGGAAGGCCAGCCACAGAATTTAGGAAGGCCAAACCACGATAGTTAGGAAAGGTAACCCACGAAAGTTAGGAGGGCCAACCAATGAAGGTGCAAAAATATTGGACCATTTGACTGAAAGGTGTGTTATGTTACCCAGGTGTGTCTGATTACCTAATAACTATTAACATATTACATTTGTTATACAGCTTTCTTTCACCAGCACTATTTTTCTTAATTCTAGTTTTATAGTGATCATTCCTTCATCTTTAAACATCATTCTTCCATTTATAACAGTAACTAAAATAGTTTCATTGAATTTCAGAGCAATATGACTAAATTAACACTGGTCTATTATAATAGGGTGTAGTCTTTATTGTAATATCAACTAGAAAAGCACTCGGAGAGCGCAGACCTCTGCCATTCGCCCTATCTACCAATAGTGAAGAATCCTTTAAAAAAAATCCTGGATCCATCCCCATGTGCCCCCCACCATGGCATTCGCCGACTACTCCCTCCCCGGTGGGGTGGAAACGCGGTGAGGCAAAGCATTGGCGTCACTATGGGTGCCATCAGATGCAACCATGGTTTCACCAGATGACAGAAAGTCATGGCAGAGGGTGAATATTCCTCTATTCCTCCCAACATTGTGAGTATTCTCGCTACAATTTGCTGTCTTTCTCTGTTACGCTCCGACTCGTCTCCTCGACCGGACGTGCGTCTTTCAAACTCTATAAACTCCAAAACTTTGAATAGAAATACACCCTAAAATGCTGCTGGGATTGAAGTCACTCATGTCCGCCATCTCTTGGTGTAAAGTGGTAACAGCGCAACTCTCTGCCATTAGTCCTATCTCCCAATAGTACAGAAGCCTTTAAAAAATTCCTGGATCCAGATGGTGATCTGGATCATTCCCAAAATCTTATCAGTTCTTCCTTATGCCATTTCTGACATTTTCTGAAAATTTCATCAAATCCATCAACAACTTTTGAGTTATTTTGCTAACAAACAAACATACAAGCAAACAAACAAACCCACCCGATCACATAACCTCCTTGACCGAGGTAATCATTAACACTGGTCTATTATAATAGGGTAGAGTCTATTATAATATTAATGATTAACAGTGGTCTATTATAATAGGGTATAGTCTATTATAATATTAATGATTAACAATGGTCTATTATAATAGGGTATAGTCTATTATAATATTAATGATTAACAATGGTCTATTATAATAGGGTATAGTCTATTATAATAATAATGATTAACAGTGGTCTATTATAATAGGGTATAGTCTATTATAATAATAATGATTAACAGTGGTCTATTATAATAGGGTATAGTCTATTATAATAATAATGATTAACAGTGGTCTATTATAATAGAGTATAGTCTATTATAACATTAATGATTAACAGTGGTCTGTTATATTAGAGTATAGTCTATTATAACATGAATGATTAACACTGGTCTATTATAATAGAGTATAGTCTATTATAACATGAATGATTAACATTGGTCTATTATAATAGAGTATAGTCTATTACAATATTAATGATTAACACTGGTCTGTTGTAATAGGTCATAGCCCTTATTATAATATTAATGATTAATGATGAATATATCTGAGGGACAGGACACATATCTAGTAAAAGTGCACTAAATTTTCATTTTGTATTTTACTATTCTTTCCCCAAATTTATCACTATCTCAACAAAGACTTCCATTTACATTAAAAATCTTTTTCTTTTTTTTTGTCACCTTGGTGAATTTTGCTTCCCCCCCCCCGCCTTACATACTATTTTTTAAAACAAATTAAAAGGTTTTCACAGCAAAATAGATTTTAATCAGTTTTTTTACACATTTTTTTTAAAGTTGATTTTTAAGATTCATTCATTGGTTCCATAATTTTTGTTAATTAGACAAACATATATATAAATATATATGTATATATTTATATCTTTAAACATATATATTTATATATTGAAAGGTATACATATATTTACATTTATATCTTTAAATATATATATATATATATATATATATATATATATATATATATATATATATGTCTGTGTGTGTGTGTGTGTGTGTGTGTGTGTGTGTGTGTGTGGTAAACCATTTGAATAATTCTCCTGCCAAGTATTATGTCATTGCATAGGCAGAATGAAAACATCAAGGACTCATATGCTGTTAAACCCACTGAGCACCCACAGGGGGCATAATCTTAAAAGACTCCTGGAGATGGGGGACTCTTTTTCTCAGAGTTTAAAAGCTCCTTTGTACCAGCTATGACCATAATCCACAGTCAAGAAGACATGCTCTGACGACAGTAAAAGTGAGCTAAAGCAAGATTAAGATTTAACATTAATGGCTGAGCGCTGCCTAGAACCACCAGGAAGGTCATCTCTAACACAGCCTTGTGTAATTATTAAAGCAGTAGTGTGTGCTTCTATATTCATGAGAGAGGAAACTGCAAGGATGTTCTGTCTTCATATCAATGTGTTTTAAAAACAGGCAACACTGGACTTTTGAAGCTTGACTATCCAGCAGTGATTCTCATGGCCTTGGCATGATTCCACTGTTCAGATGGCAGTCCTTGCTTCATATCAGGGTGAGGCACTGATCGTGTGCTCATGTCCTGTGATGGCCACGCTGCTGCAGAGAGGGCTCTTTAGGACAACTGACTCCTGCAATTCTCTACCCACAGCTCCTGAGCCACATGCAGCTCTGTTCTGAAGAGCTGGGGAAATGAAATGATTGTAAAGGGAAATGATTTGTTGTAAGTCATATCAGTCTCCTTCAGCTTTATCTACTGATACAGGGTGCTCTCTGTTTGCTGAAGCACGAGGAAGTGCCAGCCTCCTGGGTCAGCTGATGTAACCTATAGTCTCATGGGTCATATAACGCAATGTTACAGTCAAATCAAGTCACAACATTTAAATCAGATCACTGATTAAAATAATCCCAAACTATCACTTCTTTAATCTGTTCTAAATGTGCCACACAGAAATATTTCTCAAGGTTTAAACACCCTTATCAACAAGAGTGGAGAAAGATGGAGAAAGATGCTTCTTTATGTAAATGTTTGTTCAAAACGACGAGGGATAAAGTCCTAAAATCCTCTAGATTAATCTCAGAGGTACTGAACGCTCCAAAAACATGCTGAGACCAGAACATGGTAAACTCAAGACCAACAACAGATGGAGATACTGACCTCCACTAGATTACTGAATAATACCACAGTGTAGAGTCCAAACTCAGACTTCTAGAAGTTTCCTTCTCTGTTCTCAGCAGCTGAAACCAGAACCACAGATCTCATCATCACACACAGAGAACAGTTCAGTTTAAATCACTAAAAGATCATCCTTCACACGAAAAAATTTCAGCCTCACATGAGGAAATAAAGGTTCACAGAAACATCCCTGAACACCAAGAGGAGACTAAGGGTGCGTTCACACCTGGCTCGTTTGGGACAGTTGTTCCGAAACAGTGAGCGCCCCCCCCCCCCAAGTCCGGTTCGTTGGGACATATGTGAACACAGCAATCGCACTCGGATGCGGGACAAAACAAGCAGGCTGAGATCGCCAAAATAAGGTGGTCTCGGCTCGCTTCCATTCGAGCCCTGTAGCGGTTCCTTTGCAGTGAGAACACAATCACCTCAGAAACCAGCACAACTGACTCATAACTGTAGTACACACTGTAGTCATGGGGGCAGTAATGCGCCCAGTTGCCAACCGTTCAGTTAAAACAATAGAAAAGGAAGGAGTAGAAGAATCAGCAACAGCAGAAGAAGACGAGAAGTTGGAAAAACAACAGATATATCTGAGCGAAATGAGTGGAGGCTCCGTGAGGCGGCATGTCTTCGTTTTAACAAGTGCATCAGCACATTATTTTCCAGATGCAGTGTTGACTGTTGAAAAAAATGCATGTTTTGTTGAATTAGTGAACACTGGTACATTAGCCAGATAAATGCTATAAAAAAAAACTAGCCACACACTGCTGATACTCCATTGCTGTTGTTTTTCCCCATGGAAAGCAGGTAAGAACCTGATAAATGAATGAAGATAAAGAAACTCCCCCGCCTTCCGAGTAAGATTTCTGACCAATGAGAGACGAATTGGAGTGCACATGGCATTTGTTTACAACTTTGGACCGCAAGAGACTTTTGCCATGTGAACACAAACGAACCAAGTGACAAGTGAAACAATTGCATCGGTTTTGCCCCTGAATCAGAACAAAGCAAACGAGCCACAGGTGTGAATACACCCCAAGGGTGCGTTCACACCACAGCTGTTTGGTCCGCTTTAACTGAACTCTGGTCCGTTTTCCTGGAGAGTCCGGTTCATTTGAAGTGGTGTGAACACTCACACAAACTCTGGTGCGGACCAAACAAGCGGACTCTGGACCGCCTGAAACAGGGGTCTCGGTCCGCTCCCTAACGAACCCTGGTGCAGTTCGTCGGAGGTGTGAACGCAAAGCAGACGAACTTGTGAACCATAGATAGGATGAGGCATAAACCGTAACGTATATGGATTTATATGGGATTTGATACGCTCAAATACATGTCGGTACCTCCCTTGGCGTCTGGGTAGCCATGGCAACGCATCATAGTCCATGCTGATTTATTTGTCTCATATAAAGGACGACATGCTGGACGGCTCACCACCTTGCCGGTTGCTCATAATGCCGAAATGCAAGAGCAGAAACCACAAGACAGCGTAAATTCTGTGTTTTTTCATTGTTTGTGTGGAAGAAAAGACCGGCGGAAGGAGTTATGTCTTCTTCTACGCCTTCTTTTCTTCTTGGTCACCGTTTGTTTGTAGCGACAGCACCCCTAGCGGGCAGAGGTTGTAGGTGTTCAGATGGTTTGGTCTGCTTGACCAAGAGAGCAGTGTGAATGCTAACCAGACCAAAGGAAAGTGCAACAATGCTGCCATCTCTTTTCCAAAATGGGCCGCGTCCCTGGACTATCAGGTGTGAACACGACATAAAAGAGACTAAATAGAGTTGGAGAATTAGACAACAGATTACTGAGAATAATCCAGTCTCTGCTGAGAGCTCAGCAGTGTTACAGACACGTCTAGTGGAGTTTCACTGTTCTGACTGACTACCTGTGGTCACAGGTGAGTCAGGTGGACGCACCATCTTGAGCAGAGTAATCTCTGCCATTGTTTATCATTGAAAAAGCCCAAATGTAAAATAAATGCTGACAGTAAGAAGTTACTGTCATCAGTCCAGTAGATTTACTAGAATAACGCCAATAAACACAAAATAATAATAATAAAAAAGTCTGAATTCAGGACTGTCATTTAAAAATGGAGAACTTTTAATGTGTGGTAAGAGGACGTAACCATCTCTTCATTCATTCATAGAACAGCTACAGATTTAAGCTCAAACTGTTTTTTCTTCATAAATAAAGGAGACCCACAGTCTGATGATGCTGTTAGCCTCTATGATCATACTCTACAGCAGTGGTTCTCAGTGTTGGGTTCGGGAGCCCATTAGGGGTCGCGAGACACTTAGAGGGGGTCGCCAAAATGGCTTCAAGAAACAAAGAATATTTTTAAAATGTTTTTTTTTCCCCCACCCAATTTTGTCACTATTATTTTCCTCTCATTTTGATCAGTTTTTGCTATCATATTTTTCGTCAGTTTAACCCGTATTTGTCATTTCTAATCCGTTTCCAAGACTTTTTTCTGACT
The DNA here is from genome assembly GCF_018320785.1 of Cheilinus undulatus. Lineage (NCBI taxonomy): Eukaryota > Metazoa > Chordata > Actinopteri > Labriformes > Labridae > Cheilinus > Cheilinus undulatus. Next base: position 56,255,232 of record NC_054866.1, on the reverse strand, counting down.
GTTTTTCCCACTACCAATCCAATTCTTGCTGCTTACTGCCTAGTGTTGTCTCTGTTGACCCATTATTATGGATATTAACCCATTTTTACCCCTTTTTGCCCATTTTAATCACATTTGACTATTTGTTATGCCCATTTTTGCAAGTTTTACCCACTTCTGCAAAGTTCTCTGCCTCAGTTAACCCATTTTACCAGTTTAAACCACTTTTGTCCCCCTTTTAATCCCATTTCACCAAAATTTCCTCCCATTTCTGCCACTTTAATCCCCTTTCACAACTTTTATGCCTGTTTTTGCCATTTATTGCTGCCTCTCTTCTGTATTCTTTTGCAGCCTAATCCTTTTCTTCTACTTTTAAAATTCCATCTGACAACCTTTTCCACCATTTTTTTGCCATTTTAACCCATTGTAGCTATTTTTAATCAATTTTATTTATTTTTCAAGAAAAAAAAACATACAGATTTTTAAGAAGACTATCCACTAAAAGATATTTGTTGCTTTGTTAAAAACTGTTTTAATTCAGGTTTAATTTAAAATATGGTTATTGCAACTTAACTGTAGAATGAACCATGATTTTGCTGCCCCCCAGCTTGGCTGGGCCCAGAAAGCTCTCCCCTTTATCCCCCCTTATGGGCGGCCTTGTCTCCACATGACTATTGTAGAGTGTTCATGGCTGTGTTCAACCAGCTTCAGGTACAGTGGGGGTCCCCGGTTTCTGGCACCTTTATTTTGGGGGTTGCGGGCTGAAAAGGTTGAGGACCCCTGCCTTACCTGATGAAATCAGCGTCAGCTATTGGAGTGGAAAAATGATCATAAATATTTTGACCCTTTTCTGTGAAACATCACATTTAACCCGTAGTTTTCCACTCTTTAATTCACATTCGTGCTGTTAACTCCATTTACTGATATTTTTAAAATCCAAACACATGCTGAAATGTACAGATCACATCACACACATCACAAAAGCGTTTCCCTACAGCTCTGTTATATCCTGACATCACAATCCCTGTGGATTTTCATTTTTAATGCGAAAGATTACAGAGCCCTTTGTGTACTGGAGTGGGCCCTGAGAGGACCACAACCTGGAAAAGACAATAGGACAGTTTTATCATCATGTGTAGTTCCCTCAGTAAGACGTGCATACTCATCCACACAGTGATAAAAACATTCAGCCCAATCTACAGAGAAAAACCTGGGCAACTGTATGCATCAATTATTTTTGTAGATTATCCAGGTGAATCTTTGTAAAAGTAAAACTCTGTTTTAGTTCAGGAACAGAAAAATCAGAGTGAAATTTACTGACATTTTCAAGTCGACTCAACAAGACTGATCTTTGTTCAACTTCTTTTTTCTTTGACATTCATGTAATTTCATTTGTTCTCAGCTAAAAATGACTGGTGCTTTCAACGCAGACTAACACAATAATATGAATAACATTGTTTTTGATTCCCTTCCACTGGTGGTGTTAATTAGAAACACCTGTAACAATGCTTGAACAGGAAGTGTCTGCAGATGTTTCCACACCATCTAGATTCCCCCTCATTACTGAAATCATCAGAGAACGGTTAAATTTGTGACTATAAATAGAAGTCAGGCAGTCAGACTCATGTTCAGGAAGTCCTCTTCACTCATGGTCAGACGTGTCCACCATTAAAATCAACAATAATCCATCAGAAAGATGAATAAAGGAATCCCAGCGTTCAGCATCTGAACTCAGCTGATCACATTGAAACACATCTAAACACATAGAAACACTCTGCCCCAGGGCATCATGGGAAAATTCTGTCTACATATCCCCAGATTAGAATCCCACTGCCATGTCTTCAGTTAGCAGTTCATCTATTCCTGATTGCAGAGGTGTCAAGTAACTAAGTACAAATACTTTGTTACCTTACTTAAATATACATTTTGGGTATCTATACTTTACTGGAGTCATTATTTTTCAGCCTACTTTTTACTTCTACTCCTTACATTTTAAAAGTAGCCTCGTTACTCCTATTTCATTTCAGCTTGCTTTCATCCCCGGCTTGTCATCATTAAAAAAACACAAATAAAGAACCCAAAAATCTATCCAGATAAATCGCGTCATCAGAATGGAGTGAATTTGATTGTGGTTGGATGAGAAGTGTAAACATAATACCATTCTGACGCCCTATTGGTTTGTATGCGATCCATCGCACCTGCGCATTACACAAATCACGTCACACTCCAGCAAGGAAATAGCAGACGTATGTAGCCTAGTATGAAGATGTCCGTGACAGAGACTCAGGAGAACTTGAGTGAAATGTCCCAACCAATCACCAGTGAGGAGGTTGGTAGTACACATATATGGTTCTTGAATGTATTTGCATTGTACTAAAATGTGTTCATTTTCAATGGGCATAAATACGGAAACAGGTGCATCCCAAGTTTTTCAATATTAACATTTTTAGATAACATTATAATCATTATGGCCTTTAGAAAAATGTTTTTTTGGGGGGGAGGTGAGGCAGTGCACTATAGGCTCCTGTGGCGCAGCATAAACTTTTGTCCTTTAATGGCATTTTTCCCCTTACATTACTTTTACTTTTATACTTTGAGTAGTTTTGAAACCAGTACTTTTATACTTTTACTTGAGTAAAAAGCTTGAGTTGATAATTCAACTTCTACAAAAGTCTTTTTAAACCCTAGTATCTATACTTCTACTTAAGTAATGAATGTGAATACTTTTGACACCTCTGCCTGATTGTTAGAAAAGACATTTATCACCCATCTGAAATACCCACAATGCATCACAGGGGGCATTTATCCATGGGTAGTGTAGTTTTTTATAGTTTAGAAACACAGAATGAAACTGAGTGAAGGTAACAAAGTCAGGCTTAGTTATGTGGATAAACTTTGCAAGATTGGCTCACATGACCTTAACCAGTGTTACTCAACCAATAAGCCAAACTGGTGAAAAAAACGCTCTGAAAGAGCCACAATCTTAGAGGTGAAAAGTGGTGAACATGGGTTAAAGTGGTGTAAAAAATAGTCAAAGTGGTGAAATGGTCAAAAAGCAACAAAGAAGGGGCCAAAAGAATTAGTGATAAGTGGCATAAATGGAGAGAAAAAGTGGCAAAATTGATTAAAAAATGAGTTACAGGTGGCAAAAATGGTTAAAAAAAAAAAAAAAAAAAAACAGTAAAAATGTGGTTAAAAAAAAGGGGAGGGGGGCGCCAAAAATGGCAAAGATTGATAACAAAAAATGAGTGAAAAGAGACTAAAATGGACAAAAGTGGTAAAATGTCAAAGACTGGTGAAATGGAGAGAAAAAGTGGCAAAAATGGGCAAAAGTGGTTTAATGGCAAAAGGCAGCTAAAATGGATGAGAAGGGGCAAAAAATGGCATGGGGGGTTGAAAATAACAAACACAAGCTAAATGAGGTGAAAGCGGGTGAAAAATGGCAAAAATTCATTATAAAAAAAACAATGTGGCAAAAATGTGGCAAAAATGAGTGAAAAGACACTAAAATGGTCAAGAACTGGTAAAAATGGAGAGAAAAAGTGGCAAAAATGATTAAATAAATGAGTTACAGGTGGCAAAAATGGTGGAAAAACTGTAAAAATGTGGCAAAAATGACTAAAATGGGCAAAAGTGGCATTCAATGGATAAAGCCAGCTTGGCTTTATCCATTGAATGCATGGCAAAATAGGTAAAAAAAAAATGCAAATAGCAAAAAGCAGGACAATAAAGAAAAAACTGGTGAAAGGGGGTGAAAGTAGTGTCAAACTTGGGTTTAAAAAGCTGTAAAAATAGATTAAAAGTGGCAAAAAGGGGAAACACTGAATATAAGGGTAATGGAAATAAACAAACAATAAAATAAAGGCCAACAAGATAAGCCAAATGTAGAGAGTGGGACACAAACTGATTAATGTATCATTTCTAATGTTAAAGTTGATCTTTTTAAAGTTTTCTGGGGGAAAATATTTCAAATTAACACCTAAAAGCCACAAATCATCATAAAAGAGCCACATGTGGCTCCAGAGCCAGGCATTGAGTATCACTCACCTAAATTATTCTTATTTAGGAGAAAATTCAAAATGTCTCTTTTTTTAAAAAAAAAAAAAAAAGGAAGCTGACAAAAAAATTAGATGTACTTATGTCAGCTAAAAACTTGGACTTTTAATGTTGATATCACAGATTAAATGAAGTTTAATGTACTTTTCGTCAGTGTAATGTCCCTCAGCATTAATCCTCTCTCGTCTCTGGGTTCTAATGAGGAAAGCTAACTTCCTGCTGGGCTGCCGTAGCACAGACTTATTTATTCATGTATTTAGATGTGTTTGTAGGGCGTAGGATTTTATCCTTTACAGTGAAACGGCTGTGATTTTTCCTTCTTTTTTCTCAGTCCTTCCTGGAGCCTGCATGTCAAAGCTCAAGCAGCCCATCCTGCTCTTCAGCACAGAACAGCAGCCCCCGACTAATGAAATGACTCAGAGCGAGGTTCTGAAGTGACCTCTGAAACTTGAAGGCTTAGAAATGACCGAGAAAAGAATCAATCCACAGCTCAGAGCCGAGGAAAATACGTCATGGCGCTGAGAGTTAAAGTAAAAAAGGAATAATTATGGCTGAGCTTTAACACTTCTATAGATTCAAACAGAATGTGTGTAACACTGAGAAAGGAAGAAAGAATATCACCCCCACCATCCATCCTGCAGATGAAATGCAAAGCCGCATTGTCAGAGTGAAAAAGTGACACATTAAGATGATGGACAGCCTCTCGGCTTTTGAGCTAAATAGAAAGTGACATATCTGTTTATTTCTCCTGGGCCCGTATATCCGCTGCAGAGACACTCAGAGGTCTGAAGCGCCGCTGTCTGACCACACTGAGAGTCCCACTGTGCATGTGTGTGTTAAGTGTGTGTTACCATCAATTTGTATTTTGAAATTAGCAAATCAGCCAGTTGTCTTTCAATGAAGGACATCCACTCCATCTTTGTCAGTCAGATGATTCCCCAGAGAGGCCCCTTCTCCAGCGAGGAACGTCAGATTCTCATTCCAATCAAGTCTGCAAAGTGGCAGAGCAGAGGCTCTAAATGAATGGAATTAAAGCGTATGGCAGGAAGCAGGGACGCTGACGACATCTCATTTTCATCCTCGGTCCTTTTTTAGTCAAGGACCCCGTCTGAGAGAGACAAGATGCTGGTTGCATAATATTCATCTACATTTCCTTTAGTACAGAAAGACTAGCCCTCTGCTCTTTAATGAAGCAAACAAGGTCAGGATTAAAACATCGGTAACAGCTCTGGTCCTTTATTTCTGAGGGCTTTGACTTATTTGAAGCCTCACATACATGCAAGATCACTTGAACTCATTGTTATGCCACTCTGCTGGCTTTGTGAGATAAACTTAAGGCATAATAGCTCTTTGAAATGACTGAAATGAGAGCAGTACAGCAAGAAATAAAGAGGACAACAGAGGAGTTAAAGAGGAATTACAAGAGCTGCTTAAAGAAGCCTTAGCCACCAGAATGCCTCTACATTTACCAGGGAGCTAAAAAAACATATATATATATATATATATATATATATATATATATATATACAGTTGCAAGAAAAAGTATGTCAATCCTTTGAGATTTCTTGGATTTCTGCATAAATTGGTCATAAATGTGTTCCGATCTTCATCTAAGTCACAACAATAGACAAACACGGTCTGCTTAAACTAATACTGCACAAAAAAATGATATGTTTTCATGTTTTTATTGAACAAACTGTGTAAACATTCACAGTGCAGGGTGGAAAAAGTATATGAACCCCTAGGCTAATGACTTCTCCAAGAGCTAATTGGAACCAGGAGTCAGCCAACCTGGAGTCCAATCAATGTGATGAGATTTGATGTGTTGGTTAAAGCTGCCCTGCCCTATAAAAACACACACCAGTTTTGAGTTTGCTGTTCTCAAGAAGCATTGCCTGATGTGAACCATGCCTGGCACAAAAGAGCTCTCAGAAGACCTACGATCAAGAATTGTTGACTTGCATGAAGTTGGAAACGGTTACAAAAGTATCTCTAAAAGCCTTGATGTTCATGTGTCCACAGTAAGACAGACTGTCTACAAATGGAGAAGGCTCAGCACTGTTGCTACTCTCCCTAGTCGTGGTCATCCTGTAAAGATGACTGCAAGAGCACAGCGCAGAATGCTCAATGAGGTGAAGAAGAATCCTAGAGTGTCAGCTAAAGACTTACAGAAGTCTCTGGTACATGCTAACATTTGTGTTGACAAATCTACAATAAGTAAAACATTAAACAAGAATGGAGTTCATGGGAGGACACCACGGAGGAAGCCACTGCTGTCCCAAAAAGACATTGCTGCACGTTTGAAGTTTGCAAAAGAGCACCTGGATGTTCCACAGCACTACTGGCAAAATATTCTGTGGACAGATGAAACAAAAACACACAACGCTATGTATGGAGAAAAAAAGGCACAGCACACCAACATCAAAACCTCATCCCAACTGTGAAATATGGTGGAGGGGCCATCATGGTTTGGGGCTGCTTTGCTGCCTCAGGGCCTGGATGGATTGCTGTCATTGACAGAAAAATGAATTCCCAAGTTTATCAAGACATTTTGCAGGAAAACTTAAGACTATCTGTCCACCAACTGAAGCTCAACAGAGGATAGGTGATGCAACAGGACAACGACCCAAAGCATAGAAGTAAATCAACAACAGAATGGCTTCAACGGAAGAAAATACGCCTTCTGGAGTGGCCCAGTCAGAGTCCTGACCTCAACTCAATTGAGATGCTGTGGCATGACCTCAAGAGAGCGATTCACACCAGACATCCCAAGAATATCGCTGAACTGAAACAGTTTTGTAAAGAGGAATGGTCCAAAATTCCTCCTGACCGTTGTGCAGGTCTGATCTGAACTACAGGAAATGTTTGGTTGAGGTTATTGCTGCCAAAGGAGGGTCAACCAGTCATTAAATCCAAAGGTTCACATACTTTTTCCACCCTGCACTGTGAATGTTTACATGGTTTGTTCAATAAAAACATGAAAACATATCATTTTTTGTGCAGTATTAGTTTAAGCAGACTGTGTTTGTCTATTGCTGTGACTTAGATGAAGATCAGAACACATTTATGACCAATTTATGCAGAAATCCAAGAAATCTCAAAGGATTGACATACTTTTTCTTGCAACTGTACAAAAAAAGTTCATGCACTTTTTTGCAGTCAGATTCATTTGTACCATTCCTCAAAGCAGTATAGATGCAACTGGTCAACTTTAACTCCCACATTGTGGTAAACAACATGGCGATGACCTGGGCAAAAAGCTGAAGTGATTGAAAATGGATTTAAAAGGGGTAAAGGGGTAAGACACCTTTTCTCTGATCTAACAATGTGGATTCAATTAAATTAAAAAGTTCCGGGCTTGCTAAAAGTTCTTTAGGGCTACGGAGACATCGAGGGTAGCAACAAACAGCAAGAAGGTCAGCTTTCAGAGGAAAAAAAGAGTGTCAATGACTTACGGTTCAAAAGTTATCAACGTTTTTATAAACTTGTCACTTGTTGTTTATGACAGCACTGTCCTCAGAGACCCAGGGAAGTCAGCCAAGTTCAGGACTCACTAGAAAATGTTCTGTTAGAGCTACGAATGCATGGAGAACATGATTAGAAAGGCACAACAGAGAGCTTTCAGATAAAAAAACAAGTGTCTACAACCTATGGTTCAAACGTTATCAGGTGACTGATAAAGGGATGTACAGATCCGTGTGGTGTGGGCTCTAAGGTTAAAGTCTCAAATATCAGTTCTTATAAATTCCTCCTCAGTGGATGCTAAAAGGTTCAGATCTGTAAAAACATGGCACACCAGCAGCAGAATATTCTTGTCCGATTTGTGCAGATTTCCTGCAGCAGTCCTTGATTGATTCCTGTCTCTAACACTGAATAAAGTCATAAATACCCCAACCATCTAAATATCTGTGTTTGGTTGTACTGGAGTAGCTGAATGACCCCGCTCTGGGATTCTGGACCAATGTGGCCCCAGCCCAAAATGAGTTTGACACCCCTCCCTTAGAGACCACAGCTCAGCAGGCCCACAATATTTAAGGTTCAAGTGACCTTTGACCTTCTAAATATCATAAGCTTACATGTGCAGATTTATGCCAAATTTGATAAAATTCCATCAATGCATTCTTGAACTATGGCACTCAGAAGGTCAGAGGTCACAGTGACCTTGGTTTCTGTACCTCTAAAACAGACTCAGCAGCCTAAAGCCAGAGTAGACATATAAGTTTAAAGAAACTCTCTCAAAGCATTCGTGAGATTTCACATTCACAGGCAAGGGGGGAACATGAGGACCAATGGCCTTGACCTTTGACCTCCAGAATCTCAGCAGTGTTTTCTTCAGTCAGTTTGAAATGTGGGTAAAACTGAAGGAAATCCCTTAAAAAGTGTTGTTGAGCTATCTGGTTCATGAGAACAGACAGTCTGTGGCCCCGCCCCTCGCTGGAGCAGAGACATGGCAGGAAGTGGCAAAAGTGGATGAGAAATTACCAAAAATATGAGTAACATTTGGCAAAAATAGTCAAAAGACAGCAAAAACATTGCAAAAAATGAGTGTAAAGGTGACTAAAATGGGCAAAAAGCAGTAAAGAGTGGCATGTAATGGCAAAATGCAGATTAACTCTTTGGGTGCCAGAGTTTTTTCAAGAAAATATTCAGTTTTGATATCAAGATTTCAAAAGGCAGTAGCTTGAAGGTGGTTAGAGATAAAGGCATACTGTAAATGAGAAAAATCTTCAGTATGACCCAAAGTTTGTGGTGGGGGTAAATTCACTCATCTAATTTGCATATTCTCACATCACCAGGCAGCCTCCATCGCCATTTGCTGTGCATTTTCTCCCACGGCTTCTAACATGGCTGCCGCTACCTCTGCTGTGTTTTTCATTCCCTACCTCCATCACTATTCGTGGTGTTTTGACCACCCGATACCCCCAGCACGTCCCCTCCCTACCTGGCCACGATGAGGCAAAGCATCGGCCTCGGTATGTGCTGCTTTGTGGACTATCATGGCCCATGAGCGTGCTGTCGGTGCTCACAGACACACCGTCATTCTCACCCATGGTTTCACCGGACAACTAAACATCATGTCAGAGGGTGAATATTCCTCTATTCCTCCCAGCATTGTGAGTATTCTCGCTACAATTCGCTCTCTTTCTTTCCATTACACTCTGACTACAACCACCACTTCCTCGTCTCCTCGATCGGGGGTGGGTCTTACAAAACTCTCTCTCCAAAACTTTGAATAGAAACACACCCACAAATGCTGCTGGGATTGAAGTTACTCATGTCCGCCATCTCCTGGTGTAAAGTGGTAACAACATTAGGCACCGTATTCGCAGCTGGAGCCTGTTTAATTCAGCAATGTTGCTTGTCACAATTTTGTGACTTTGGCGCTTAAAGGGTTAACCCCATAGAACCCAGTGTAGCGCCAGCGCTACGATAAGTATATCCATTTTTAATTGGCGGTAGATTTGAAACTGGATAAGATAGATCGATCATTCTTTTTATATATAAAACTTGGGGAGTTACACTAACATTTCACACATTCACCATGTTTCAGAACGCTTTTTCTTTGCAGTGATGGGTTTGTAAAAATACACAATAAAATGCACATAAGAAAAATCTTTATAAACGAGACCAGGGGTGTTTGCAGCACTTCCTACGTTGAAATAAACATTATTACATTGTGAGCATGACCTGTCACATGGTTCTTAAGTGTCCCTACCTCATAGGCTCCCCACCCCAACAACAGGAAGTGGCGTATTTTCCTGGGAGTTATATTTTTTTTTCCCATGGAATACATTGAAGAACTTAGCCTGCACACATACTCACCCTCGATCTCATTCCACCTCTACTTTTTCACAAAAACACTCAGACACACAACCCACACACACCAGACATCCATCACACACACCTGTGACACACTTCCACACATGTGTAGTTATGGATTCACAAAACCCTGGTCGTGCCAAACAGTTTTAGAGCTGGTGCAAAGCTTTCAAACTAATTACAGTGTTGGATGAAGGGTCTAACTACTCATTTGGCTCTTTTTTTTTTTTTTTTTTTTTTTTTTTACAGGTTACAAAATTGACTATATCTCAAAAAGCAAGTTATGCACAGACTGCAAATAAATTTCCTGTGGTTCCAAAGGACATTGTGCAACGTTTTTACATCTACAAATTTGAGGGATACAGCTGTGCAATTTCTGTATTTTGAAATATATGTGAACAAAACAAAAAAGATTTTCTCTTTTTTTTTTTTAGGTTTATTGCACTTTTAAGCAATTTATTGTAGTAGTTAAGACGTAAGTCAATACATATTAAAACTTGGGATATAAGGGTTATATCGATGTAAAGCAAATACACCAAAAATGGCACTACAGCATGTAAAAATGTAAGAATATGTCCTGGCGGACTTGCACAATGGTAGGTTTTAAAGGATAAAAGAGGGGAAAGTTGCAAAAAAAAAAGGCAAAAAAGTGAAAAAATTGCAAATAGCAAAAAGTGGGATAAAAAAATGGCTAAAACAGGATAGAAGTGGTAAAAATGGGCAAAAAGTGGCAAAAAGAAGTGGCAGAAGTGGGCTTAAAGCAGTGACTTGCAATGGATGGTTTCTGAGGTCAAAGTTTCCCCCTTTTTAGGTTTTTTGAGGTAAATATGTTTCAAATTAAGAGATAAAAGAGCCACACGTTGAGTATGACTGCATTTGGGTCATTTTTGATGTTTAACGGTCCTAAAGAGCACTGCAGTCATATCTGCTCTTCAATCAGATCTAAGAATTAAAGATCAGTAGAGTGAACGACTCCTGAGGTCTGCAGCCTCTCTGCTCATTTCACTCCTAACTATTCAAATCTCGTCTTCATCCCAGCGTGGAGTTGAGGTTTTTACATGCCATGTAAATAGTGGCACTGATTTGTTTGCTGTGTGCGTCTGGAGAAAGGTAGAGAGCAACGGCCAGCAGTGTGAACTCAGTCGAAGCTTTTCAGAGGTCACGGAGCTTTGCATGTCAAGCTTGAATCCCTTCTTGAGAAGGTAATATGCACGAGTTGTTTTACATCTGACAGAGCGGCTACCCTCACCCTCTTTGCATGCATCCCTACCCCGACGTGCTGCACGGTAAATAAAAGCATCGTGTTGAACCATGGATTGCCCTCAGGCTTGGAGAGGACTTTCTGAATATATCAGCTAAGGGGAAGACACCAGTCAAAGAGCAAACGCCAAGTTATTCCACTCACATGTGTGTTTGTGAGTTTGGAGACGAACGATGCCTGGAAGACACTCCCATTACAGACTGAGACCAAATTCATGAAGAAGACTGAACATTCAGGTCTCAGTATCATCAGACCCCCACCTTCACAGACCAGCTTCAGTCTATTGGATCAAATCAACCACGTTTCAGATAAATGTGGTCTGATCTTTCTGTACCCACAGCTAGAAACAGGACTCATCTTCTGATTTACAGGACAAACTAGCTGGAACAGACAACATGACTACACTTTTCACACAGAGCATGATGTCACAGGAACATGGCCACCGTGGGAATACTGGGAACTGTTTCAGAAGAAGACGTGTTTTTCATTCAAACTTCTAAAAGCAGAGCTTTGAGTTTTTTTTTGCTGCAGACAGACATTTAAACGGCCCGGGGAAAATCTTCAAGAGGAGCATCTCTCTGTGGACGGGCTGCTGCTCTCAGTTGGGATAGCACAAACATAGGAGTGGAACATTTCTTCAAAAAGAAGCAAAACGCTGATGTGCAGAAAAAAGATCAAACATGCTGATCCAGTCCATTAACAGCCTGCTCTAATGATATTCAGCTAACCTAACCTAGATTACCATCATACACAGATTACCATCATACACAGATAACCATCATACACAGACTACCATCATACACAGATTACCATCATACATAGATAACCATCATACACAGATTACCATCATACACAGATTACCATCATACACAGATAACCATCATACACAGATTACCATCATACACAGATTACCATCATACATAGATAACCATCATACACAGACTACCATCATACACAGATAACCATCATACACAGATTACCATCATACACAGATTACCATCATACATAGATAACCATCATACACAGACTACCATCATACACAGATAACCATCATACACAGATAACCATCATACACAGATAACCATCATACACAGATTACCATCATACACAGATTACCATCAGATAAACATCAGATTACCATCAGAGTACCATCAGCAACAGAGTAGCATCAGAGCAATTACTTTCTGTCTCCAAACTGGTTGAATATGTCACAGGAAAGATAAACACCATATTAATGCTTTTCTGGTTTGTGCTTTTCAAATTAAAAGCCTGGTTTAGTATTTCTGTAGAGAAACTCCTTTCACTTGTACAGAATGCTTTTGTTTTGAAAAGTTCCCGACATATTTCCTCAATACGCTGAATCAATAAGCTTGTAGGGGGGTTAATTGAGGTTCAACTCGTGAAAAAGACAGGGCTTTGAGAGCAGGAAAACGCGGCTGACAAGCAGCAAACTCGCGCCCCGTGTGAAAGCCGCACCGGCAGGAGGCGGAGCTGACACGCGCGACACACACAAGCAGCAAAACACGATCCCATCTGAAACGGCGTAACACTACACCAAAAAAACCCATACCATGACACAAAATAAAACAACATACCATTACATAAAAACATAACATAACAACACAACATCACATAACAACATAAAATTACATAACATAAAAATACCATGACATAAAATAAAACAACATTACATAAAACATAACATAACAACATTACATAAAAACATAACAACAACACATTGCATAAAACATAACTAGAAAAGCATTCAGAGAGCACAGACCTCTGCCATCAGCCCTATCTCCCAATAGTAAAGAATCCTTTAAAAACATTCCTGGAACCAGACAGTGATCCGGATCACTCCCAAAATCTAATTTGCTGATTACTCCCTCCCCGGTGGGGTGGAGACACGGTGAGGCAAAGCATTGGCTTTGCTATGTGTGGACTGTCATGGCTGAAGCACCCATGGTCTCACTGGACAACTAGAAGTCATGGCAGAGGGTGAATATTCCTCTATTCCTCCCAACATTGTGAGTATTCTTGCTACAATTTGCTGTCTTTCTCTCTGTTACGCTCCGACTCGCCTCCTCGACCGGACGTGCGTCTTTCAAACTCCAGAACTTTGAATAGAAACACACCCAAAAAATGCTGTTGGGATTGAACTTACTCATGTCCACCATCTCCTGGTGTAAAGTGGAAACAGCACAGACCTCTGCCATTAGCCCTATCTCCCAATAGTAAAGAATCCTTTAAAAAATTCCTGGATCCAGACGGTGATTTAAATCACTCCCAAAATCTTAACAGTTCTTCCTTATGCCATTTCTGCCATTTCCTGAAAATTTCATCAAAATCCATCCATGACTTTTGAGTTATGCTGCTAACAAAGAAACACACTAACAAACTAACAAACCCACCCAACGATCACATAACCTTGGCGGAGGTACAACACAACGTTGCATTATATAACAACATACCATAACAAAGCAACATAACATTACATAAGAACATACATTACCTAACAACATAACATTACTAAACAACATTAACATTACACAGCACCACAACATACGATGCCATAACAACATAACATACCATGATATAAATTAACAGATTATTACATTACATTTCATAATAACAAAACATATGATAACATGAATAAACACAACACAATGACACAACATTTCATAAAGGCACACATCAACCTACAAAACAAGATAATATAACTTTTCAACATAGTAGATCATCATAACATAACACAAAATACCCCAGCATAACAGAATAATACAGCATAACACAATAACACAATAAAACATAACATGACATGAAAGCATAACAACCACACAAAACATACTACAAAACATACTAAAACTCAGCAACAAAAAATAAAACAACATAATATAACATAACATAAGATAACATAACAATAATACATAACATGACATAACAACATAACACTCTAACAAAATGTACTACAAAAATACTACAAATCAGCAACATAACATAACGTGAAATAACATAATATAAAATAACACAACATAACATAACATAACATAAAATAACATAACATAACATAACATAACATAAAAAAACATAACATAACATAACACAACATAACATGACCTAACAAAAAAACATGACATAAAAAACATAACATAACATAACATAACGTAACATAACGTAACATAATGTAACATAACATAATGTAACATGACATAACATAAAAAACATAACATAACATAATATAACATAACAAACCATAACCTAACATAAATAAACATAACATAAAATAACATAATATAACCCAACCTAGCATAACATAACCTAACATAATGTAACATAACATAACATACCATAACATAACATAACCTAATATAAAAAACATAACATAACGTAACGTAACATAACATAACATACCAAAACAAACCATAACATAACATGACCTTAGATAAAAAACATAACTAATACAACATAAAATAACATAACATAATGTTACATGACATAACATAACATAATATAACATAACATAACATAACATAACATAATGTAACATAACATAACATAACATAATATAAAAAACATAACATAACATAACTTAACATAACATAACATAACATAAATTAACATAACATAACAGAACATAACAAAACATAACATAAAAACGTAACATAACATAACATAACATAACACAACATAACATAACCTAACAAAAAAAACATAACATAACATAACATAACATAACATAAAAACATAACATAACAAAATAAAACATAACATAAAAAACATAACATAACATAATATAAAAAACATAACATTACATAACCTAACATAACATAATGTAAGATAACATAACATAACATCATAACATAATATTACATAACATAACCTAACATAAAATAACGTAACATAACACAACATACCATAGCTAACATAAAAAACACAACATAACATAACATAACATAACATAACAAAACATAACATAACATTACATAAAAACATAACATAACATAACATAACATAACACAACATTACATAACCTAACAAAAAAACATAACATAACATAACATAAAAAACATAACATAACAAAATATGACATAACATAACATAAAAAACATAACATAACATAACATAACACAACATAACATAACCTAACAAAAAAACATAACATAACATAACATAACACAACATAACATAATGTAACATAACATAACATAAAATAACATAACATAACATAACAAAACATAACATAACATAACATACCATAAAAAACATAACATAACATAACATAACACAACATAACATGACCTAACAAAAAACATAACATAACATAACATAATGTAACATAACATAAAAAACATAACATAACAAAATATAACATAACATAACATAACATAACATAACATAACACAACATAACATGACCTAACAAAAAACATAACATAACATAACATAATGTAACATAACATAAAAAACATAATATGACATAATATAACATAATATAACATAACATACCATAACCTAATATAAATAAACATAACAAAAAATAACATAATATAACCTAACATAACATAACATAACATAACACTACATAACATAACCTAACAAAATATATAACATAACATAACAAAACATAAAAAACATAACATAACATAACATGAAAACAAACATAATATAACATAACATAACCTAACATAAAATAATGTAACGTAACATAACATAACATAAAAACATAACATAACATAATATAACATAACATAACCTAATATAAAAACATAACATAACATTACATTACATACATAACGTAAACAACACAATATACATAACATAAAATAACATACCATAACTTAACATAAAAAACACAACATAACATAACATAACATAACAAAACATAAAAAACACAACATAACATAACATAACATAACCTTATATAAAAAACATAGCATAACATCACATAATATAACACAACATAATATAACATAACATACCATAACATAACATAAAATTACATAAAATAACATAACATAAAATAACGTGACATAATACAACATAACATAACCTAACATAAAAAAACACAGTATAACATAACATAAAATAACATACCATAACCTAACATAAAAAACACAACATAACATAACTTAACATAACATAACATAACATAAATTAACATAACATAACATAACATAACATAACATAACCTTATATAAAAAACATAACATGACATGACATAACATAAAAAACATAACATAACATAATATAACATAACATACCATAAAATAACATAAAATAACATAACATAACGTAACCCAATATAAAAAACATAGCATAAAATAACATAACATAATGTAACATAACATAACATAACATAAAAACATAACATAACATAATATAACATAACATAACCTAATATAAAAAACATAACATAACATAACATTACATACATAACGTAAAAAACACAATATAACACAACATAAAATAACATACCATAACCTAACATAAAAAACACAACATAACATAACATAACTTAACATAAAATAACATAAAATAACATAACACAACATAACATAAATAACATAACATAACATAACATGACATCAGAGGCATAAAACTGGGACTTGTCCCTCTCCTCTTCATGGTGTTTTTTTTTAAAGCATCTTGGTGTGAAAGCAGAGATGGTCAAACATCACAGGTTCTAAAACATCCTGAAGGCTACATGCAAATGTATGACTGCAGAACATTCAGTTTTTAGTTGAATGCTAAAGCCTCTTCTTGACAGCCCTCCCTCTGTTTAAAAAAAACCGTCACAGTTCATTCGGCTCACACAAGCAGAGATTCAGCATGAAAACCTCTACAGCTGCTGTTCTTGAGGATGAGACCGCAAACTTTACACCAACTATCACAGGACGTTTCAGACAACACAAGATGGAACAAACTGTAACTGTCACTACTTCCATTTCAAAACAGTGAAGAAGAGAACCCTCAGAACCACAAGTCCAGGACTTTTGTTACCTGCTGTACAGAACCCAATCCATACAGGGTGACCAGACATCCAGAAGTGTGCATCTGCCATGTCTGGATTATAAATCCTCTGACTGGTTTAATCTAGAAAATGTGGAAGTTTCCCTTTAATGAGGGAAAGAAAAGAACATTTCCATAATGTTTTAGATGCCCCTTTTTTCCCACACGGTCTCTGCTCTTGGCAAGGGCTCTTTTAAATGGAAGTAAAGTAAATTTTAAACTGGAATGCTCTTTTGGTTTGGATTAAGTCTTTGTTGATGCTGTGACTGTGATAATCATATTTTCAAAGTAAAGGCATTCTCTTCAATTTGAAGGATGCCAAAGGTTCCTTTGGCAGGTGTGGAAATCCTGTTAGAGATGGTGTTTGTGTTACACCTTAACCTCTTTTTCCACTAAATCTTCCTTTTGTTTGTACAGCTTCCAAAGTGTGGGGCTTTTCTGCCGAGGAGATTTAAATATAAGAGGAAGAGCAAAGAGAAAGAGGCCACTCTGGTGCTGTCTCTGAATCCGTACCCCTCTCACATGCTTTCAAACAATGATTAGGAAAGACGTTCATTCATTTGGCAACATAACTGTATCTATTAATGATCCCTATGTCTACTAAAACACTCTTTTACCATGCATTCATGTTGGAAAGGTGTTTAGTAGACTCCACATTATTTTTCAGTGGAATGCAAACAGACGTACAGAGCATTCTTTAAAAACACAAAAGTGATTCCTCTCACAAGGACACATGCCGTTATAGACATGTTCACAGAGGCTCGCCGACGTGCCAACTGTATACCTCCAATAGAATAAAGGAAACACAGCACTGTACGTCTGTGTCACTAAAGAATTCAAGATGAACCAGTCAACCCTGGAATCCTGGTTTTCAAAGTGCTTTAGGAGGACTGGGATCAATGCTGGCTAGTCTGACTCCATCATCACTCTGTAGGATCACTGCATGTTGGTTTGCTAAAGACACCATCAGAATATCACAACGTCACACTTTCACTTGATTTACAGGTAAAAAAGAAATTAGAATGCAAAATTGAAACACCTACTTTAATTGTAAATTAAATTAAATCAGTCCAAATAGAAGTTTCTGACTGACTCTAGCGGCCCTAAAACCAAATACAGATAACCCTGAACGTCTGAATTTCTGCTCAGACTCAGACCTCACACTTATTCCTAACCTCTAATGGAAAATGGTGCTTTGTCGTCTTTGTCTGCACTCTCAAACACAGAGGCTGCAGAGACTGTTGTATCAGCAGCGCTGGAAGAAGAGCGGTGGCGTACAGCGCTGTGGCATGCCCACATGCACAGTACCGCTGGTGGGGTTTTGTACATGGAAAACAGTGGGGGTAGTGGGCTGGGCGCACTGGGGTTAATAAGTGAATTATCATCAGGTTATCAATTTATTGATTTAATGCTCTGACATGATGCATCAGTAAAACCTATTCTCTGTTTTCCATCATGCATACCCAGTAAACTGTGGTGACTTACAGTGTTAGAATGTTTAATTAGATGGTCCACCCAGTTCAGACGGTGACGGTCGCAGCAGTCTGATGATTGAGCACGCCCGGTCACAGCCAGCTGGTTTCAGGATGATGCAAGCAGACACACGTGAAACGGGAAATAGAAAAGTTTGAGACAGAATCATCATCATCCTGACTCCTCTCCCCTCTGTAGGCAGAACGGTCCAGGCTCTCAATACTTGAGAAATTCAAGGCTGTAGGAGCCACATCTGCCCATGAATGAAGCAGAGCAGATATCTTCAGCTGTTTAAGTCCCAACAGTGTTAGCGTTACGCTGGTTAAAAAGATTATATACAGTCATGGATGAAAGTATTGGCACCCCTGAAATATTTCCAGAAAATACACCATTTCTCCCATAAATTGTTGCAATTACAAATGTTTTGGTATGCACATGTTTATTTCTTTTATGTGCATTGGAACAACACAAAAAACAGAAGAAAAAAAAGACAAAATTGACATAATTTTAGTAGGGCTGTCAAAGTTGATGCGTTAATATCGCGTTAACTCAAATTACATTTAACACCGCAAATTTTTTTGTCGCACGCATGGGCGTTCTGTATGACCCTCGACCCATCCCGTAATTTTCCAGACCAGGAAGTGGCGCCCATAGATATATATAGTAGAGTAGATAGGACATGCCCCTTTGAGCTGCATGCCTACGGCGAGGCTAAGCTAGTGGGGGCAAAAGTGTCGGGGCATTCCATGGTTGTAGATGGCACGAACACTAAAACAGCAAGGATGCCTGCACACTGTGCTGCCTGCGGTTGCACACTACACCGTACGGTTGAAACAAGGAAACTGGAAATAACCTTTCATAGGTAAAAAATGTTTTTTTACTCTTTTTTCATTATTAAATCTCGAGAGCCTCAGTAACTACCTGGCTACTAGCAAAACACTAATGCGAGCTAGCAGCTTGACAGCCAAATACCAGACAATAAATAGTAGCTGTTGTATAGTTGTACAAACAGCAGTAGTAGTATAAATAGCATTTAGAGTCATAGAAGTAGTATCAGCATTTGTAATAGTATTACCAGTTGTGATAGCAGTGCCAGTATCAGCAGTAGTGGTTGGTGTACTACCACTACTATTAGTTGTAGTAAATTATATACGTTAATGTTATATGTATCGTTATATACGTTATTTAAGACCAAGGTGAAGTGAAGTGTTACTATTTAATCAGTGACAGGCACAACAATTTCAGTGTACCTGTTTCTAACTTGAAAAAATGTCAATAAACTCTATTCTATTCTATCTCCATAGTGTGTTTGTTTCTATAAACATGTATATATAGAGAGAGATAAGGAGGGGGGGAGAGAGACAAATAAACTAATATTAATGATTATCTGTTACCTTTACAATCAAATCTTTCGATCTAAAAACATATTTTCTATATATGTATGTCTTTATCTTTCTATTTCTATACATACAACTATATGTCCATGTATATACATTTGTAAATATATAATGGCTGAACATAAAAGATTCCCAGACCTCTGGACTTAAAGAGTAAAATAACTAAAATTGTAGGCTACATTGGTAGAAAGCCCTTTTCGTTTTTTTTTTTTTTTTTTAAATCAAATGTTCTGTATTAATACCACATGTTTTGACGTTAATAATAAAGCAAACCGCATGGAAATCAGTTGAGAAATGAGAAAGTTATGATTTATTTTCAGTGTACATGCATTGCCTTTAATGAGAATGTATCTAGCGTATCTAGTGTTCTATAGATATCTATGGTGGTGCTGTTGTGATGCGGTACAAGCGAGCAGAAATGGATAAAGGACAGAGACTTTTGAATGACAGGTTCAGCTTTCAGATCATGTCAGATAAGACTGAAGTTATTTTCTCCTACTGTCGACATGAACGGAGTTACAGGAAGTTCATGTCGAGTTCGTAGAGTCTTATATAGCACGTACCATTCGCTGGCCATGCACACCGCTAATGCAGAGAGCCGCCCCCCTCGCCATGCTGGCTTTGTTTACAATGGAGACACTCAGACAACTCTGCAGGGATGGACTTGCTATCTGGCATACCGGGCATTTCCCAGTATGCCGATGCACTTTTGGGCCTGTATGATTTATTCATTTATGTAAGCTATTACATCTGCCATGAACCGGCACCACAGCTGCAGACTATTTATATTGACTGCTGACTGGTCCGATCACGTCTCCTAAAGGTCTGTTCACCCCTCCCCGCTCCCATCCCCACGCAGCTCCTGCTTGAAAGTGAAAGTATTCAGAAAAAAACAAAACTTTAAAACGATCGACTGGAACTGTGAATAAACGCCGAATTTAAATAACAGTCAGTCAAAATGCTGCAAAACTGTCAAAGGCCCCGTTCACACGGAAACGAAAACGCTAAACTGCCGTTTTGTTTTGGAAAAGTTTTCTGTAAAGACGGGATCGTTTCAGGAAATATCCGCATAAACACGGAACCACTGAAATGACTGAAAACGTGGTAGTACATATGCCAAGCCTATATGTGGCGCTGTAACGCTGCTACGGAAATACACCAGAGTAGAGGAAGAATATCACAGAAAACTAACACAAACTTCCATTTAGTTGCCCTTCTGGTTGTTCTCCGCATTGGATTTAAGAAGATATGGTGTATGCGTTTCACAGTGGTGGTAAAGGAGCATTAGATTTTTCTGTAAAAGCCACAACGAGTTCTGTAGCTTCTGCAGCACGAACACAACCGTGTAGTCTGCTATTATTGTTTTGGCCTAACCCGCGCAGGCGCCTTAAGGGAGCTACGCTGTGTGTGACGTAATCGTTTCAAGAAGGATGCAGATAACAGTCCACACGGAGACGAAACGGTATTCGTTTACGGATTTATGTGCTCTGGGACCCGGTTCCAAAAAGTATCGTTTACAGTCACCCGAAACGCCGTTTCCGTGTGAATGAAACGCCGATCTGACAAAAAACTTTTGCGTATACACGTGAATTTGTTTCTGTGTGAACGGGGCCAAAGACTCTGCAGTCCCTATAGGAGATTGTCTGATGCTGGTGAATGTACAGCTGCATCATGAGGAGGAGGAGGAGACAGAGCAGCAGAGGCTGGTGTGTGACAGGAGAGCAGAGGTTAGTGAATGAGCTCTGTAGAGTATCAGAATAGAAGCTGAAAGCATTATTAGACTGTAGGTCTCCTTTATTTAGGAAGAAAAAAAATGGTTTTAGATTAAATCTGTAGCTCTTCTATGATCTGAAGAATGAAGAGATGGTTCAGTCCTCTTACTACACCTTAAAAGTTCTCCACTCAGACTTCTTTTACTTTGTGTGTTCATGAGTTTTGAAAAGAGGCTTCACATGTGTGTTTATTTACATCATTCCAGTAAATCTGCTGGACTGATGACAGTCTTTTCTTACTGTCAGCATTTATTTTACATTTGGACTACATTTTTTAGTTCGAAAGTAAAAATATGCTAAATAATAGCAGACATTTTTAAGTAATGACTTGCTTTTTCCCTTGAGCAGGGCAGATGTGTCCACCTTACTCACATCAGAACAGTGAAACACCATTAGATGTGTCTGTGCCTTACTGCTGAGCTCTCAGCAGAGACTTGACTTCTTTATGTCCATGTGTGATGATGAGATCTGATGTTTGGTGTTCAGCTGCTGAGAACAGAGGAGTTAACTTCAAGGAGTCTAAAGTTTGACTCTACATTGTGGTATTATTCAGTAATGTTACATTAAGGTCATTATCTCCATCTGTTGTGGCTTGTTGGGCTTGAGTTTACCATGTTATGCTCTCAGCAGATTTTTGCAGCGTTCAGTATCTTTGAGCTCAGACTAGAGAACTTTCTGGACTTTATCTGTTGTTGTTTTGGGTTGTTGACATGAACAAACATTTGCATAAAGAAAGCATTTTTGTCCACTTGTGTTGATAAGGGTATTTAAATCTTGAGAAATAGAACTGTAAGGTACATTTCGAACAGACAAAAAAAGTGCAATTAATTTGCGATTAATCGCCAGTTAACTATGGAAATTTTGAGATTAATCGCAATTAAAAAATCTAGTTATAAAGTTATAAACTTCTTGATTAATATTACACACAATGGAAAAAGGAATTTCATGATCTCTGGAGATGGTCTTTAACCTTGAGATTGTTCATATTTTTCCACAGTTGTTCTTCTTAAGTCCTCAGATGATTCTGGGCTCCTCTTTCTCTTCTCCATGCTTGGTGTGACACACACAGGCATACAACACAAAGGTTGAGTCAACTTTTAGACATTCTAACTGGCTTCAGGTGTGATTTTTAGATTGCACCTGTTACTGCCACAGGTAAGTTTAAATGAGCATCACATGCTTGAAATGAAATGATTTATCCACAGTTTTAAAGGGGTGCCAGTAATTTTGTCTGGACCATTTTTTGAGTTTTGTGTAAAATTATGTCAATTTTGCCTTTTTTCTTTGGATTTTTCTGTGTTGTTCCAATGCACATAAAGGACATAAACATGTGTAAACCAAAAACATTTGTAATTGCAACAATTTCTGGGAGAAATGGTGTATTTTGAGGGATACCAATACTTTCGTCCATGACTGTATATTCATGAATTTCTGGTTAAGTTTGTCTAATTTCTTACTGCTACTTTACAGAAGGTGATTGATTAGTGTATGGCAGTAACCTCAG
Organism: Cheilinus undulatus; assembly: GCF_018320785.1. Lineage (NCBI taxonomy): Eukaryota > Metazoa > Chordata > Actinopteri > Labriformes > Labridae > Cheilinus > Cheilinus undulatus. The sequence continues at coordinate 56,231,962 of NC_054866.1, read as the reverse complement.
CAGCAGTTTTCCTTCTCCATGTAAAGCCTCGGGGTGTTAATGGGGCTATTTTGGTTGAATGAGAGCTTTATGTGGGTCAGACTGTGGTTTTCTCTGACCACTGCTGTTCTGCTGCAGCCATGATTAATGGTACAGACAGAGTCACGCTGACCTGAGATGGAAGGTGTTCAGCTCTGTCAGAGAGAGAGAGAGAGAGAGCTCTACAGTCACAGTTCTACTGGAACAGAACCCTCACCTGTTTATTCCCTTCTCTAGGTACACAGGAGTAGACAGCAGTGCCTTAGACTTCAGTCCAAGTAAGGTCCAAGGTCACAGCTACCCCATCTACATTACTGCTTTAACAAAAACCTGCCCGAACATGATTAAAATAGTGTGCTTGAGGTCACAGTAATCTTTGACCTTTGACCTTCAGTTCATCCTATAAGACCAGGTCTATTTACACCAGTCCAAACAGACACTGGTCTGACTGCACCATCACGACCCAACATCAACCATCAGGCCTGAAGGTGAAGGTCAGGAGGGATGGACGCTCTTGTCCTGTGGCGTGATGTTAGACCAGACCGGTACACCAGCACCTGTCCTCTGCCTTCAGCCTGACACCCTGACCTAAAGACTACCACCTATACCCTCATGCCCACCACCATCTGCTCCTTATCTTTATATCGTCATTACACCAGTCCTCACAAATCTTCGTCTCCCCACAGATCTCATGTTCACGTACAGCAAAGCTAGCATGCCGACGCTAACCGAGTCCCCTCATTCATACCTCCAGCTCCATTAGGAGGATAGCCTGTCCATATTTCCGTCTTCCTGATAGCGAGAGACCAGACCACTCTTGTTTCTTTGGGTTCTTTTCAAACAGAGCACTCAGGCTGTATAAATGATGGACTATCCTTGACCCAACTCCTGGATGACCTATGAACTGTGGTGGAAATTTCTAAAAGGACGGAAATAATATGACACTAAAAACAATCAGCGGGAGGAACTTTCTGGGTTTAATTCACACCTGCAGTTGGAAACACCGATCATGGCCTCAAAACAGCCATGTCAGAATTTGCAGCGGTGTGTCATGCAGTCTTCTGTTCACCTGAAGCAGATTCACTGCTTCAGGTGTGATGAGCTCAAACTCCTGCTTCAGGTGTGACGAGCTCTAAACTCCTGCCTCAGGTGTGATGAGCTCTAAACACCTGCCTCAGGTGTGATGAGCTCCAAACTCCTGCTTCGGGTGTGATGAGCTCTAAACTCCTGCTTCAGGTGTGATGAGCTCTAAACTCCTGCTTCAGGTGTGATGAGCTCTAAACTCCGCCTCAGGTGTGATGAGCTCTAAACTCCTGCTTCAGGTGTGACAAGCTCTAAACTCCTGCTTCAGGTGTGATGAGCTCTAAACTCCGCCTCAGGTGTGATGAGCTCTAAACTCCTGCTTCAGGTGTGACAAGCTCTAACCTCCTGCTTCAGGTGTGATGAGCTCTAAACTCCGCCTCAGGTGTGATGAGCTCTAAACTCCTGCTTCAGGTGGGACAAGCTCTAAACTCCTGCTTCAGCTGTGATGACCTCTAAACTCCGCCTCAGGTGTGATGAGCTCTAAACTCCTGCTTCAGGTGTGATGAGCTCTAAACTCCGCCTCAGGTGTGATGAGCTCTAAACTCCTGCTTCAGGTGTGACAAGCTCTAAACTCCTGCTTCAGGTGTGATGAGCTCTAAACTCCTGCTTCAGGTGTGATGAGCTCTAACCTCCTGCTTCGGGTGTGATGAGCTCTAAACTCCTGCTTCAGGTGTGATGAGCTCTAAACTCCTGCTTCAGGTGTGACGAGCTCTAAACTCCTGCTTCGGGTGTGATGAGCTCTAAACTCCTGCTTCAGGTGTGACGAGCTCTAACCTCCTGCTTCGGGTGTGATGAGCTCTAAACTCCTGCTTCAGGTGTGATGAGCTCTAAACTCCGCCTCAGGTGTGATGAGCTCTAAACTCCTGCTTCAGGTGTGACAAGCTCTAAACTCCTGCTTCAGGTGTGACAAGCTCTAAACTCCTGCTTCAGGTGTGATGAGCTCTAAACTCCGCCTCAGGTGTGATGAGCTCTAAACTCCTGCTTCAGGTGTGACAAGCTCTAAACTCCTGCCTCAGGTGTGATGAGCTCTAAACTCCGCCTCAGGTGTGACGAGCTCTAAACTCCTGCTTCAGGTGTTATGAGCTCTAAACTCCTGCTTCAGGTGTGATGAGCTCTAAACTCCTGCTTCAGGTGTGACGAGCTCTAAACTCCTGCCTCAGGTGTGATGAGCTCCAAACTCCTGCTTCAGGTGTGATGAGCTCTAAACTCCTGCTTCAGGTGTGACGAGCTCTAAACTCCTGCCTCAGGTGTGATGAGCTCTAAACTCCTGCTTCAGGTGTGATGAGCTCTAAACTCCTGCTTCAGGTGTGACGAGCTCTAAACTCCTGCCTCAGGTGTGATGAGCTCTAAACTCCTGCTTCAGGTGTGATGAGCTCTAAACTCCTGCTTCAGGTGTGACGAGCTCTAAACTCCTGCCTCAGGTGTGATGAGCTCTAAACTCCTGCTTCAGGTGTGACAAGCTCTAAACTCCTGCCTCAGGTGTGATGAGCTCTAAACTCCGCCTCAGGTGTGATGAGCTCTAAACTCCTGCTTCAGGTGTGACAAGCTCTAAACTCCTGCTTCAGGTGTGATGAGCTCTAAACTCCGCCTCAGGTGTGATGAGCTCTAAACTCCTGCTTCAGGTGTGATGAGCTCTAAACTCCGCCTCAGGTGTGATGAGCTCTAAACTCCTGCTTCAGGTGTGACAAGCTCTAAACTCCTGCTTCAGCTGTGATGAGCTCTAAACTCCTGCTTCAGGTGTGATGAGCTCTAACCTCCTGCTTCGGGTGTGATGAGCTCTAAACTCCTGGTTCAGGTGTGATGAGCTCTAAACTCCTGCTTCAGGTGTGACAAGCTCTAAACTCCTGCTTCGGGTGTGATGAGCTCTAAACTCCTGCTTCAGGTGTGACGAGCTCTAACCTCCTGCTTCGGGTGTGATGAGCTCTAAACTCCTGCTTCAGGTGTGATGAGCTCTAAACTCCTGCTTCAGGTGTGATGAGCTCTAAACTCTGCCTCAGGTGTGATGAGCTCTAAACTCCTGCTTCAGGTGTGACAAGCTCTAAACTCCTGCCTCAGGTGTGATGAGCTCTAAACTCCGCCTCAGGTGTGATGAGCTCTAAACTCCTGCTTCAGGTGTGACAAGCTCTAAACTCCTGCTTCAGGTGTGATGAGCTCTAAACTCCGCCTCAGGTGTGATGAGCTCTAAACTCCTGCTTCAGGTGTGACAAGCTCTAAACTCCTGCTTCAGGTGTGATGAGCTCTAAACTCCGCCTCAGGTGTGACGAGCTCTAAACTCCTGCTTCAGGTGTTATGAGCTCTAAACTCCTGCTTCAGGTGTGATGAGCTCTAAACTCCTGCTTCAGGTGTGACGAGCTCTAAACTCCTGCCTCAGGTGTGATGAGCTCCAAACTCCTGCTTCAGGTGTGATGAGCTCTAAACTCCTGCTTCAGGTGTGACGAGCTCTAAACTCCTGCCTCAGGTGTGATGAGCTCTAAACTCCTGCTTCAGGTGTGATGAGCTCTAAACTCCTGCTTCAGGTGTGACGAGCTCTAAACTCCTGCCTCAGGTGTGATGAGCTCTAAACTCCTGCTTCAGGTGTGACAAGCTCTAAACTCCTGCCTCAGGTGTGATGAGCTCTAAACTCCGCCTCAGGTGTGATGAGCTCTAAACTCCTGCTTCAGGTGTGACAAGCTCTAAACTCCTGCTTCAGGTGTGACAAGCTCTAAACTCCTGCTTCAGGTGTGACGAGCTCTAAACTCCTGCTTCAGGTGTGATGAGCTCTAAACTCCTGCTTCAGGTGTGACGAGCTCTAAACTCCTGCCTCAGGTGTGATGAGCTCCAAACTCCTGCTTCAGGTGTGATGAGCTCTAAACTCCTGCTTCAGGTGTGACGAGCTCTAAACTCCTGCTTCAGGTGTGACGAGCTCTAAACTCCTGCTTCAGGTGCGACAAGCTCTAAACTCCTGCTTCAGGTGTGATGAGCTCTAAACTCCTGCTTCAGGTGTATGTTTTGAGTAACCCTGTTGCTGATTCTGGTGATTTCCACCTTTTTTTGAGTTAAAATCTGAACAAACTGACCCGCTGGGACAGAAGTTAAGGTTTTTTCGATGTCATATCGCTGACATGACACTCACGGTTTCCTCCACATCTCTATCGAACCGTGCCAGAGTCTACTTGAATCGAGCTCTAGACCATCTCCCTTACTGGGCCCAGGACTGGTGTTATCACTGGTTTTATTCTCAGTATTATTCTTTCATTCATCCCTAACTGTGCTGCTGTAGCTCTGTCCCTTCACTGAAAGCTCCCTGAGGTCTTCAGATGTAAACCGAGGGCAAATGAAGACTGAATGATTAAAGGGTTATTCCACTGCTTTGGAACTGGTGTTTAATATTAGAATCAAAAGAAGCATTTATCATGTAGAATACCCTCTTTGACCTATATTACATGTGAAGATTGTGTCTTTAGGAAATAATCAATGGCCATCTCCACATTTGAAGTGCCGATGACTTATTTAAATGGGTAATTCTCCTCTCTCAGCACAAAAAGAAAGAAAGCGAGACACTTTAGCAGTGAGTGACACTTCAATTAGCCTCTTGTCCTCCACTACTTATAATCAGATCGTGAGTCATGTAAAGGACAAGGCAGGTCATTAAAACCCTCAAAAACCCACAGCATTTACTGCAGGCTGTAGATTTGGCCTGTATTTGCGGACAGCTGTACGCTTCTGCAGCCCCCCTCCCCCAAAAGGAATAAAAGCTATCTCGCTGTAATTGCCGAGGAAAACTGATTCACCAGTGTCAGAAACACTTTACGGGCCCTCTAATTTGGTTGAGCTCTTTCCTCAATAGCACGGCTCCTTGCAGGGACCCTCATCTATTCTGTTCACTGCTCTTCAGTGTGATGTGTCTATGCACCCAGATAACAACATTACGTAGGCACAGTTATGACAGTGTAATCACACTGACAGAGATTTGTCCACATTATCCAACAATTTATGTTGACACTGGGGAAGAAAAACCTGCATCAGCTCGGGGTCTCTGTGCTTCAGCATGAATTTGGTTTGAAACTGAATTAAAACACTGAATCCTGTCCAACAAATGAGCATCAACTAGACCAGGGGTTTTCAAAGTGTGTGAGAGTGAGCCTCCCCTAAGAGACAATTATTCCTTCAGTGGACCCCCACCCACATAAAGATTCAGATTAAAAAAACAACTTAACCATATTTTCAAACATTTATGTCTATTTTTAAGTATTTTTAACATTTTTATATCTTTGATATTTTGGTCTGCAAATGTTCTTAAACATCCGTCTTTACCAGGTAATCAGTTATTTGGTTTCAGTCATGAATTTATTGCCAATACTTCCTGATTATTCTGCTCTGATAATCCTTAAAGCAGCGTTACTCAACCAAAGAGCCAAACTGTTGAAAAATACCTCTGAGAAAGCCACAATCTAAGAGGTGGAGCAAAAACAGCTTAAAGTAGCAATAAACATGAGTTAAAGATGGCAAAAATGGTCAAAAAGCAGTAAAAGAATTTATGAAAATGGGCAAAAATGGGGATAAAAAGTGGAAAAAAGATGGACAAGAAGTGACAAAAAAATGAGCAACAAATGGCAAAAACAAGGCAAAAAAATGAGTAAAAAAGCAGTCAAGAGTGGCAAAAATGGGCAAAAATTGGGATAAAAAGTGAAAAAAGAGTTGGGTGAGAAGAGAAAAAACTAGTAACAGGTGGAAAAAAAAAAAAAAAAAGGTCCAAAGGTGGCAAAAACAAGGCAACAAAAAATGGGGAAAAAAGCAGTCAAAAGTGGCAAAAATGAGCAAAAAGTAGGGAAAAAGTGGTATTTAATGACAAAAGGATGCTTTAATGGGCAAAAAATTGCCAAAAAAAGTGAAATGGACATAAATTGGAAAAAAAATGGCAAAGAGGAAGTGGCAAAAAAGTGGCAAATTGGCAAAAAGTAGGAAAGATGGGCAAAAAATGGCAAAAGATGGCAAAAAAAAACAGAGAAGAAGGGCAAAAATTGGAAAACAAAATGGCAAAAACAAGTGGCAAAAATGGGCAAAAAGTGGGAAAAGTGGGCAAAAAATGGCAAAAAAAATGTGAAAAAAGCAAAAATTGAAAAAAGGCAAAAAGAAGTGTCAAAAATAGGCAAAAAGTAGAAACAGTGGGCCTAAAATAAAAAAAAGATGTGAAAAGGGCAAAAATTGAAAAAAAAAAAACAAACAAAAAATGGCCAAAAGGAAGTGGCAAAAAAGTGGCAAATTGGCAAAAAGTAGAAAAAATGGGCAAAAAATGGCAAAAAAAAAAAAAAAAAACCAGAGAAAAATGGCAAAAATTAGAAAAAAGTGGCAAAAAAGTGGCAAATTGGGCAAAAAATGGCAGAAAAAAACAGTAAAAAAGGGCAAAAAGTAGGAAAAAAGTGGTATTTAATGTCTAATGGATACTTAAATGGATGAAAATATAAAAAATGTCATAAAGGGGCAAAAAAGTTTCCCTTTTTTAAGGTTTTCTGGGGGAATAATATTTAAAATGAAGACATTAAAGAGCCACTAATAATCACACGTTGAGTATCACTTCCTTAAAGTTACTATAAGTCTATTTATTTTCCTCCATGCAGAAGTTAGCAAGGCAAATCACTTCTTTTTCTAGTTTATGGTTCCACGCCTCCCCTGAAGCTCTGTGGCGCCCCCCCACTGAACTAGACAAAACAACCAGCTCATTCAGGACAAATGTTGAGGCACATCCAGTCCAGCCTGACCCTGGTTCTCTGGGTTTGGACCGACTGTCATTGGACCAGAGTGAAACAAAGGGATACACTCCTCCTAAGGGGGGCTTCTGTAGCTCAGAGGGAGACTGGGTCACCTGTAATGAGAGGATAAGCACCCACAGCCCCCTGTCCTGGTCACCAGAAGATAGGGAGCCCCATATTGCTCCCGGAGGCTCAGCCAGGAGTGTGAATGTGTTCAAGAATGAGTGGGAGTAAATCCTGACGGACAGGTTGGCACCTTACGCTGAAGCCGCCGCCTTCAGGGAAGGGAGCATGAGTGAAAGGGTGAGCACAGCGTGGAGTAAGAAAGAGGAGGAGCTATCTGACTGAGACGCTGGCCGACATTAACGCTGGACCACGTTCTCCACACCCTGAGAGCTGCAGCCTGTCTGAATGACAGTAAAGAAAGCAGCTGCTGTTCGGGTCGTGTTAGTGTTGTCAAGCTCAGTAATGGAGGAGTTTGTACTGGAACCACGGACGCTCTTCTGAGTGACAGAATCAGGTTGTGTTTGATCCCTCATCTTCATTCGTCACGCCGTCTTTGTCCGGCTGACTGGAGCGAGCAGATAAAAACGTTTGAGTCTCCACTGCCAGAGCCGAGCCGGATTTGAGCAGCCTCCAACAAACTTGTTGACTATTTAGCAGAGAGCCGCGTCCACATCAGCCAGCATGGCTTCCTCATTTTCAGCGGGTTGGCCTGTGAGTTTGGCGTTTCAGTAACGTGATGGCGCTTCAGACAGAATGGCAACAAATGAGAGCTAAGAGGCTGTGGAAGATTCTAGTTTAGTCACAGATCTCCACCCACCCACCCATCTCTCAACCTTTAGCTGTCTAAAGCAGGGGTTCTCAACCTGGGGCTCGGGAATGTCATGGGGGTCACGAGACACTGAGAGGGGGTCTCCAGATGCCTTAAAAAACTAAGAATATTTAAAAAATTACACTGTTGCTGATTTACACCAATTTTATCAATTTTTTTTACCCCCTTTCATCATTTTTTCCCACCAATTTTACCACATTTTGGCCATTTACACCTATTTTTGTTAGATTTAAACCCTTTCAAACACTTTTTTCTGCCCTTTTTTGCCACTTTTCTCTGATTTTCCTAAATATTAATGCAAATGACAGAGTATTTTTCAAGTCATCAGCTGTTAGAAGCATAATTCAAATGTTGATAAACAAACTTCATAATGATAACCATCATTTAAAAAAAAAACCTCAAAATGCACTGTTCCACATTATTAAGCATGACAGAGTTTTAAACATTTTATAGGTTCTAAAGAACTGAAAATGGTCATTTGTAGAAATTGCAGCATCAGGGGGTCATATTTACTGAAATCAAAGCTATTTCAATCAAAAACATCTGAACAGGCCAAGTTCCATGTTAACATAGGAGCCCTTCTCTGATATCACCTTCACTATTCTTGCATCCATTGAACTTGTGAGTTTTTGGAGAGTTTCTGCTTGAATTTCTTTGCAGGATGTCAGAATATCCTCCCAGAGCTGCTGTTCTGATGTGAACTGCCTCCCACCCTCATAGATCTTTAGCTTGAGGATGCTCCAAAGGTTCTCAGTAGGGTTAAAGGTCAGGGGAGGATGGGGGCCACACCATGAGTTTCTCTCCTTTTATGCCCATAGCAGCCAATGACACAGAGGGATTCTTTGCAGCATGAGATGGTTCATTGTCATGCATGAAGAACATTTTGCTACAGAAGGCACGGTTCTTCTTTTTGTACCATGGAAGAAAGCGGTCAGTCAGAAACTCTAGATACTTTGTCGAGGTCATTTCACACCTTCAGGGACCCTAAAGGGGCCTATCAGCTCTCTCCTCATGATTCCGGCCCAAGCATGACTCCACCCCCTCCTTGTTGACGTCCCAGCCTCGTTGGGACATGGTGGCCATCCACCAACCATCCACTACTCCTCCATCTGGACCATCCAGGGTTGCACGGCACTCATCAGTCAACAAGACTGTTTGAAAATGAGTCTTCATGTATTTCTGGGCCCACTGCAACCGTTTCTGCTTGTGAGCATTGGTTAGGGGGGGCTGAATAGTAGGTTTATACACGACTGCAAGCCTCTGGAGGATCCTACACCTTGAGGTTGGTGGGACTCCAGAGGCACCAGCAGCTTCAAATACCTGTTTGCTGCTTTGTAACGGCATTTTAGCATCTGCTCTCTTAATCTAATTTTTCCTGAAATATCAAATGTTTTCATTCCTTGTCCAAGCCATTACAGTATTTGACACTTTTCAGCAGCAGAGATCCTTTTTCTTTCCCAGATTGCTGAAACCTGTGGCCTGCTTAATAATGTGGAACAGTGACTTTTGAGGTTTTTATTTAAAAAAATAACAGTTATCATTATGAAGTTTGTTCAAAAACATTTGAATTATACTCTGTTGATGACTTGAAAAATGTTATGACTGTCATTTGCATTTATATTTAGGAAAATAAGAGAAAAATGTCATTTGCTTAATAATGTGGAAAGCAGTGTATATGTCCAGTTTTGCCACTTTAACCAGTTTTAGCCTTTTTTTGGCCATTTTTTTAATCAATTTTTTGCCTTCTAATCCATCTCTGCTACTTTAAAAAAACAACTTCACCACCTTTCCCACCATTTTTTGCCATTATTTACCCATTTTAGCATTTTTTTTAAAGCATTTTAGTTTTTTTTTTTTTAACTAAATAGATTTACATTTTAAGAAGGCTTTTTATATTTGTGTCTTTGATAAGAGTGGTTATTTTTTTAGGTTAAATGTAAATTATGGAGATCCCAGCTGAACTCTATAATGGACCAGGATTTTGCTGGCCCCAGTTTGGCTGGGCCCCAGGAAGCTCTCCCATTCCCCCTCATGGATGGCCTTGTCTCAGCACGACTACTCTAGTTCATGTCTATGTTCAACCACCTTCAGGTACAGTGGGGGTCCCCGGTCTGTGGCACCTTTATTTTGGGGGTCAGGGGCTGAAAAGGTCGAGAACCCCTGCTCTAAAATGTAAACTCATTTCTGAAGTTTTAGTCTGTTGTGTCTGCCGCGGTTCTGGAAGCTTCATTTGATGAGAAACAGGCTTCAATCAGAAGTCTGGTGTTGCCTGTGAAGTCACTATTTAATGGCTGACTGAGTCGACTACAGGATGATTGTTGGAGTTTGTGTGATGACTGGGTTAATCTGCTGACCTACTACTACTGCCTCTGTTAGCTATGCTATGCAGGTTCACCCTTAAAATTAGCCTGGGTTAGCTAACCCTAATCCTAACCCTTAGCATCAATGATGATCATAGTTATAGATTCAAATATTAAACCAAGTCAACAGAATGTACAGTTCAACATATGATACAGACTAATGCAGGAGTGGGTGCTAACCGAAATAATAAAACTGACATCCATCGTTTTTATTTGACAGGCTGTTTGCTCACTGACTAGAAATAATACCAACGAAGCGTGTGTCATGGTTTACACGTGCTTTTGAACACTGTTTAGTGCTGGAGAGGAGGCTCTCTGGGGTTTTTAGTTCTTGCTCTCAGCAGGCTGGCCTGGCAGGGCAGAACTAGCGGTCTCAGCTGCAGCTAGGATCTCCTTTTTACCTCCTCGGACTCAAGCCTCAGTCGTCAGAGTATTCCTCCAGCTACAGGAACCTGACTCTCCACCACTACTGAGCCTCTACTGGGAGTTTTTGTAGTTGGGATGTTCTAATCCTGTTGTCTTTTTCTTGCAGTGCCTCCAACACCCTGCCACCAGCCTGCCAGCTCATCTTTGATAATAAACCTCTTCTGCTCTGCTTCTGGGTCCTACTCAGCATAACGTGTGCATACCTAAATATTAATCTTTATTGTTAATGTTGATTCCTGTACACTGAGAGCAAAGATAACCAGAGTCAGGTTGTGTTAGCATACCGGCCCATTAAAGCTGATTCAGATTTGTCCTACATCATTAGACCAAACAGTAGAAGGTTGTTTAGAAGTTTAAAACAGCTGTTCCGGCTCTTCTGGACAGAGATGATAGAACAGTTTTTAGTTTTAGATTAACAGATCCTAACCCTTCCTAAGTGTTTTTGTCATTGTACTCAAACTATCTGACAACCATCCTTTAATCTGCAGAGTTTCCCCAGAATGCCTCTGGGTGTGAGACACTTTGCACCATGAGTGAAGTTACCGACTCAGTTAGAGAGGTCCCGTCTGTGGGCAGTGATGCCAGTATGCTGTGGACGAGGACTCCCATGATCATAGCGGGTACATTAGATCTTTAAAGAGTCACTAAAAAACTAAATAAAGACCCAGAAACCCTGGCTGTTACTGAGGAGAGCTCATGAGTCAGTGCATGTTCCTAGTCTGAGGTCTGTGGTTACTTTCAAATATTGGGTCTGAGTCACACATACAAACTTAAGTGAGGAGATTCTCCTCCATAAAAGAGGCCAAATAAAACCGTCTTCATGGTCTGGGCAGGCTGCTGTCAGCGATTTGGCTCGCTTTCATGAGAAACAGGATCTGACCCAGCAGCAGTAGTTAGACCAGACTGAGGACCCTGATAGACCCAGCAGCAGCAGTTAGACCAGACTGAGGACCCTGACAGACCCAGCAGCAGCAGTTAGACCAGACTGAGGACCCTGACAGACCCAGCAGCAGCAGTTAGACCAGACTGAGGACCCTTATAGACCCAGCAGCAGCAGTTAGACCAGACTGAGGACCCTGATAGACCCAGCAGCAGCAATTAGACCAGACTGAGGAACCTGACAGACCCAGCAGCAGCAGTTAGACCAGACTGAGGACCCTGATAGACCCAGCAGCAGCAGTTAGACCAGACTGAGGAACCTGATAGACCCAGCAGCAGCAGTTAGACCAGACTGAGGACCCTGATAGACCCAGCAGCAGTAGTTAGACCAGACTGAGGACCCTGATAGACCCTGCAGCAGTAGTTAGACCAGACTGAGGAACCTGATAGACCCAGCAGCAGCAGTTAGATCAGACTGAGGACCCTGATAGACCCTGCAGCAGCAGTTAGACCAGACTGAGGAACCTGGTAGACCCAGTCTAGCTTTTCTAAGTATAAACTCCTCAGTTTTCAGTGCTTTCATTCAGTCTTCCACCAAACCACTGAAGTATGGACCGAGGAATCATAAAGACCACAGATCAATGAGGAGTATTGATGATCAATAGATCTGATCCATCTCCATCCCTCTGGACTGAGGCTGATATGTTTTCTCGATTGTTCGTTAAGCTGTCCAGGAGTGACATGGTTCTGTGTCTGAACAGAGGTGATAGAAATCTAACTGGATTTATGATTCTGCTGAGAGTTTAGCTCCTGATTTTTGTGTATTAACCAGCATTAACAGGTGTACCTAATAAAGTGGCGAGTGGATACATGTAGAGCCTGCTCTGTTAGCCATCTATGAGCGTGCTGGGATTGAATTTGTCTCTCTGGACCGTCGGCTGTCAGTGTGTCCCTGCTGACCTCAGAGATCTGAACCATAAAAACACGTCAGAGTTCCCGTGGTCAGTTTGATCCTGAACCTCCATCCTCAGTCATTAGGGACGGCTCTCAGAGTCTAATGAGGCTCGTTTCTGTAGAGCCATCAAAAGGACGGACCGTCTTTAATGATTCTGTCTCATGTGTGTCAAAGCTGGACCAGGATCCCTGTACTAAACTCATAAACCAGATCATGTGGTCCTTGAATCCTCGGCATGGTCCTCTCCAGACATCTGTGGATTTTGATGCAGTCCTTTCTGAGTCTGACACTGATCAATCCGTGCTCCCACACCTTCAGTAATGCTGCACAATAATAATAGAAAAAAGGGCTGATTTACATGTAAATCGAAAAATCTCTATCTGTCTAATAATGATGTGCTCTAATTCCAGCTTCAGCCATCATCCCAGGAGCTTCAACTATGCAGTGGTGGGTAGATCCAGTTCTTGAAGGGCCTCCTGAGACCGTAACCCTGTTTTTGGTAGTTTCCTTCCCTTCTTTGAAGATAGAGGGGGAGGAGGAACAGAATTGGGAGGTGTGGCAGAGAGCTCACACAATCTCTTTTAGCTTCGCCTTCATGTGGAGAGACAGGGGGAATCTCAAACCTTTAATCTGTTTCTGTTTCAGCAGTGACACAGGCAGTGAGTCTTCATACTCAGGTAGCATTCACACAGGTGTCTCCACACACCTGGGGCTATAATCAGACGGTGGGAGGTTGGGGGTTGTCTCTTTGGTTTACAGCAGGGGTTTTCAAATCGTGTCAGAGTGAACCTCCGCTAAGAGAAAATTATCCATTCAGTGGACCCCCACCCACATAAAGATTCAGATAAAAAAAAAACAAAAAAAAACAAAAAATATTTTCAAACATTTATGTCTAATTTTAAATACTTCTAACATTTTATATTTTTGATATTTTGGTCTGCAAATGTTCTTAAACATCCGTCTTTACCAAGTAATCAGTTATTTGGTTTCAGTCATGAATTTGTTGCCAATACTACCTGATTATTCTGCTCTGATAATCTTTAAAGCAGTGTTACTCAACCAAAGAGCCAAACTGTTGAAAAATACCTCTGAGAGAGCCACAATCTAAGAGGTGGAGAGTGGCAAAAACAGCTTTAAGTAGCAATGAACATGAGTTAAAGATGGCAAAAATGGTCAAAAAGCAACAAAAAATGGGCAAAAATATTAATAAAAGGTGAAAAAAGATGAGTGAGAAGTGACCAAAAAAATGAGCAACAGGTGGCCAAAACAAGGCAAAAAATGAGAAAAGAAAGCAGTCAAGAGTGGCAAAAATGGGCAAAAAGTAGGAAAAGATTTGTATTAAATGACAAAAGGATGCTTAAATGGGTGAAAAATGGCCACAAACAAACAAACAAACAAACAAAAAAAAACGGCAAAAAGGAAATAGTGGCAAAAAAGAGTGGCAAAATGGGCAAAAAGTAGGAAAACACTGGTATTTAATGACAAAAGGATGCTTATAAATGAGCAAAAAGTGTCAAAAAATGGTATAAAGGGGCAAACAAGTTTCCCTTTTTTAAGGTTTTCTGGGGGAATAATATATAAAATGAAGACATCAAAGCCCATTAAATAAAGTTTGTTTGTCTTTATTCAGCTGTTCATGTTCTATTACACTCTGTTTTTACACACAGCAGTGACCCAACTTTTTTGAAATTGTGGTTTTAAATGGATAAGCATCAGACTGATGTCATGTAATCATTCATGCTCATCATAATGAGACTGATGACAGTGAATTTAGGCCCAGCCGGAGATATTGGCCAATCAGGAGTCTCTAAAATCCTCCCACTGTTGTTCTTGTTTCTCCTCAGACTAACTTCTCTGTGCAGCGTGTGGAGCCGTGGTTCTGCCAACATCTGACTGGGATAGACTCCAGACCCCGTCAGCAAACATGGAGACAGAAAGCTTTAACAACGTTGACCCCTGTGACCTCCTGCATCTCTGCCTACATTATCATGGACTTGTAGAAAGTCGGAGTATGGAGCACCATGTAAACATTTAAGCATCCATGTTTGAATTATTGATGTGATTTTTTTCTATTTCAGGGTAGATCAGTAAACAACACCATTGAAAGTCCTCCTCTTGTGTTCTTTGGTGTGTTTTTGTATGTTACAGGGCTATAAACAGGACTTCCTTTTGTACTGGTCCACATCCTGTTGCATCCATTGCCTTTAAAGATGTATTAGGTGTGTGCTGTGCTAATCAGCTCCCACACATATTAACACTGAACTTAATGGTAAACCCATACAGCCTTTAGACACGTGGGCCACAGCAGCCCGTCTCTGAGGCACTGGCTGAATCAATACAGTGTTCAGTAGTCTGGATCTAGAGATCTGCTGTAAACCACCAACTACCTCACAACATAAACATCAACATTAAATCATCTGCACAAAAGCAAGGTATGAGCACCTAAGTATGGACACTGGAGGAGAGTAGGAGGAATATAATCAGGTTAGAGAAACCTGCTGACCTGCAGGACAGGAGTTTGATTAGCCCTACTATCATAGGGCTAACCTCGCCCACATGTGCAGAAATGCAGCAGAACACATCAGATTTCAGCGAGAATCATGCCTTCAGCCTTTGACCTCATCCATTTATGACCTGCTGCACCAAAGAAACAAGAGCACAGATACAGGCATGGAGGATAACCATGGGCTGGAGCAGAGCTGGCTTTGATTCACACTGGACCAAGATATCAGTCAGTCAGCAGTTATAGAAGTTAAGATGGTTTCCTATGAGGGACGGTGGACCAGCCACAATCTGACCTTTAGAGTACTACAGCTCTGAGTACAGACCGATCTTTAGAGTACTACAGCTCTGAGTACAGACCGATCTTTAGAGTACTACAGCTCTGAGTACAGACCGATCTTTAGAGTACTACAGCTCTGAGTACAGACTGATCTATAGAGTACTACAGCTCTGAGTACAGACTGATCTATAGAGTACTACAGCTCTGAGTACAGACCGATCTTTAGAGTTCTATATCTGTGAAATGAGATAAACGTTAAAGTTAGGAGTTGAAAAAAGGTTAAAAACATGAGATAAAAGTCAAAACCATGCTTTTAAAAAGTCTAAATAGGATAAAAAAATTAAAATTATTTATATTAAAGATAAAAATATGTGACTAAAAGTCAAAGTTATGAGATGTAAAGGTTAAAATATGAAATAAAAATCAAAACCATAACTTTTAGTCATAACTGTGAGATGCAAAATTGAAAATATAGAGAAAACACGACTTTCTTCCCCACGTTCCTGACTTTTTATCAAAATATTTTTACTGTTTACTTTTTCTGATTTTTATAACACAACAGGGATATTATAAATCATCAAGGTTAAGTATACTTTTTATACTGGAGGAAGTCTGCAGACCTCATACTGATGGGCCAGTTCTAATAAAAATATCATATGATCTGGTATAACTACACCACGGGCCGGATTTGGCCCCTGGGCCTCGGGTTTGACACCTGTGGTCTAGGGGTTAGGTCCCATGTACCTGGGCGCCCTGGTTCAGGTGTTAGCACTTTCACTGCAGGTGGTTCTCCACTCTCTCGTCCCTGTTTCCATCCACTGCCATATAAACATGAATATAGATATAGCTGTAGTATCGAGGCAGTGTCAGCTGAACTACGGCCGCCTTCACCTGTAGCGCTCGGACTACCAGAGCTTTCTGCTACCTCAGCTTTCCCGCACTCCGATTGGCCTGTAATGAATGTGATTATTTGTCCAATCATCTTCAGAGATGTTTTGGAAAAGGTGTGCCCTTCCTTTGTCCGGGAGGTTTCCCAGCTGGATGTGAAATATTTCCATGGATAGAGGCAGGCAGGGGCACACATAGACATCATAGGGGTGTCCTACACCTGCCCTTTACATAAATTAATCTCTCTATATATACTCTGTATTTTCATTTGTGCATGGCTTTCCTTTAAAAAAAACAGATTTTGAAAAACTCCATATAGCTGGTGCCCCCCCGTCTCTGTAGAGGCGAGTGGTGATGAACAGAGGACTGGAGTTTGCTAAAGACAAGCCCAGGTAGCCTCTAGTTCAGTGGTTCTCAACTTTGGGGTCAGGACCCCTTTTGGGGTCATGAGGCACTGAGAGGGGGTCTCCAGATGCCCTAAAAAACTAGGAATATTTTTTAAATTGCACTGTTGCCACTTTACACCAATTCTGTCATTTTTTAAAAACCTGTTTCATCATTTTTCCCACCAATTTTAACACACTTTTGCCATTTAACACTTATTTTTGTCAGTTTTAAACTCTTTCCACCACTTTTTGCTGCCTGTTTTTGGTTGAGGACCCCTGCTTTAGTTAACGTGTCTCACTATCATCCACAGAGGAGCCACTAGCTGATGCGTTCTGTTCAGCTAAGACTCTTTATCAGGGGCATACAGCCGGGGTCATCATGGAAATTTGCACAAGAGCCAGATTTAGTTTTGACAGAGACTCTGGGGGCCGGGCTTTCAAACAAACAAAAATTAAAAAATATTGTGGGCTAATTAACATATTATTGTATTTGTATTTTCTTTCGAATCCTGGGGAATGGACCTTCCCCAATTGTGTTAAGAACCAATATCAACCCATTTTTTACACTTTTTAATCCCTTTCCACAACATCATTCAATCATTTCTGCAACATTTTTTTGTCACTTTTAACCCCTTTTTGATAATTTTCGGCCCTTTGAAACCAAGTTTTGCAACCTTCCCCCCATTTTGCCACTCTTTTACCCCTTCCAGCCACTTGCTTGCCAACTATTGCTCCTGTGTGCCACTTTTTAACCCCTCTTCACTACTTTGCCTGGCTATTTTTGCCACATCATTGCTGATTTTAGTTAATTTTTGCTCCGTTTTGCCTCTAAAAACCAAATTTTTGCAATTCTTAAATCCCTTTTTAACCACTTTGTTTATTTGTCATCACCTTTGTGCCACTTTTCAACCATTTTGCCATTTTTTCAACCCATTGTCATTATTGTGTTTGTACCATTTTTGCTACTTCTAACCCATTTTTGATACTTTTTGCCTCTTTTTTCCTCTTGGCCAATTTGTGCCACATTTCACCTCTTTTTCTGGCTATTTTTGCAACATTTCCCTCATTCTTAACCTATTTTTTGAACTATATTGTTAAAAAATTTACTTATAATGGCTGACAAGTGAATTTCCGTAAGTACAGATCCAATGTTTCATCATTCTAAAACTTCTTAAATATAAAATGTTGTTATAATAACTTCGGGATTGGTTTAACAGCTGCAGATATTTAAAGCCAAACAATACCCTTAAAACCACAACATCTTCTTTCCTCCTTTTCTGAATTTTATGATCTTCCGGGGCCGGATAGGGAGCTTTGGGGGGCCTGATATGGCCCTCGGGCCGCCGGTTGATGATCAGTGCCATACAGGCTGATGTACTGAAGCTGTGTTCCAGTTGTACTGGGAAGTCGGAATTTCCGAGTTCCCAAATGGAAATTTCATCTGGAACGCTCCCTGAAGTCGGATTTCCGACTCGGAAAGTCGGATAGTCCCCACCAACCCCGACTTGACCACAACGTCATAATCCAAGATGGCAGTGTCATGCATCAACAGTTGTGAAAGCTCTCGTAAAATATTATTTATCAGCACTTCTGTTTTTGTGAAATTAAACAAGTGGTATATGTGGTACTGTCCAACGTCTATCTGTGGGTATGGCACTATGGTGTTTGTATGTGTAAAATACCGTGTTATGCATTGTTTTCAACTGGTATAGTTAACAACAGCTAACGACGGCTAAACGTTACAACAATAACAACAACAGCAGATTTTCCGACTTGTTTACTGGAATGCCGTCAACTCCGGTGTGACGTCATTCCCAGCTCTGACTTCCGAGGTAAATGGAAAGCAGCATGAAACACTGCAGGTGAAGACAGTTTACTGTGTCACAGTTTCACTCCTCTGCTCACCTGCACTCACAATGACTCTGCTCCTCTCTGCCTGCCAGCCACGCCCACCTCATCAGCCAATCTCTGCTCACCTGTGCTCTCAGCTGCCTCTGCTCATTCAGACTCTGCCAGATTGTTCTCAGCCCTCATGCAAGACTTTCCAGCACTCACCATTGGAATAAATACCCGGTACCGACCCTGCCTGTCTTTGACCTCTGAACCTTGTCTCTGCCCCAGAAAACACCTCAGCCTTCTGTCCCTGACCTCCAGTTTCTACTCAGATACAGTGAGTATGTTCTCCTCCTGCTGGATCTTCTGGCTCTTCCTGGGCTGTTCATTACATAGTGATTGTTTATCTTTGACCTGTTTTGTTCAAACAGTGATTATTAAAGGACATTACGTCTAAATCTCCATCTTTAGTGTGTTGTTATTGGGTACAAACCTCCCCGTTACACCCTGGATCCAATAATGTCATCAAAATCACAGTATTGATATGCAAATTATGTGCTAATTAATGAAAATGTGCTAATTTGCATATATTTGATAAGGCATTGCAGGTGAATAGGATAAGAAGTGAACTAAAACATGAACTGTCCTACTTAAATACAGGACAGGATTAGCTGAAATGCTTAGATATGTCGAGGAGTTTGTTTGAGGAAATCTGCAGATGCAAACAGACAGGAGGCGAAAACACACACCATCTAAATGTGTGTTTTTGGAAGTTTTCTTTCTTTTAGAGTGAGAGAATACATGGATGCAAAATTGACCAGAACATGAAAACACAATGTTTTAACCCCTTCAACCCTTGTGCCCTCCTCAAATCTACTACGCTCTGGACACCTTCGAGGCAAAAATGTACACGTGCAAAAAACTGACATTAAATCAGCATAAATCAATATTTTTTTCTAATTTTTTTCATAAATCTTTTTAACAACTTCAGACCTGCCCAAAACCACAAAAAAAATCAACGATTTTCAAGATTTTAACCCTTTTAATGCCAGTTTGATTATTCCATTTTTTTTTTACTGCAAAAACGCAAAAAGTGAATTATTTTCCATGTAATAAATAGTAGAAAGATGGGGCTTTGGGGGTGATAAGAGTCTTGGATGGGTCAAAGATTAGCAACAAAATTGATTTAATTGCATTAATATTTTTTAAGTAATGTCAGAAATACCCTCTGGACATCTTCAAGGCAATAACGCTCCCATTGACTTCCATTAAAACCAGGTTTTTTAATCTCACTGTCATTGCAGTATAAAATCATGCATTCTTTAATGTCAGCATTTCAATGTGAAGAAGTCTAGTGAAATTTGACATTTTTATCGTATTCCTCCAGAATCAAGCATTTACTCATTGTAGGACCATGCACCAAGTTCTTGTATTTTTGCCCGTTATATTATGGAGAGTTTTTGTGTGAATTTAAAGGGTTAAAATTCTGAGAATTATTGAATGCTTGGTAGTTTTGAACAGGTCTGAAGTTGTTAAAGAGATTTATGAAAAAAGTAGAAACAAAGTATTGATGTATGCTGATTTAATGGCACTTTTTTGTACGTGTACATTTTTGCCTTGAAGGTGTCCAGAGGGTAGTAAATTCACTGAGAGAGTCTGAATGACATTTAAGAGTAAAACATGTTGGATTTCAAAAATGTAACCAGAAAGAAAAGTTCCTGTAAAAATTCTTGCCACAATCTGTAAAACTGACAAAATGATCACAATAATAATAATAATAATAATAATAATAATAATAATAATAATAAAAAAGATAAAAGTTGAGAAAAATGGCCAAAAATGCCCAAGGAGGGCACAAGGGTTAACAGCTACTGCATCATTTTGTTGGAAGGCTCCTCATCTAAAAACTATTCATTGTACTGGATATTTAATGTTAAATACAGACAGACAGACCTCTTTCAATGTGAAAGACTACACTGACACTAAGATCATGCCATCATCAGGTAGTATGTGCTTTTGTGGAGAGGGAATAATAATAATAATAATAATAATAATTTTGGATCATCAATATAAGTCTGTATTCTTTTGTCTTGCAGTAGAAGCTCAAGCTTATCTATGTAGAGAACTGTCTTTTTCTCTTTAGTGTGAATATTGTTTATTTTGAAGTACTTTTTATTACTGCCCCAGCCCTGAAGACCTTTCCACTCAGGATGGAGTTACATTAACTCTTAGGGGCTTAAAACCAACTCTGAAATGTTTAGCACTGAGGTTTCACTTCATCTTAATATTTAATAGAGGCTAGCAGCAGAAACCACTCTTGTAGTCATAGCTTCTTCTGTTGTTGCTGTCCAGATCAGTGGTTCTCAACCTTGGGGTCGGGACCCCCTTTGGGGTCGCTAGGCACTGAGAGGGGGTCACCAGATGCCTTAAGAAAAACTATGAATGTTTTTTGACTCATTGAATGCCATTGATGTATATATATGTCAAGGTGTTTACACAAGAGGCCGCTCTCATGCTCCCTGTGAGTAATTTTGGGGCTTCTGGGATACATAGTCGGAACACTTCAGTCGGAAGTGACGGTAGATCAAAGCTGCAGAGGTCAGAGGTGAAGACCCTGGGGTCAAAGAGCAGAGCGATCGTTATGGAGGTAATCTAAGCTAAAAGCCCTAAAGTAGATGCTGGAAGAAATTTTAAACTTTTGCCTGACAAATCGCTTACTCACTGAAACTGACACTAAACTTAACAACAGCGAATCCAGGGATCGGCGCTTTCATTCATCTGCCTATGCTGGCCAAGAGGCTAAAGAATGCTGCGAGGTCTTCCCCGTCGGCGGACAAATAAGGCAGCCTCTCGCCAGCTGGATACATACAGCGACTACTAGCCACTCTCCTCTTACTCTAGCCACTCTCCTCTTACTCTAGCCACTCTCCTCTGACTCTAGCCACTCTCCTCTGACTCTAGCCACTCTCCTATAACTCTAGCCACTCTCCTCTTACTCTAGCCACTCTCCTCTGACTCTAGCCACTCTCCTCTGACTCTAGCCACTCTCCTATAACTCTAGCCACTCTCCTCTTACTCTAGCCACTCTCCTCTGACTCTAGCCACTCTCCTCTGACTCTAGCCACTCTCCTATAACTCTAGCCACTCTCCTCTTACTCTAGCCACTCTTCTCTAACTCTAGCCGCTCTCCTCTAACTCTAGCCACTCTCCTCTGACTCTAGCCGCTCTCCTCTAACTCTAGCCACTCTCCTCTGACTCTAGCCGCTCTCCTCTAACTCTAGCCGCTCTCCTCTGACTCTAGCCACTCTCCTCTAACTCTAGCCGCTCTCCTCTGACTCTAGCCGCTCTCCTCTAACTCTAGCCGCTCTCCTCTGACTCTAGCCACTCTCCTCTAACTCTAGGCGCTCTCCTCTGACTCTAGCCACTCTCCTCTAACTCTAGCCGCTCTCCTCAGACTCTAGCCGCACTCCTCTAACTCTAGCCACTCTCCTCTGACTCTAGCCGCTCTCCTCTAACTCTAGCCACTCTCCTCTAACTCTAGCCGCTCTCCTCTGACTCTAGCCACTCTCCTCTAACTCTAGCCGCTCTCCTCAGACTCTAGCCACTCTCCTCTAACTCTAGCCACTCTCCTCTGACTCTAGCCACTCTTCTCTAACTCTAGCCCCTCTCCTCTTACTCTAGCCGCTCTCCTCTAACTCTAGCCGCTCTCCTCTGACTCTAGCCGCTCTCCTCTAACTCTAGCCGCTCTCCTCTGACTCTAGCCGCTCTCCTCTAACTCTAGCCGCTCTCCTCTGACTCTAGCCGCTCTCCTCTAACTCTCCCAGCCTCCCCTCTGACTCTAGCCACTCTCCTCTAACTCTAGCCGCTCTCCTCTGACTCTAGCCGCTCTCCTCTAACTCTAGCCGCTCTCCTCTGACTCTAGCCGCTCTCCTCTAACTCTAGCCGCTCTCCTCTGACTCTAGCCGCTCTCCTCTAACTCTAGCCGCTCTCCTCTGACTCTAGCCGCTCTCCTCTAACTCTAGCCGCTCTCCTCTGACTCTAGCCACTCTCCTCTAACTCTAGCCGCTCTCCTCAGACTCTAGCCGCTCTCCTCTAACTCTAGCCACTCTCCTCTGACTCTAGCCGCTCTCCTCTAACTCTAGCCACTCTCCTCTGACTCTAGCCGCTCTCCTCTAACTCTAGCCACTCTCCTTGTTGCTGCTCTGTTGGCAGTTTTCTGGCTGTCTGTGGTTAATCTAAGTGTTGGTGCAGCACTCACAGCGTTAGTGTCTCTCTCTCTCTCACCTGTTTGTAGGTGCGCTCTTGAAATTGTGCGTGAGAACCTAGAGGTGTAATTCTTCACTGGAATGGTTATTGTGCGTACGTTGAATTGTCATCCTGGCGGTGCTGCTGGTGTCAGCTCCTGCTTGGCGTGCAGAAGGTTATCAAGGGTTGTTAAAAACAAACTATGAAGAGAGGGCATGAGTCTCAAACCTCAGGTCTGACCTTTTACAGGTGGATTACAGGTATTTTTAGAGTCCTGTGGTTATGCCTGGCATGCTGGCGCTCATACACACACACACACCTCTCTCTCTCCCAGCCTCGTCTCATACCAGTAACACCATGAGATAAAATAAGCCACAGCACAGACCAGTTTCCTTTTAGCCACATATAAATCACTCTGATAAGGCAATATTTCCCCTGCTGCTGCCATACTCTTGTAGTTTTGGTCATTTCTCTCATATGTTCTGCTTTATAATGTCTTGTAATACTTTATGACAGGAAGGTCAATCACAGCGGGGGCTGAAATCTAAATTTTAGGTCTAACCTGAGGACATAACAGGGAAAACATTTATGTTACTTAAACTTTAACCATAAACTGTAAATGTTATTTTCACAGAGAGTTAACTAAGGGGAAAAACTGATGATAAATGAAGTTGACTTTTTTTTTAGAGTCAACATGATAAATTTAAGAGCTCAAAATCTGAGACAAAACGTAAATTATTACTTCAAAAGGTCAAAACACAAGAAACAAAAGTCAAAATAATGTTTTCAAAAGATAAATATATGAGATAGAAAGTAAAAATCATGAGTTTAAAGGTCAAAATATGAGATAAAATCCAAAACCATGTGTTTAAATTCAAAATATAAGATTAGATTCAAAATATTGGGTTTAAAAGGTCGAAATATCGGAATAAAAATCAAAGTTAGGAGTTGAAAAGGTCAAAATATGAGATGAAAACCAAAATTTAGCGTTTTAAAGGTTGACGTATGACTTAAAATTTAAGATTGTGATTCTAAAAGATCAAAATATGAGATTAAAATTCTAAATCATGATTTTAAAAAGTCAAAATATGAGATTAAATTTGAAATTACGATCTTAAAGTTTTTAAATATGACTTGAAATTCAAAATTGAAATCTAAGAGTTCACAATACGAGATAAAAAAACAGAATCCTGAGTTCAAGCCATAATTTTAAGATGCAAATTGAAAATATGAAATGAAAACACAAGTTCATGTCCCTCCCTCATTCCTTAATATTTTTACTTTTTCACATTTTTATGACTTCACAAAGGATATTTTAAATCCTCAAGGTTACATTTTTTATTTCTATACTAGAGGAAATCTGCAGACCTCAGACCTACGGGACAGTTCCAAATCAAATATGATGTGATCTTGCGGGCCGGGTAAACTGCACCAGGGACCGGATTTGACCCCCAGGCCTCGAGTTTGACATCCTTGCTTTATGACATATTTTTTTAATAGTTGTGAAAAAAAGAATCTGGATAAATCTGGGAAAAACTGTAAAAGAAGAATTGCATAAAGACGTGGATCCTCTTTCTTCGGTCTGATTTTAATGGTGTGTTTATTTCATACCATGAATGGTTATCAACAGTGTTAGTGGAATAACTCAGGTCTGCATTTGAACGTGTCAAACCCAGCATAAATCAAAGTATTGCTCATTAATATTGAGTCTCATCAGTCCTTAATGATTATGGGTGCAGAGTGAGATGACTTGATCGTGGTCCACATCACTGTCACTGTAAACAAAGGAGACCAGAGGGGCGCCCAGCTCAGAACAGCCACTGCTCCACATAAATCAAAGGAAATCAATGCCAGATTGAGGATTGTGGCCTCTGTTGTGCAAATGAAGCCTGGCTGCAGAATAAGTTCATAAATCCATGCCACATTATTTCAGCGTTTGAGAAATGGGGGGGGGGTATACATCCGAATGTGAACATCTATAATAAAACATGAGCAGGCCTTTGATACAGCATCACTGCAGCACTGTTAAATGTTGTGATGTTTAATTCCTGCTACCTGCCTTTAAACTGCATTATTGTTGAATTAAGTATTCATAGAGTACAGTCTGGACCACGCCAGCTCCTAATCGGACTCTTTTTGGTTTTTAATGGAGGACTGGTTGCTCGGGTCTTTGATGTTGCTCAGCTATGCATGGCCCAGATGGCCGCGGCAGCAGTCGGGTTTCAGCCAGAGAGAGTGTGCTGTGCTATCAAAAGCCAGGCAGGTCTGAGCCCCTGACAGATGTGGGATCAGTGTCAGATGCGAGCTATGCCAAAGGGCTGGATTGGTGTGGAGGGAGGAAATGACTTGACTCTCCTGGCCCCAGTAAGTCTTTGTACCCAGGCCCTCAGGGCAGGTGATGGCTGGAATGCAGAGAGGGAAACTGTACCCCTGTACATGCCTGCATATATTCCAGCATACGGCTCTCTGGCCCTCTTGATTGCCACCTGAGCCCATTAGATCACCTTTAGTTCCATCCACGCTGCTACACAGCATGTCCTCTCCTTAACCCATCACCACTGCAGCTCTCAGCCAGAAAAAAGTCATGAATCAGAGCAGAATCCTGCTCTCATTTGTAAGATCAAGACTGCTTTCACAGATCTGAATTTCTCTCCAGATATGAGGTCCAAGTTATGAATGCAGTGGTGCAAGAGTCTGACTTTTCCTGCAGGATCGTGCCCCTTTTGAAGTGTTGGTTGAATATTCCAGCCACCGCTTGGGTTGACCTGTTAGCACAGAAATACAGGAATAAAATGTGTGTAAAAATATCTGAGTAAACCCAAATCTCAACAAAAGGGACCTACAGATGACAGTTTACATCAGTGTTACTCAACCCTGCTCGACCAAAGAGCCAAATTGTTGAAAAATACCTTTGCAAAAGCCACAATCTAAGAGGTGAAAAGTGGCAAAAACAGCTTGAAGTAGCAATAAAGATAAGTTAAAGGTGGCAAAAATGGTCAAAATGCAGGAAAAATTTATGAAAAGGGGTAAGAAAAAGGTGAAAAAAAAGGTCAACCTGGCAAAAATGGGTGAAAAGTGACTTAAATGGGCAAAAAGCATTTAAAAGTTGAATAAAATGGCCAAAATTAAAGGAAACAAGTGGAATGTCATGGAAAAAGGTACCTTAAGTGTGGCAAAAAATGTTGAAAAAGGGCAAAAATTGGCAAAAAAAAGTGGTTAAAAGAAGAGGCAAAAATTTTGGAAAAAGGGCAACGAGTGGTATTTGATGGAAAAATGTAGCTTATATGTTTGAAAAATGGTTAAAAATGGAAAAAAAATTGTTAAAAGTGTCAAAAATGGTGAAAAAGTGTCGAAAACATAACAAAAAATAAATGAAAAGTGACAAAAATGAGCAAAAAGCAATAAAGAGTGGCAAAAAATGTGCAAAAAAATAGTGGTATGTAATGACAAAAGGTTAGCTTTTTTGGACAAAAAATATCAAAAAAGGGACAAAAATAGGATAAAAGTGGTGAAAATAGGAAATAGGTGTCAAAAAGAAGATGCAAAATGGCTAAAAAATAGGAAAAAAGGGGTGTTTAAAAGGTACCTTAAATGGGCAAAAAATGGCAAAAAATGTTAAAAAAGGGAAACAATTAGGATAAAAGTGCAAAAATGGGGGAAATGTGTCAAAAACATGGCAAAAAATAAGTAAATAGTGACAAAAGTGGGCAAAAAGCAGTCAAGAGTGGCAAAAAATGCGCAAAAAAATAGGAAACAAGTGGTATGTAATGATAAAAGGTACCTTAAATGGGCAAAATGTGGTGAAAAAGGACAAAAATGGTCAAAAAAGTGGCAAAAAGGAGGACAAACATTTGGGAAAAAAGAAAACAAGTGGTATTTAATGGCAAAAGGTAGCTTATTTTGACAAAAAATATTAAAAAAAGGGACAAAAATAGGATAAAAGTGGCAAAAATAGGGAAAAGGTCTCCAAAGGAAATTGCAAAATGGCCAAAAAATAGGAAAAAAGGGTGTTTGATGGCAAAAGAAAGCTTGATTTGGTGAAAAGTGGCAAAAATGGTGAAAATGTCAAAACGTTTCCTGTTTCTGAGGTTTTCTGGGTGAATAATGTTTCACATTCAGGCATTAAAGAGCCACCAATAATCAGAGCAGAGCCACATGTTGAGGATGACTGCTGCAGAGGTCTAAATGGAGAGATTGGGCAGTAAAGGGAAACTTACTGGTGTTTTTACTATCATGTGTTTTTGTGGTTTATCCGCTTCTCCATACAGACGGCCTGAGCTCATTTATGATGATAATAAAAGGGTTTTAATGTGAACATGAGGCCATAGCTGGGTTTAAATGTTTCTGTGTTTTCCATGAGGGTTCTGCTCCTGCTGTGGCTGCTTTAGTTCTGCCTTTAAAACTCTTATTCTGTGGGTTAATCTCTATATCCAGCTCAGGAGTACATTTCCCTCCACTTTAGTGCCTAGTTAGCTGATGTTTGTTTGCTGAAGGACAGTCTTGTAACAGACAGTCCCACTGAACCGCGTCTGCAGGCTGAATTGGTATGCAGGGTTAACTCTGCTGAGTTTATGTGTTTACTCTAAGCCCCCTCCACTCTTATCAGCACCCGCTCAGTGGCGCCACCACTGTCAGACTCCAGGAGCTGTGAAATCAGAGGAAAGTTGACAGCAGGAGCAGCTGCTATATTTATTGTCTGCTCTCACTCCCATCCATCCTCTACAGAAATGTTTGCCTGTAAGGCGTCGCTGCTGTTCCCGCTGTCTCTCACTTTGATTGGAGCTCTTAGCATTCAGCACGAGGTTAGGCATGAGGGGATTGTTACCTGGCACAAATATTGACAAGTGCTATTGTAGCTGTAAAGCCGGTGATTCTCATACACACGGGACCGTACATTTCACACTGAGCTCAAAGACAGGGATGCCAACATGAGTTCTTTTCAATGACAGGAGTGTTTAAACAGCGTTGTTGTTGTTTTCCTATACGCTGAGAGAGTGACGGTGTTAGCCATCAGACGCTCTGTGTTCATAACCGCAGAACACTTTGACCCCGGGTAGATGCAGTAGTCCAGAACCTGAAACTGCCTCTTAATATTGTTTTGATTTTTTTTTCTGACGGTGCATCCATTAGTGGCCAAAAGAGGAGACTGGTACTGTCCCTGTTTATCTTAAAGCCCAGATCAAACCAAAGATTCAGGATAAGAACCTTAGACTACCTGAAATGGGTCAGCTCAGACTGCTGTAACTAGGAGAGACAGTGTTTCCATAGCAACAACTCGATGCTTCAGTTTCCCGTTTCTATGCCTGTAGTGCAGCTGGTAGGGGTGTAATGATCTGTTGATCTGGATACACTGATTGGTCGATTAGTTTTCCAATTAGGGCAATAGAAAGTCAAAACATTGATCTTAAACGTCACTTTTCAGCTTGACTTTTATTTTGAAATTCCTCCTGCATGCCTGATGACAGTTCCTGCCAATCCTCGCCATCCAGAACTGTCAGTCAAGCTAGCATAACAGGTGGCTAACAGCCAGCAGCTGAGATTAAGAGGGGGACAGGGATGTCCGCTCCCCTCTCAGCTGAGCGACATTGGTCAGACTCATACTGTCCTGCTGACTACGTTAGCATGTTTACCTATGTTAGCATGTTTACCTACATTAGCATGTTTACCTACGTTAGCATGTTTACCTACGTTAGCATGTTAACCTTTGTTAGCATGTTTTACCTACGTTAGCATGTTTACCTATGTTAGAATGTTTACCTACATTAGCATGTTTACCTACGTTAGCATGTTTACCTATGTTAGCATGTTTACCTACATTACCATGTTTACCTACGTTAGCATGTTTACCTACGTTAGCATGTTAACCTACGTTAGCATGTTAACCTATGTTAGCATGTTTACCTACGTTAGCATGTTTACCTATGTTAGCATGTTTACCTACGTTAGCATGTTTACCTATGTTAGCATGTTAACCTACGTTAGCATGTTTACCTACGTTAGCATGTTTACCTACGTTAGCATGTTTACCTACGTTAGCATGTTAACCTACATTAGCATGTTTACCTACGTTAGCATGTTAACCTACGTTAGCATGTTTACCTATGTTAGCATGTTTACCTACGTTAGCATGTTTACCTACGTTAGCATGTTTACCTATGTTAGCATGTTTACCTACGTTAGCATGTTTTACCTACGTTAGCATGTTTACCTACGTTAGCATGTTTTACCTACGTTAGCATGTTTACCTACGTTAGCATGTTCTACCTACGTAAGCATGTTTATCTATGTTAGCATGTTTACCTATGTTAGCATGTTTTACCTACGTTAGCATGTTTACCTATGTTAGCATGTTTACCTACGTTAGCATGTTTTACCTACGTTAGCATGTTTACCTACGTTAGCTTGTTTACCTACGTGAGCATGTTTACCTATGTTAGCATGTTTACCTATGTTAGCTTGTTTACCTATGTTAGCATGTTAACCTATGTTAGCTTGTTTACCTACATTAGCTTGTTTACCTATGTTAGCATGTTAACCTATGTTAGCATGTTTACCTACGTTAGCTTGTTTACCTATGTTAGCATGTTAACCTATGTTAGCTTGTTTACCTATGTTAGCTTGTTTACCTATGTTAGCATGTTTACCTATGTTAGCATGTTTACCTACGTTAGCTTGTTTACCTACGTTAGCATGTTAACCTATGTTAGCTTGTTTACCTACATAAGCTTGTTTACCTATGTTAGCATGTTTACCTATGTTAGCATGTTTACCTACGTTAGCATGTTTACCTATGTTAGCATGTTTACCTACGTTAGCATGTTTTACCTACGTTAGCATGTTTACCTACGTTAGCATGTTTTACCTACGTTAGCATGTTTACCTACGTTAGCATGTTCTACCTACGTTAGCATGTTTACCTATGTTAGCATGTTTACCTATGTTAGCATGTTTTACCTACGTTAGCATGTTTACCTATGTTAGCATGTTTACCTACGTTAGCATGTTTTACCTGCATTAGCATGTTTACCTATGTTAGCATGTTTACCTATGTTAGCTTGTTTACCTACATTAGCTTGTTTACCTATGTTAGCATGTTAACCTATGTTAGCTTGTTTACCTACATTAGCTTGTTTACCTATGTTAGCATGTTTACCTATGTTAGCATGTTAACCTATGTTAGCATGTTTACCTATGTTAGCTTGTTTACCTATGTTAGCATGTTAACCTATGTTAGCTTGTTTACCTACATTAGCTTGTTTACCTATGTTAGCATGTTTACCTATGTTAGCATGTTTACCTATGTTAGCTTGTTTACCTATGTTAGCATGTTTACCTACGTTAGCTTGTTTACCTATGTTAGCATGTTAACCTATGTTAGCTTGTTTACCTACATTAGCTTGTTTACCTATGTTAGCATGTTAACCTATGTTAGCTTGTTTACCTACATTAGCTTGTTTACCTATGTTAGCATGTTAACCTATGTTATCATGTTTACCTATGTTAGCTTGTTTACCTATGTTAGCATGTTAACCTATGTTAGCTTGTTTACCTACATTAGCTTGTTTACCTATGTTAGCATGTTAACCTATGTTAGCATGTTTACCTACGTTAGCTTGTTTACCTATGTTAGCATGTTAACCTATGTTAGCTTGTTTACCTACATTAGCTTGTTTACCTATGTTAGCATGTTAACCTATGTTAGCATGTTTACCTACGTTAGCATGTTTACCTACATTAGCTTGTTTACCTATGTTAGCATGTTTACCTATGTTAGCATGTTTACCTACATTAGCTTGTTTACCTATGTTAGCATGTTAACCTACGTAAGCATGTTTACCTACGTTAGCATGTTTACCTATGTTAGCTTGTTTACCTATGTTAGCATGTTAACCTATGTTAGCATGTTTACCTACGTTAGCATGTTTACCTATGTTAGCATGTTTACCTATGTTAGCATGTTTACCTACGTTAGCTTGTTTACCTATGTTAGCATGTTTACCTATGTTAGCATGTTTACCTACGTTAGCTTGTTTACCTACGTTAGCTTGTTTACCTACGTTAGCATGTTTACCTATGTTAGCATGTTTACCTATGTTAGCATGTTTACCTATGTTAGCTTGTTTACCTACGTTAGCATGTTTACCTATGTTAGCATGTTTACCTATGTTAGCTTGTTTACCTACGTTAGCTTGTTTACCTACGTTAGCATGTTTACCTATGTTAGCATGTTTACCTACGTTAGCATGTTTACCTATGTTAGCATGTTTACCTACGTTAGCATGTTTACCTACGTTAGCATGTTTACCTATGTTAGCTTGTTTACCTATGTTAGCATGTTAACCTATGTTAGCATGTTTACCTACGTTAGCTTGTTTACCTACGTTAGCATGTAGGTAAAGATTAACCCTCCTTTCAGACACCTACTGTAGTCCGATGCTCACATTAACTTCACTATAAAATTTTGAATGATTGAAGCTGGACAGCAGCTCTCTTTCCATCCTCCCTCTTTATCCATTCAAACTCATCATGTCTCTCCTACTCTCTACTCTCCTTTTATCTAAATAAAAATTCAGTAAATCCCAAATAAAGCAGATTATTTTCTACATCTCATCAAATCTCATGTCTTACAAAACGACACATGAGATGTTTGCCTCATTAAGATGCATGAAGAGCTGACAGAGCAGAAATAATTGTTCAGGTCCACATGAGCGTAAAACTCTAGTGGGGAAAAAGTCCAAAGGACTTGCCATGAGTCTGAGCAGTCACAGGAAAGGTCCGTATCAGACCCACAGACGACATGATTGGTTTAACAGTCTAACACAATGTCCACAATCATGGTCCCTAGTTACACAGAATCAGGAGCTCTTCATTTAAATGACCTTAGAACATTTTCAGGATGAATATTGATGCAGTAATACACAGGTCTTTGTTCTGATTGTTGAAAGTGTTTCTTTTTTCTTTTTTCTTTCTTTTTTTGTTAAAGCATAGATATCTTCAGAAAAAAATGTCAAACTCCGTCTTTTCTATGTCTGTGTGAAACTGGAGCATGAAATTATCTGATAGGTCATTCTATCCAGTCAAATCAGAATGGCATGGTGGCAGACTTAAGATGCTGTGAAATATCATCTTTCTATGGAGGTAGTACCAGATCATACTGTAGAGACTGATGTTTATATGGAGGTAGTATCAGATCATACTGTAGAGACTGATGTTTATATGGAGGTAGTATCAGATCATACTGTAGAGACTGATGTTTATATGGAGGTAGTATCAGATCATACTGTAGAGACTGATGTTTATATGTCTAATATTGTCTATAATGATAAGTGTTGGGAGTCTCCAGACAGTTTGCCTCGGCTGCTCCTGATCTGAGATTCTGAGTGTATTCTGCATAGTGTTGTCCCTCCAGGGGAGCGTAGCTCAGCCTACAGTCTGCTAACAGTTACACCTTCAGGGGGCGGAGCCTAGGGGGCCATCCTTCTTTGAGGCCCTTCTATCTATGCCAGTCCAGACCGCTCTTATTCATTCAGAGTCCTGACCTTTGAGAAAGGTCACAACAGGGTGGATTTCCTCTGACTCTGAGTTCTGCCCAGGACAACAGTTTTCATTTCCAGAGTCATTAACCTGGTGAACAATGTTTAGTGTGAAACCTGCAGCTGTATGTAATCTGTATGAAGTCCTGAGTGAGGATTCGAGGACTGCAGGATCATTCTTAAAGTTCCTCTCTCTTTATCTGGTGTGAATATGTGGCCAGGGGAACAATGATCACCATAGTCCCTGATTCTGTGTAGGAGATGTGAGCATGATGCTAATCCTGATTATCATTATTATTATTATTATTATTATCATTATTATTATTATTATTACCATTATGGAGCCATCCATTTTCTATTCCGCTTATTCCATCCTGGGTGGGGGGCTGGAGCCAGTCAGCATGTTTTTGGTGGCTGGAGGAAGCCAGAGTACCCGGAGAGAACCAACGCATGGGAGAACATACAAACTCCCACAGAAAGGCCCTGACTGGGAACCCCATTGGGGTTCACAAGACACTGAGAAGGGGTCTCCAGATTTCTTTAAAAACTAGGAATATTTTTTAATTTACACTGTTGCCACTTTACACCAGTTTTATTAAATTTTAACCCCTTTTCATCACTTTTTTTAACACCAGTTTGTCCATTTTAACACATATTTGCCACTTAAAACCCATTTATGTCCATTTTAAACCCTTTCCAACACTTTTTTTCTGCCTGTTTTTCACTTAAAAATCAAATCTTGCCACTTTTTGCCCATTTTAACCACAGTTATCCCATTTTTGCCAGTTTATATCAATTTCTTATCCCAGTCCACTTAATTTCCCTCAATTTTTTGCACTTAAAAACCATTTCAGCCACTTTGTAATCCACTTTTATCACTTTTAGTGCCAAGTCTTGCCAGTTTAATCAAGTTTTGATTGTTTTTTGGCCACTTTTATCTAATTTTTGCCATTTTAACCCATTTTTGTTCTTTAAAAATTCAATTTCAACATATTTTCCATAATTTTTTTTGGCCATTATTCACCAATTTAAGCAATTTTTCACCAATTTTTAATGTTTTTAATAAAAGTTATTTTCATTTCTAAGGCTATTTACTACACAAATGAATAGAAAGAGATATAGATAACCTCCCCCTTTATCCCTCCTTATGGACAGTCTTGGATCCACATGACTATTCTTGAATGTTCATGGCTGTGTTCAACCACCTTCAGGTACAGCAGGGGTCCCCGGTCTCTGGCACCTTTATTTTGGGGGTCCCAGACTGAAAAGGTTGAGAACCTCTGCTTTAGAACACACCAGAGGTATGGGTACCATGACTGCTCATCATGGCGAGCTGGTATAGTTCTTTCTAGTCATCTGCTCACACCTACCATACACACCCACTCACACCCATTCACACTCTGATGGCAGAGGTTTTTATGGAGAACCGACCATCAGTTTCATCCAAACGCCACTGACAAAGCAGTGGGAGCAAACTGGGGTTAAAGACACATCGACATGTGAATGCTGGCATCAAACCCACAACCTTCTGAGTGCCAGATGACTCCACCTGCTGAGCCATGGTCACCTGCTGAGCCATGGTCACCTGCTGAGCCATGGTCACCTGCTGAGCCACCACTTTGGCAAAACTGTATTTTGATAATGTCTTATTCTGATTTCACATCCATCTGGTAAAACTCTCACAGAAAGAGTTTGGGACTGGCAGGACTCTTCAAAAACCTCTCAGAGGGTGATTGGACGAACGTTCTGTCACATTCATTATAGGCCAATCAGAGCGACAGGACAAAATGAGGCAGTCGACATGCTCGGTAAGGTGAGCTCAATCAAAGTCCTGCAGAGGCTTAGGTGGCTTTCACACTAAGGGCCCGGTCCCAGATGCTCAGGTCATGACCCCAGTGGTTGCCATGGTAGCTTCTTCTTCTTTGTCCTGGTTGTTGGGGTTTCAGAGTACAGACACAAGTGGGCCCGGGCATGGATCCATGATGCTAGTGTGAAAGCAAGCCAGCGGGGGAAGGGGGATGGGGAGGGATAGGAATCGCGCCGCAGCGCCGTTCGAAACAACTGGGCCTAGTGTGAAAGCGCCCTGAGATCTACAAAAACATCTCCAACAGTGGCGTCCAGTGTGGGTCGTCTCTTTCACTAGAGAATGCTGTGATAAAAACTCTAAAGTTACGTCCCTACATCCCTCAGCGGTGGCAGGCACTGGTTCAAACGGCTCCTGTATCCATCATAACTCAGGCTGAAGCAGGTCAGGAGAAGGAGGCTTTCAGTGCCGGTCTTTACTCTTAGATAAATCTGGTCCAGTTCAGATAAAACTGCCACTACTGAAGCTACATCAGAGCTAGCTGCTACAACAACAGCAGCCATTGCTGCTGGCTTTCAGTCCAATTAAACCCTGTTTGTGGCTCCGCCTCGTTCTCCTAAAATGATGCTGATTGGTCAGATCCATTCTCAGACCTGGTAATCACTTCAGCCTGATAACAGCCATGTCTAGTCAGCCTTTCTAACTCCAGAGCACACAACCATAGCCTGTCTCCAGTTCAGTCAGAGTCCAGCCTTCGCTCTGAGGGTAGGGTCCATAAATCCACATTTACAAAGTCTTTATTCAGTATGAATCACTCTAAGGCAGGGGTCATCAACCACATCTGCACAAGGGTCACATTTAGACTCCACAGAGACTCTGGGGCCGGACTTTCAAATACACAAAAATTAAATCAATATTTTGGTCTGATTGAAATATTATTGTATTAGTATTTGTATTTCTTTTCTATAATGCAGCAAGACACAAAGAGACAGACCGGCCCACAGTACTGTCTGGGCCCCTGAAAATCCAAAATAACGGGCCCTCCCCAGCTGTGAGATTAAGCTCTGACATTAATTCATTTTTGACACTTTTAGCCTCTTTCATCACTTCATTTGGACATTTCTGCAACATTTTCTGCCCCTCAACTTATTTTTGATCATTTTTGACACTTTTAAAACAATTTTTGCTACTTTTGCCCATTTTGACACTCTTTAATCCATTTTTGCAACTTTGCCAAGTTTTTTTTTTTTTTTGCACAATTTTTTGCCACTTTAAACTAACTTGTGACCGCAGCCAGATTAAGTTCCTGCAAGTCGGCATTCTGCTGGTTGAGAAAAATGGATACAAAGTCGTTTTCTTCAAAATTATCATTTTTCGTTTTTTCTCATTTTATGCAAGTCTGACATTTAAACTACTCATTTGATGAAAAAAGTAACACAAATGTGACATTTAAAAGCGTTAATTTTGTGTTTAAAAATGCCCTCTTTTCGTAGTTTAAGCGGAGAGATTGAGGGGAGGGAAAGGCAAAACTGCTGGGTGATAATTGGCCACTCAGCCTGCCATTGTCCCCAGTTTCGCCCATTTTCCTGCACATTTCTGCCCCTTTGTGCCCTCTAGTATCCATTTTTGCCACTTTTTTAACCCTTTCTCATTACTTTTTTGAACATTTTTGCCACTAATAACTCATTTTTTTTTAAATTTTTTTGCTCCTTTCTTCCTCTTTTACCAACTTTTTGCCACATTTTAACCTCTTTTCCCGTACATTTCCCCCCCCTTTGTTCCACTCCACAACCCATTTTGCCACTCTGACCCCCTTTTCATCACTTCCTCAGGCCATTTTTGCAACATTTCTGCCAGTCTCAACCCGTTTTTAAAAATATATTTACTTTTTATAAATGACGAGTGAATTTCTGTAAAAACAGGTCAACATCAGGTTGTTCTAAAACTTTTTGAATAGTCTTTTTTTGGGGATGGATTTAACAGCTGCAGACATTTGAAGCCAAAAGACACTCCTAAAACCACAACATCTTCTTTTCCTCCTTTTCTGAATTAAATGATCTTCTGGAGGCCAGACAGAAAGCTTTGGGGGCCTGATTTGGCCCTTGGGCCGCCAGTTGATGATCAGTGCTCTAAAGCGTTGACAGTAAGTTCTTTAACCCTAACCCCTCAGTGGCCCCTGTCTCTCTCCTCCAGACTGCTGTATTCACTGCTTGTCCTTGTCATGTGACTTTGTAGACCAATGAGACTCTTCCCTGCTTATCATACCTGAGTAACAGCTCCACTCGTTTGCATATGAACCATCCTTCTCAGTAGTCAGCTAATCTCTCTACTACCTGAATTAAAAAAAAGAAATATTGTAGATGTTTTAATTTTCTGTATATATGATAACATCCAAGGATTTATTTGATTTTTATCTTAAATACATTGAAATTCAATTGAAGTTTCTGCAAATACATTTCTGAATCACCTTGATAAATCTGTTTATTTGCCTAATATGTGTAACTTTAAAGGGGAGGTGTTATGCAAAAATCACTTTTTCAGGCTTTTCTAACACAAGTATGTCCCCCTGACCTGTCCACAATCCCCTCAAATACCAGAAAAATCATTCCCTCTCCCTCTCTTCCTCCACCTTTCAGAAAATGTGTGCTGAAACAAGCCGTTCTCAGATTTCCCCCTCATGATGTCATGTAGGGAGTTGGCCCCTCCCCCAGGTTAGGTTGGCCCTCCCTGCTCTACTGATCCTCCCCTCTCCAGCTGAGATGCTGATAGCTCAGTGGGTTTCCCTGCTGACTACAGTGGAGGAGATTGATGGTTTGAATCCCAGTCGGGTCCTAAACTTTGGATAAAAGTATCTGTAACATCAGGAGTGCTGCATCCATTTCCTGAGAGGGGCGTGGTCAGGGGCGGAGTCAGGCAGCTCATTAACAGACACAGAAACAGCTGGTTCTGAGCAGGGCTGAAACAGAGGGGTTTCTAGATGTGCAGAAATCAATACTGGAGTGTTTTTTCAGGAACAAACTTCACAGGAATGTTCTGGGGACCTCTAAGACTGATATACACTTGTCTTAAAGGGGTTAAATATGTGACCTTTAAAAGTTTGGTGTTCTGCTGCCTGCTACGTCCTCCAGTGGTGGGTCAGTGATGGTTTTGGGGAGGCTGATCCTTGGAGAGTCACACAAACCTAATGTTCTAGCCTGAAGTACCCTGACTGCCATTAGGTACAGGGATGAGGTCCTCAGACCCATTGTCAGACCATATGCTGGTCCAGTGGGTCCTGGGTTCTTTCTGATGCTTGACAACGCTTGGCTGATGCTATGGACCGGCCTGCCTGTTCTCCAGACCTGAATCTAACCCAGAACCTCTGGGACTTCATGTCTCATTCCATCCACCACCGCCACGTCCCACCACAGACTGTCCAGGAGCTGATTGATGCACTGATCCAGGTCTGGGAGGAGATCCCTTAGGAGACCATCTGTGGTCTCATCTGGAGCATGCCCAGATGTTGTAGGGGGAGCAGACGGGCAGGTGGAGGCCGGACACTCTACTGAGCCTCATTCTGAGCTATCCTGAGGAATTTCACAGACTCTGGATCATCCTGTGGTCTGATTACTCCACTTTGATTTTCAGCATGATTCTGGATCCAGTCCTCCATGTGTTCATGATTCTGGTTTCCACTGATCGCTCTTATGGTCTACATGCATTCCACTATGAATAAAGATTTTCAACATGAATGTTTCATCCATCCAGGTCCGGGATGTTACTGAAGTGCTCCCTAAAGTTTCCTGGTGTACTCAGAGAAAATACATTAACCACAGGAAGGTGGCGCTGTTTAGATACTACTCTGACCTTTGACCTGGTTAATCCCACCTGATCTCAAAGTTGGCCTGATCCTGACCAAACTTTGGTCTCTGGCTGCGTTCAGATCCGGTGGGTAGGGATGTGCACACGTTAAACCCAGACCTGGTATTTACAGGAGAAACGACTCGTCTACTCTGAATCCTTCTGTTTGGAGCTAAAGCCAGGAAGTCACTCATCTCCATGTCCCCTCTGATTTTACTATGACAGGTCTGCTTACAGTGCATTTCACTCTCCTGTCCAACAGACTAGTAGGATTCTGATCTTTTTATTCTGCTTTAACAGGATGATCAGATGCAGGTCATGGTTCTGAGTTTGGAACAATGATCATTTTAGAGCTATTATTAAAATATTTCTGCTCCAATCTGTCTGACTTGGACAGCGAGTGTAAAGTGAACATCAAAAGTGGTTCTGCCCCCTCAGGATCTGATTGGCTGTGTCTCCAAACACAGCAACTACAGAACTATTTTAATTAGAAGTTAAAAAGTGAATGTGTGGTGATTTGGAGAAACAGTTGGTGTCTTTAAATAGAGAAGCAGGCAACATGACAGATGTGGAACAATGACAAAGCATCTGTTTGATTTGGCGAGGCCGCGGCTGTGCTCCATATCGTACTGTAAACTCAGAAATCACCCGTGGCTCTCACAAAGGTAATCTAGGTTTCTGCCACTTATTGGAGATCTGATCCTTTTTATTCTTTCTTTCACTCATTGCTGCTCCCTCTTTCTTTAAGCCTTGGTTAATTAAAATGGAAAGGGAAGATTTCCAGTCAGTAATTCACTTGGTAGTGGGAGTTAATTATAGAGAACCATGACACACAGAGGGGGGAGGTTTTCAACTCATAGTGGGAGAAACATCAGACCTGATGGAGGGGCCAAAAACAAGCAGACAAGTGCTCAGACGCTGACAGACCTAGGCAGTGGGACACCAGGGGGACAGGCTGCAGGGATCTCAGCCCTCCTCCAGACAGGAGCCTAGATAGGAGACTAGATAGGAGCCTTGATAGAAGCCTAGATAGTAACCTAGATAGGAGCCTAGACAGTAACCTAGATAGGAGCCTAGACAGTAACCTAGATAGCAGCCTAGATAGGAACCTAGGTAGGAGACTAGATAGTAGCCTAGATAGGAGCCTAGATAGGAGAATAGATAGGAACCTAGACAGTAGCCTAGATAGGAACCCAGGTAGGAGACTAGATAGTAGCCTACATAGGAGCCTAGATAGGATCACAAATATTCCTTTGAGGGAAGGGCACACGCAGTCAGGTTTTTTTCTTTATCTATGTCCTGACGTCACCCCCATGTCTGGTGGATCTCTCTTCTCTGTTTTGGCTCTGACTTCTATCTCCAGGTATCATGGTAGCTAAGTGGCCCAGAGCGTTGCCTCTCTCTACTGTTTGATGAGGATCTCATCATGAATCTTCATCTCCATTCTTACCTCCTCTTCATCTCTACCTGGAGACGTTACATTGATGACATCTTCCTTATCTGGACAGGTGCTGAGGCTCAGCTGAGTTTCATAAGTTTATCAACACAAACAATCACAACCTGAGATTCTCTTTGGACTATGATGCACATAAAATGAGGTTCTAGGACATTCTCGTTCATAAAAACTCTAACAGACGAGAAACCAGCCTATACCGCAAAAATACGGACATTCCATTCTACACGGACCATCCTTTCGTCCCACTTCAGTCAAGAAGAGTCTTCATCTCAGTTCAGCCCATCCATGGCATCATGGCACAGATGCAGCAGTCTTGGACCTAGGAACTATGGTTGGAACAAAGACATTACATCATGAATTGGTTGAACAATAAAAGATGAGCAGCTCAGACTCAGCAAGAAGACACCCCTGATTCAGGTTCTGCTCAGACCATCAGGTTTTTATTTCTTAGCTTTATGCACGCTGACACAGAGTCGCTCTCTGTGTCCCCGAGGAAGGCCTGAGCCGGGACACGTTGGAGTGTTTTTAATGTTTCTAGCTCTGTGAATTTAAGGCCTTTTCCATCCTTCAAACCCTTGAGTGTATTATCTTTGGTCATACGTTTTCCTTTAAGGTTCTGTTCCACCATGTTTGCCATGAGCCATCTTTGACCGTGTCTCCACCTTTCTCTAATCCAAACCTGAAAAGACTGTCTGGTTTTACTGAGAGAGTTTAGTGGCAGGTAAAGGGTGTTCACTCACAACAATAATATCTATGGGACTGTAATTCTTTACATATTAAAGGAAAAGGACAAGAAATGCAGGAAAATACAACCTAACAATTCTCAAGGGTACATTTGTCAATCCCAGTTCACATCAGCACTTAATGGAATCTGGAAGCACTCTGAGTTAAGAACCTTTGTTTAACTCTGGAGAGAATAAAAGCAGCGACAAGGACACCACAGTAATGAGACAGAGGAACTGTGTTTGTCTGGTGGCCTTTCAAACATCCTCCAAATAAAGCTCCACTGGAACCTTTCCATCCTGGCTGAACTTAGCTGGACCTCACGCTGCATAAATGTAGAAAAGAAGTGAAAAGCCTCGGTGCAGATCCTCGCTTCAGTCGTACATCATTCAGCTCCACAGTTCGGGGTTTGGAAAAGAGTATCAAACATTTACTGAACTGTTGGGATCAAACAAACACACAAGGATCCGTCATGTGAACGCGTCCAGAAAACTACTGTGATTCTCTGCAAATCTCTTCATCTGACCACACAGCAGCAGCATGCCTCTTGGTCAGAAACCAAGCCGAAGTTAGAGTTTCTTCTGCTGCGATGGAAGGAACGAAGGCTTCTCCTCCTGGACGGCATTCCGGAGTCAAACATGCTGGGAATACTGGGAGGAAATGTTCTGTTCAAGCTCCAGACACAGTCATTTAGGACCTGAAGGTTTTGTGAGCCCAGTCTTTAGTCCACACTCATGAAAACAGCCTGAATGACTGCAAACATGAACATTAAAGACAACGATCACACTAAAGCCCAGCTGAGAGTCATAGACTCTGTTTACATGGAGGTGAGTATCCTGGTTTTTTATCAGATTCAAGATCCTGTGTTTACATGAGCACAGAGAA
Organism: Cheilinus undulatus; assembly: GCF_018320785.1. Lineage (NCBI taxonomy): Eukaryota > Metazoa > Chordata > Actinopteri > Labriformes > Labridae > Cheilinus > Cheilinus undulatus. The sequence goes on along the minus strand of NC_054866.1, from coordinate 56,191,302 downwards.
ACCTGGTTATCCCTGTTGACATGAGACAAACTACTGGTTTCTGATCTCTGAATAATCTCTGATGATATTTTGCAACACAAAACAAGGCCAGTTTGAGATTTGAGAAAAATTAGATCTCTGTTATTTTGGGTTTATAACAGTTGAAGGTTGACATCAAGTCACAGAAACGCTACTCAGCTCGTTCCAACAACGGGAGGAAACAAAATTAATCTTGTTTATGTATGGTATGCTTACGGCTGATAAAGCAACTGCAGAACAAAGAGACTGAGAGGATGGAGCACTGAAAGAGATCTCAGATGAATAAGCTGAAAATAAACTAACATTTAAAATTATTGTCACTATAAGGCAATTAGAATTATTATTAAACACTACCAAAGCTTGGCAGAGATGCCAAGAGAGAGTGAAGCAATCCTGCTGTTGGCTGACTTCACTAAATAATGGTCCCAGAAACAACTTCAAAACTAGGGCTGCAAGCAGCGCCGAAGGGCCCTCGCACCCAGGCGCACCTCAGGGTGTGGGCCATCGGCCCCTGAGTTGTTACAGTGGAGTGCAAGCAAACTTGTGCCATGAAATAATTAAGAAACCCCCTGCTACCTCACACTCATTCCAACTAAGAGTGATAGCTGGACACCCCACAATATATCTGGCGCAGTAACAAAGTAATCTGATGTAAAATTTCAAAATAAAAGCCTTTTTCAAATATGTCATATTCATTGTGCAACTGCCTACCTTTGAAATGGAATAAATATGAAAATAATTGCCCAACTTTCAATTGAAATCATTAAGAAACCCCCTGTTACCACAGACTCATTCCGCCTTAGAGGAATAGGTGGATGACCCACAATATATCTGGCGCAGAAACAAGGTAATGTGATGGAAGATTTCAAAATAAAAGCCTTCTGAAATATGTCATATTCATTGTGCAGCTGCTTAACTTTGAAATGAAATAATTAAAACTTTGCTTAATTCAAATGCTTTTCTTTCACACACGTCTGCTGCTTGACTCTGTGGAAATCAAATAATTAAAGAGGCCACGTATGCGTGTGGTTTATATAGCCATGGTTAGCTGGTCAGTGCTTCAGTCACTGGACTGTTATCAGGCACATGAAATTTGTCAAGATACAGTAACGTATTCCAGGGTTATGACTATTGAAAAATTTAGGGCGAGACACAAATGAAGGTTTATTGCAAAATTGCGATGAAGCTGTTGGACTTCCTGTGGTGATTTAGACATAGGTCCAGAGGCATTTTTGTTGGTCACATGATGCCCTATATCCACACCCAAATTCATCAGCCTGGGTTGAAGGGTGTGCCAGGGCTAATTTTTTTTTTTTGTGGCATGAAAAACACATCAAAAATCAGTGGTGCAAATGTTTGCCTGGCAGAAGGGGGCGCTGTGACAAAATAATGGTATTGATACATAAATGTATTCAGGACTAATGTGCGATTGTCCTTGTGGAGTTTGGTGATGATTGAAATAAACACTAAAGAGTTATGAGGCAATATTGGTGTAATTTCACAGTTAAAAATTGACAAAAACAAAGTTTAAGTTTGTGCTCCGATAACGTTGCTGCCCTATGGTGAAAACTCACTGAGAGCACAACTTTGGGTCTCAAGGTTGTCTTATCTGAGTAAAAAAAATTCTGGAGTCAATCAGCTGAAAGCCCTCGGACAAGTTCGTCCGAATGCGCAGTGTCCATCAGTGATAAAGGCCATAAAACGCCAAATTTTGACCTTTCGGTGTGTCTGTAGTTCATTTCCTGTATGTTTTAGAGGATGGTCATAATGCCATTTTTTTTCGTCTCATCATGATACATATGTGTACCAATTTTCGTGCATGTAGGTATTACCCATGGCCCTATCTCACTTTTGGCGCCCCATAGAAAAAAAACTGCGTGATGGACTTACACTGTTCCACCACTAGATAGTTATTTCTCAGGGGGGCCAATTTTTGAGAAAAAAAATGGACTTTTTACATATATTGAGGCCCCGAAAACAGGCCTCGAAATGCCTGAATTCTTTAGACAAACGAAATCCAATAAGGTCCTCGCCGACCCTTGGTCCTAATAATAAAAGCACGTGAAAACGCAGGCAGCTCAAAGTGGGGCCTGATAAAGATTACGCTTGTTTCTAAATGTCAGATCCATGCAGCATTCTTACCAAGTGCTGTCTTTCCATCTTCAGCTCTCAGAGCTCTAATTCCCACTAACTCATGGCGTGAGCGATCATCCTCTGTCTCCATGGTAAACTACGTCCACTTTTCCTTCATGGCTGAAATATTAAACTGTTCATGTGTTATCTAAATATGAGGGCGTTATGACATAAACCTGCCGTCAGTTCACAAATCTGCTGCAGAAAGCTGCTCAGCTGTTCCTCTCTCTGGTCAGAGATCAGCTGATCCTCCTCCACACAGACGCAGTATTTACAGTATCTGGAGTTAAATTAAGTTAAATCTAAGTCATGCCTGCACAGATCGCCTACAGCTGTCAGAAAACAGGATACGCTGTAGACATGGCACAGTGCCCCATTTTCTTTTGGACTTCTCCAGGTAGAAAAACCGGATTTCTTAAAGATACTGATATCCCTGTTTGTAAAGACGTATACATGCTCAAAGAAAAGTTGTGGGGTGGTCATCAGCTTTGATTCTGGTCCTCAGTCAGCTCCAGTCCTCCTGATCCAGATCCACTGAACAGTCAGACATCCTTCCACCGTCTAGGGTAAACTCGGTCCCTGCTCTCAAAGTATTGAAACTTGCTATGTTCCCTGCCAACCCACTTCTACCAGACAAACCCCAACGCTCCATCCTTCTGTTCCTTCTTCCTTCTGCTCCACCATGCTCCTGCTCCTCCATCCTTCTGCTCCTCCATCCTTCTGCTCCTTCATCCTTCTGCTCCATCCCTCTGCCCCCTTCTTCCTCCTGCTCCTCCATTTTTCTGCTCCTCCATCCTTCTGCTCCTCCATGCTGCTCCTCCATCCTCCTGCTCCTCCATCTTCCTGCTCCTCCATCCTTCTGCTCCTCCATCTTCCTGCTCCTCCATCTTCCTGCTCCTCCATCCTTCTGCTCCTCCATCCTTCTGCTCCTCCATGCTGCTCCTCCATCCTTCTGCTCCTCCATCCTCCTGCTCCTCCATCTTCCTGCTCCTCCATCCTTCTGCTCCTCCATCCTCCTGCTCCTCCATCTTCCTGCTCCTCCATCCTTCTGCTCCATCCTTCTGTTCCTCCATCTTCCTGCTCCTCCATCCTTCTGCTCCTCCATCCTTCTGCTCCATCCTTCTGTTCCTCCATCTTCCTGCTCCTCCATCCTTCTGCTCCTCCATCCTTCTGCTCCTCCATCATCCTGCTCCTCCATCCTTCATCCTACATCCTGTCACCTTCAGCGCTCACTTCCTGCTGCTCGTTGCCTCCAGAAGGTATTTACCTGGGCGTACTTATGAGGGCTACAGCATATCACTGTTTCAAAGCATTCATTAACGCCCTTCACCCTCAATGACCACATCATTAGGTATACCTGTTCAACTAATCAGTATGCTGCCACGTGATTGGCTGGTTACATGTTTGCACTGATGAGCAGCTGAGCAGGTGTACCTAATGAAATGAAACCATGCATTTTCATCAGATTCCAAACATCACCTATTAGCATTCATGTTGGCTTGTTGTTTGAATTAAATTCATGTGTAAAGCAATCAGTGCTACTGCTCAGTAGTTCCTGTTGTCTACAGATGTCAGACGGGCTGGACTTCCTCTACGCTGGTTATTTATGCAGACAAAGGGACGTGGAGACAGATGAATATCATGCCTGGAAATGAGCATTAACCATATCAGCATATCACTGCAAATGTATGCTATTTCATGCTTCTTTTCATAGACCTAGCATTAATCCTATTGTTCCCGGCACAAAATCCAATTTGCACCAATTTCATACGCTGCTGCTCTGGATTTACACCAATCTCCACTATCTCTCAGTATTCAAATCAATTTTGCACTTACTAGTTGCCCTAGACTGTACATGCAGTGCTTCCAGCCATGCTTTCCTTTCTGATGCCGTTTCCTGAGAGGACAATCACCAGTGTTTTCACACACGCATCTCTGATTAGAAGAGTATGAAACAATCCTGACACTCAGCATTAATATTTCATCTGACAACGCCACATCTGTGTAAATTGGTCGGCTCACCACATTGTCATGAGATGACATGGCACTGCTTTTTCCAATTATCAGAGGAACGTTCGAGATTCAGATGAAAATGAGAGCATGGGATGACAGAAGGGAAATATTAAGACAGAAGCATAATGGAATGCCAGTCAGAGGGATGAAAAGGATGATTTTAGTAGAGAGGAAACAGAGGGTGAAGATGATGGGTATCATGGAACCATCACCTCTGTATTACTGCTGCATGTCCTCTTTAAATGTTGTTGAGCTTTAGAAGATTGGGGATTTCATCTGTTGAGATAGTCAGCGCTTTATTGGCTGCTTTCTGAAACTCTGATAACAGCCAGGACAGCCACACGCACGTCTAGTATGACAGATGTAGACCCGTCTTAATCTCCATTCAGTGGCTGGGGCTCATGTTTGATCTCTCTCAGCTTTCATTGGCTCATTGAAGAAACTGCTTGTGGATGCAGTTGGGCTCCATTAACTGTGATACTTCTCCAGGATGCTCATTGTGTGGATTATTATTAAAGCCTGTTAACAGCTGCCAAACAGAGATCCTTTGTCCATGACACACTTCCATATCCCAGCACAGCCAGAGAGCTATAAGAGACAGTGTGCCATTGTAAGACATCTGCTTTCAGACATTAACGATGCTTCATAGCCCTTAATGGAGGCTCCAGGACAAACAGATTCATTTCTGAAAAGTCTAACATACTAACTTCTCTGATTGTTTTTTCTTTCTTTACTGAATCTGAGACTCTGCTCTCTCCGTCGTGTCTTTACATGTACACACAGTGATCGCTGCCTGGTAGACTCTAGAAACAGTAAAGCCCCTGTTAGACCCAAACACCCAGAGGTGGACATCATGTTCAGACAAGGGATGGCACGATTACCCATTTTCACAATTAATTGTGGTATTAAACTGTATGATTAGTTAATCGTAATGTTTCCTAAGTACCGTCAATTTCCAGAAAAGATTATGCCGGGAACCATTTTGGTACTTCAGTGCAACTCGCCCGGAATGAAAAAAAAGTTACACAACCACCGAGTGTCACTGCCTCCTGTTGCTTCATGCAGCTGCAGGTGGAGGTGTGTCACAGTCCCAAACAAACTACAGCATGGAAGGGGAAGAGCTGTTCCCTGCGAATAAATGGTTGACGTCAGCTGTGTGGGATTTTTTTTGGATTCAAAAAAATGACCAGGGTGTCATTGTGGAAGACGGCCAGCCTAAATATAAAACATGCCACAAAAAAATTGCTGTGAAATCAGGAAGCACCTGCGCTACTCCAGTGCTGGGAGTAACAGGCTCATATCCCTTACTTAAGCTGCTTCAGGACAGTTTTGTTCTTCAGCTGCTCACATAAATGCTGATAAATGCTGCAAAACTTTGAGACAGTCCTGTTTGTTAACAATAATAATCCAGTGTAGAAATCTGCGGTGGAATCGGCAGAATTGAAGTTAATTAGTGAACTTTAACATCTGAAGACAGAAAATATGTTGCGTTCAGGTAACCTCAGTAATTTAGATGACTGTATTATATACAGTCACTAGAAAAAGTATGTGAACCCTTTGAGATTTCTTGGATTTCTGCATAAATTGGTCATAAATATGTTCTGATCTTCATCTAAGTCACAACAATAGACAAACACAGTTTGCTTTAACTAATACTGCACAAAAAATGATATGTTTTCATGTTTTTATTGATCAAACTGTGTAAACATTCACAGTACAGGGTGGAAAAATTATGTGAACCCCTAGGCTAATGACTTCTCCAAGAGCTAACTGGAGCCAGGAGTCAGCCAACCTGGAGTCCAATCAATGTGATGAGATTGGATGTGTTGGTTAAAGCTGCCCTGCCCTATAAAAAACACACACCAGTTTTGAATTTGCTGTTCTCAAGAAGTATTGCCTGATGTGAACCATGCCTGGCACAAAAGAGCTCTCAGAAGACCTACGATCAAGAATTGTTGACTTACATGAAGTTGGAAACGGTTACAAAAGTATCTCTAAAAGCCTTGATGTTCATGTGTCCACAGTAAGACAGACTGTCTACAAATGGAGAAGGCTCAGCACTGTTGCTACTCTCCCTAGTCGTGGTCATCCTGTAAAGATGACTGCAAGAGCACAGCGCAGAATGCTCAATGAGGTGAAGAAGAATCCTAGAGTGTCAGCTAAAGACTTACAGAAGTCTCTGGTACATGCCAACATTTGTGTTGACAAATCTACAATAAGTAGATAAGTTCATGGGAGGACACCACGGAGGAAGCCACTGCTGTCCCAAAAAGACATTGCTGCATGTTTGAAGTTTACAAAAGAGCACCTGGATGTTCCACAGCACTACTGGCAAAATATTCTGTCCATAGATGAAACCAAAATTGAGTGGTTTGGAAGGAACACACAACGCTATGTGTGGAGAAAAAAAGGCACAGCACACCAACATCAAAACCTCATCCCAACTGTGAAATATGGTGGAGGGGCCATCATGGTTTGGGGCTGCTTTGCTGCCTCAGGGCCTGGATGGATTGCTGTCATTGATGGAAAAATGAATTTCCAAGTTTATCAAGACATTTTACATGAAAACTTAAGACCATCTGTCCACCAACTGAAGCTCAACAGAGGATGGGTGATGCAACAGGACAACAACCCAAAGCATAGAAGTAAATCAACAACAGAATGGCTTCAACAGAAGAAAATACGCCTTCTGGAGTGGCCCAGTCAGAGTCCTGACCTCAACTCAATTGAGATGCTGTGGCATGACCTCAAGAGAGCGATTCACACCAGACATCCCAAGAATATCGCTGAACTGAAACAGTTTTGTAAAGAGGAATGGTCCAAAATTCCTCCTGACCGTTGTGCAGGTCTGATCTGAACTACAGGAAACGTTTGGTTGAGGTTACTGCTGCCAAAGGAGGGTCAACCAGTCATTAAATCCAAAGGTTCACATACTTTTTCCACCCTGCACTGTGAATGTTTACATGGTTTGTTCAATAAAAACATGAAAACATATCATTTTTTTGTGCAGTATTAGTTTAAGCAGACTGTGTTTGTCTATTGTTGTGACTTAGATGAAGATCAGAACACATTTATGACCAATTTATGCAGAAATCCAAGAAATCTCAAAGGGTTCACATACTTTTTCTAGTGACTGTATGTCATGATATGTTCAAATGCCACATAAAAATGGGAATATTTAGTTTTTGATGAGAAACTTTAATAAATACAGTTGTGAATATAAAGAATGTGTTTATATTTGAGGTTCATAAAATAGATGTGACTGACTGAATGATAGCTTTTTAACTCAAACTCTACTCAGCTAAGACCACTCCAGTGGTCCATCCAAATTGGATGTTATCATTTTTCTTGTAATTATTGGTTACTTTACATTGTTGATATATTATTTTGTTATGAGAGCATCCCAGGATGGAAATAAATTAAAATGCAAGACCTATAAGGAGTGTCGATGTGATTTTACTTATTCATGGTAGTGTGAATTTAATTAACGCAAAAATAATCATGACAATTGTAAAACCACAATTATTTCTCTGAAGATGACCTTTCAGTAACAGATTACTTTGTGAAAATGTAACTAATAACGGATTACTTGAATTGTAAGTAATCTGAGTACTCTAGCAGATTATTTTGTAACAAAACTGACTGCCGTTTCTATCAGTCTATTCATTTTGCTCCATGCACAGCAGAAGTTAACAAAGAAAATCACCTTTTTCTGGTTTATGGTTCCATGCCTCCCTGAAGTTCTGTTCAGGGAGGTCTGCCTCACACTTTGAAAACCACTATTTTAATCTATTGACAGCCCTAATATACAGTATATAATTTATTTATATATCAAGTGTGTTTTGCAAAATACCACCGAGCTTTCTTGAACATACAGTATCATGGAACTCTTCAGACGCTGCAGTGAGCAGAGATGTGTCTGCTCTCTCTTCTCCTGTACAGAGTGTGATCAGCTCTCTAACCTCAGTCTCTCCAGTTAATCCATATAATTCTTGTTTTATCTCGCTGTGGTTTTCTATGATGAAATGCCGGTTGATTAAACCACGCTGGTTTTTAAATTTCCCGTTTATGGAGACAGCAGCACACAGTCGCCGTTGCGGAATGCCGTGATGTCCTTTCAGACTCATTGCAGAAAAGTCTGTTGTGGCTCTGATAGTACCTTCGATCCGGATTAGAGGTGGGGCAAGATCAGACAGAACGGTCACTTTCATACAGATTTGCGTTCCAGTTGCGATGTCTGCCAAGGCGTAACAGACACGCATTACAACAGAGGCAGTGTGAAAGTAGCATGCTAATGTTAGCCACTTAGCATCAACATGAAAGCAATGATCAACTGAACTTTACAGAAACACACTGTCAGTGGATTTATGCGACTCTTAATGCTTTAAAGCAGTGATACATCAATGCGTGGCTCTGGAGCACACATGTGGCTCTTTGTGTCTTTATCTGAAATTTCTTTCCCCAGAAAACAACTTCATAAAAAACTATGGACCAGCTCAGAAATTAAGAGCTCCATTACATCTCACATTAATCAGTTTGAAACCCCACTTTAATACAGTTGGCTTTAATTTTCAACCTTTATTCTTTATATTTCCATCACCCTTATTTGCAATTTTTGCCACTCTCAATCCATTTTTACTGCTTTAAGCCCACTTTTGCCATTTCTTTCTGCCCATTTTAACTACTTCTATCCCATTTTTGCCACCAGTTTTACGCTTTTATCCTGCTTTTGCTATTTGTAATTTTTCCCTTTTTCGCTACATGTTGCCTTTAGATGCCACTGTTTTCAACATTGTTGCCACTCTTGGCTGCTTTTTGACCATTTTCCCCACATCTTTGCCCATTTTAGTCACATATAGGCTACACCAATTTTTTGCCACTTTCTACCCTATTTTTGCCTCAATTTCTCCCTGTTTTTGTGGTGTTTATTTTGTAGTTGAGTGTTTTATTTTGATAAACTTCCAGTTTCCGGAGCTGGTTGCTGGCTGGTAACTTTCCTCTGCTTCTCCTGAGGCTTTCACCCTGCCCCCCTGGTGCTGTGGAGAGTCACACCTGCAGCGTATCACCTAATTGACTCGTGCTACTTAAGACCGGCTGCAGCTCTCTACAGCGCCTGAGTCTTGTCTACCTTACCACACGGTAAACGTCTGCTCCAGGCTCCTTCTCGAGATCCTCCAGAGAAGTTTCTAGTGCTTTTGATGATTCATTCAAGTTATCTCCAGTGTTTGTGTTTTCTTGTGCTTGTAGCGAACGTGCCTCTCCTCCTTCTTCCAGTGCCTCCTGCTCAGATCACCACAGCCAGCTCCAGCACACTCTCAGTCCCTCCTGACTCTTGAATCCCCCTCCCTCCTGCAGTTTCTGCTTCCTCTGACCACAGAACAGTTTTTCCGTTGATTCCTCTGACCACAGAACAGTTTTTCCGTTGATTCCTCTGACCACAGAACAGTTTTTCCGTTGATTCCTCTGACCACAGAACAGTTTTCCATGTTAATTTCTCTGATCACAGAACAGTTTTTCCGTTGATTCCTCTGACCACAGAACAGTTTTTCCGTTGATTCCTCTGACCACAGAACAGTTTTTCCGTTGATTCCTCTGACCACAGAACAGTTTTCCATGTTAATTTCTCTGACCACAGAACAGTTTTTCCGTTGATTCCTCTGACCACAGAACAGTTTTTCCGTTGATTCCTCTGACCACAGAACAGTTTTTCCGTTGAATTCTCTGACCACAGAACAGTTTTTCCGTTGAATTCTCTGACCACAGAACAGTTTTTCCGTTGATTCCTCTGACCACAGAACAGTTTTCCATGTTAATTTCTCTGATCACAGAACAGTTTTTCCGTTGATTCCTCTGACCACAGAACAGTTTTCCACGTTGATTCCTCTGATCACAGAACAGTTTTCCTAGTGGATTCCTCTGACCACAGAACAGTTTTCCACGTTGATTCCTCTGATCACAGAACAGTTTTCCACGTTGATTCCTCTGATCACAGAACAGTTTTCCACGTTGATTCCTCTGATCACAGAACAGTTTTCCACGTTGATTCCTCTGATCACAGAACAGTTTTCCTAGTGGATTTCTCTGACCACAGAACAGTTTTCCACGTTGATTCCTCTGATCACAGAACAGTTTTCCTAGTGGATTTCTCTGACCACAGAACAGTTTTCCACGTTGATTCCTCTGACCACAGAACAGTTTTTCCGTTGAATTCTCTGACCACAGAACAGTTTTTCCGTTGATTCCTCTGACCACAGAACAGTTTTCCATGTTAATTTCTCTGATCACAGAACAGTTTTTCCGTTGATTCCTCTGACCACAGAACAGTTTTACATGTTAATTTCTCTGATCACAGAACAGTTTTTCTGTTGATTCCTCTGACCACAGAACAGTTTTTCCGTTGAATTCTCTGACCACAGAACAGTTTTTCCGTTGAATTCTCTGACCACAGAACAGTTTTTCCGTTGATTCCTCTGACCACAGAACAGTTTTCCATGTTAATTTCTCTGATCACAGAACAGTTTTTCTGTTGATTCCTCTGATCACAGAACAGTTTTCCTAGTGGATTCCTCTGACCACAGAACAGTTTTTCCGTTGATTCCTCTGATCACAGAACAGTTTTCCTAGTGCATTCCTCTGATCACAGAACAGTTTTCCACGTTGATTCCTCTGATCACAGAACAGTTTTCCACGTTGATTCCTCTGATCACAGAACAGTTTTCCACGTTGATTTCTCTGATCACAGAACAGTTTTCCACGTTGGTTCCTCTGATCACAGAACAGTTTTCCATGTTGGTTCCTTGATTTATATGAGAAGTTTTTAGTTCATTTTATCAACAAAGTCAAGGACATCAGGGATAATATCACCCCCCACCCCGTATTTTTAACACAAGTAGGGATGTTTTTAATTATTTTAGCAGTTTTGAGCCGGTGTCCTTGTCCTTTTTTTTGAGATGTTATCCAAGATGAAAACAGCTACGTGCAGCCTTGATGTTATTCCCACTAAATTTCTCAAAGAGGTTTTTAGCATGGTTGGACCCAGTATTTTATCTATAATTAATAGTTCTCTGGCAGAAGGTGTAGTCCCCTCTGTTGTTAAACATGCTGTGGTCCAACCTCTTTAAAGAAACCCAACCTTGACCCCTCTGATTTTAATAATTTTAGACCAATTTCAAAACTTCCTTTTTTATCTAAAATTTTAGAGAAGGCGGTTTCTACACAGCTTTTATCTTTTATGTCTCACAATAACCTCTTTGAGAAATTCCAGTCTGGTTTTAGAGCAGGTCACAGCACTGAGACGGCCCTTCTCAAGGTGACCAATGATTTGTTTTTAGCAGCAGATAGAGGGGAGGGAGCCATTTTAATTCTTTTAGATCTCAGCGCAGCTTTTGATACCGTTGATCACAATATTTTAATAGAACATCTTAGAGACTGGGTGGGCATCAGGGACACTGCACTTAGCTGGTTTTATTCTTATCTTTTAGAGCAAACCTTTGCGGTCAACATAGGTAACCACTCCTCCTCTACCTCTACCCTTACCTGTGGTGTACCGCAAGGTTCGGTTTTAGGCCCCATTTTATTTTCTATTTATATGCTGCCCCTTGGTCAAATAATCTAGAATCATGAAGTCTCCTTTCACTGCCACGCAGACGACAAACATATATACCTTCCCCAAATCTGAAATAATCATGTTCAATTTACAAAATTCCTCAAACATAATCAATAACAGCCTTGGTTCATTTTCATCAAATATCAAATCAACAGCCAGAAATCTCGGAGTTCAGTTTGATTCTAACCTCACCTTTGCAGCTCATATTAATAAAATCACACAGTCATGCTTCTTTCACTTACGCAGCATCTCCAAATTAAAACCCATCCTCTCCCAGTCAGACATGGAAAAAGTCATCCACACCCTCATTTTCTCCCGTCTAGATTACTGCAACTCACTTCTCTCTGGTATTAACCAAAAATCTCTCTCCCACCTCCAACTTGTCCAGAATGCAGCAGCTAGGCTTCTAACCGGTTTTAACAGACGGCATCACATCACCCCCATTTTAATGTCTCTACATTGGCTTCCAGTTAGTTTTAGAATTGATTTTAAGATTTTACTCATTACTTTAAAAGCACTTAAGGGTCTGGCACCAGTTTACACCACGTTCCACATTATTATGCAAATGATATTTTTCTCTGATTTTCCTAAATATTAATGCAAATGACAGTCTGAATATTTTTCAAGTCATCAGCCATTAGAGCATAATTCAAATGTTTTTGAACAAACTTCATAATGACAAAAATGATTAAAAAAAAAAAAAACAACTCAAAATGCACTGTTCCACATTATTAAGTACAACAGCTTTTTAAAACATTTTATAGGTTGTAAAGAACTGAAAATGGTCATTTTTAGAAATTGCAGCATTAGGAGGTCATATTTACTGAAATCAAAGATATTTCAATCAAAAACATCTTAACAGGACAAGTTCCATGTTAACATAGGAGCCCTTCTTTGATATCACCTTCACTATTCTTGCATCCATTGAACTTGTGAGTTTTTGGAGAGTTTCTGCTTGAATTTCTTTGCAGGATGTCAGAATATCCTCCCAGAGCTGCTGTTTTGATGTGAACTGCCTCCCACCCTCATAGATCTTTAGCTTGAGGATGCTCCAAAGGTTCTCAGTAGGGTTAAAGGTCAGGGGAGGATGGGGGCCACACCATGAGTTTCTCTCCTTTTATGCCCATAGCAGCCAATGACACAGAGGGATTCTTTGCAGCATGAGATGGAGCATTGTCATGCATGAAGATCATTTTGCTACAGAAGGAACTGTTCTCTTTTTGTACCATGGAAGAAAGTGGTCAGTCAGAAACTATATACTTTGCAGAGGTCATTTTCACACCTTCAAGGACCCTAAAGGGGCCTATCAGCTCTCTCCTCATGATTCCAGCTCAAACATGACTCCGCCCCCTCCTTGTTGACGTCCCGGCCTCATTGGGACATGGTGGCCATCCACCAACCATCCACTACTCCTCCATCTGGACCATCCAGGGTTGCACGGCACTCATCAGTCAACAAGACTGTTTGAAAATGAGTCTTCATGTATTTCTGGGCCCACTGCAACTGTTTCTGCTTGTGAGCATTGGTTAGGGGGGGCTGAATAGTAGGTTTATACACGACTGCAAGCCTCTGGAGGATCCTACACCTTGAGGTTGGTGGGACTCCAGAGGCACCAGCAGCTTCAAATACCTGTTTGCTGCTTTGTAACGGCATTTTAGCATCTGCTCTCTTAATCTGATGTATTTGTCCGTCAGAAACCTTCCTCATTATGTCTTTATCTGCACAAACCCGTCTGTGCTCTGAATCAGACACAAATTTCTTCACAGTACGATGATTCGGCTTAATTTTTCCTGAAATATCTAATGTTTTCATTCCTTGTCCAAGGCATTACAGTATTTGACACTTTTCAGCAGCAGAGATCCTTTTTCTTTCCCAGATTTTTTTGAAACCTGTGGCCTACTTAATAATGTGGAACATATGGAAAAGTGCATTTTGAGATTTTTATTTTTTAAAAATAATAGTTATCATTATGAAGTTTGTTCAAAAACATTTGAATTATACTCTAACTGCTGATGACTGATAATAACTGATATTCTGACTATCATTTGCATTGATATTTAGAAAATAAGAGAAAAATGTCGTTTGCATAATAATGTGGAACGCGGTGTATGTTACAGAACTTGTAATAATAATAATAATAATAATAAAATCTTGAATTTATATAGCGCCTTTCAAGAAACCCAAGGACGCTTTACAGGAACACATAGACATGGACAAACTATGTGAGGGGTAGGATGAGTGTAAGGGCTGGTTTAGTGAAGACTGTAGGCTGTGGTGAACAGGTGGTGCTTGAGACGTTTTTTGAAAATGTCCAGAGATGGAGCGCTACGAATGTCTGCAGGAAGAGTGTTCCAGAGGGAGGGAGCTGCAGCACTGAAGGCTCTGTCTCCATAGGTTCGGAGTTTGGTTTTGGGCATGGAAAGTAGGCCGGTGTCTGAAGATCGAAGTAACGAACTTGTAACCCCTTATGAGCCAGCCCGCACCCTGAGATCCTCGGGTGGGGGCCTCCTGGTCGTTCCAAAGTCGAGACTTGTAAGTAAAGGTGACAGGGCCTTCTCCATCAGGGCCCCTCGACTTTGGCACGACCTCCCCGAGGAAATAAGGCGTACAGAAACAGTCACTGCTTTAAATCACTTCTTAAAACTCATTTTTATAGACTTGCTTTTATGTGATGTCGTCGTCTTACTCATTCCTATTCCTTCAATCATCGTTTTATCTCCACTTTTGTTACATTACACCTATTTTTGCTGTTTTACTGTTATTTTTGTTACTATTAATTCTTTACTACTTCTGATTTTTAGCTTATTTAGTACATTTGACTCTTCTTATTCATGTTTTTATAACTATTACTCCTCTTACTGTTCAGATTTTCTATATTAATGATCTTGAGTTTTTAATTTAGGCAGGTCTTACTGCTTTTAGCTTTTAGCTTTTACCCTCTTGATGCTTGTATCATTTTAGCATTTTCCCTCCTCGGACATATTGTTTTACACTTATTCTTCCTTGACAATTTTACTTCTCTTAATGTTTTAGTTCTTGTTGCTTCTCTTTTACTTCCCTTTTAAAACGTCAGTCCCCTTGGTGTCAGGCTCTGTGGTTGGGTTCCTGTGTTGGCCGGGTACCCGTGGGTTCTTATGATGTCTTGATTAATGATGTCCCAGGATGTCTCAGCTCAGGTGTAGTCATGTGAAACATATTAAAGCTCTTATGACTTCCATGGATTTGTATTTCTAATAACGTCTCAGTAATGTTGTTGTTTGGGCTGAGCCTATAGTTTGGTTTTGATCTTGTTTAGGTTCTCTCCCCTTGAGTTGACTTGACTTTGTTTTTGTGTTTTGTTGTCTTGCTGCTTTGTTTTTCTGAGTGTGAAAACACTTTGTAAAACCTTGCTTTTAGATGTGCTATATAAATAAAGTTATTATTATTATTATTATTATTATTCCTCTGACCACAGAAATTTTTTTTGTTGATTCCTCTGACCACAGAAAATTTTTTTGTTGATTCCTCTGAGCACAGAAATGTTTTCCATGTTTCCTCAGTCCATGTTAAGTGAGCTGTGGTCCAGAGATGTTACTTAGATGAGACATTAGATAAAGTCTCTACACCAGTGGTTTTCAAACTTTTTCTGCCCAAGGAACACCTAAGGCTAAGCCAAAATTTTAAAGCACACCATATTTAAATCGATACAAAATAGACTTTTTAAATAATGTTACAGTCAAGATGGCCCATAAGGGGGAATAAAGGGGAGAGCTTTCTGGGACCCAGCCAACTGGGGGATCATAGAGATGGCAAAATTGGGTAAAAAATGCCAAACCATGGGTTGATATTGGTAAAAACTTGATGAAAGTGTCAAAATAGTGGCAAAAATGGGTTACAGGTGGCCTAAAGGGATTAAATGTTGTAAAAAGGTGGTAAAAATTGGTTAGAAGTGATAAAAAGGGCAGAATAGGGCAAAAAAAGTGGTCAAACAAAGGCAAAAGTGGAGAAAAATTGGCAAAAAGGTGGCATATATGGGTTGAAGTGTCAAAAAAGTTGCAAAAAAATCACAAGTGGCAGAAAAGTGGCAAAAAAGGGCTAAAGTTGATAAAAGGTGGTAAAAATAGGTTAAAATGATTGGAAAAAATGTCCAGAAATGGCAAAATAGTGTGAAAAATTGCAAAAAGGTAGCAAAAATGGGTTAAATGTAACAAAAAAGTTCCACAAAAGTGGCAAAATGTGTCAAAAGTAGAAATTGAAGTGGCAGAAATCCTAAAAGTAGCAGCAAAATGGTTTAAGTTGTCAAAACAAGCGACAAAATGGGTAGAAAAATTGTTTAACTTGGTTAAAAATAGGATGAATTAATCATTTAAACACCAATTTCAACCCAATAATAGCTTGTTATACTTTTCAGCACTTAATGAGGTAACTGTTAGCCAGGATGCTAGCACCAATGCTACTGATCCAACACACATACACTGATATCATCAATAAATCCAAACTGGGAGGTCCCATTCTCTGGGGTTTTCAGGGGTCCAGATCTGTGGGCAGGCCTGGTTACAGTACTTGCTATAAAGTTGTAGAAACAGTGTAGAAATTCCCACGGCACACCTAGACTTGCCTAAAGGCACACCATTTGAGAACCACTGATCTACACACACAGATGTAAACCTGCACAGTCTCTGAATGGCTCCGTTTATATTTGTCAGTCTGGATGAACTCAAACATGGAAAACTCACTTTCTTAATAAATGCAGCGGTGGATTCTGTCCGTCAGTTACAGATATTATTCTCACAGAGCGGAGAAAGTCATTTCTCTCAGCCCTGATGTGACTTTTCAACGGACGGAAGTCAAAGAGTCAGACTGGAGATGGGCTTTAAAAACTCTGGGTCCTCTTTATTCTTCTGCCTATGCTGCTGTTGAAATTCTAAAGGACCTGATCTGTTGGTCTAACACGCCGCTTCTCTCATAAAACACAGCAACTCTGGGGTTTCAGGTCCTCCAGTCCTTGACAAGACAAGATCCAACATTTGGACAACACATAAAACTCGGAGGGACGCCGACTCCCTTTAGCGTCCTCTCCTGAAAGCACCTCTGAGTGCAGCGCTGCCATAAACAATGACCATTATCTGAGCCCGCAGAAAGGCTGGCACGGGGGAAGCAGAGTCTCTCAGTGGTTGTGTTCGCTCGGCTCTTTTATGAATTTATTTTAGTACAGCCCCAGGGGAACAGAATGTTTTAAAAAAGCATGATTAATGAAACATTAATCATGAATTTTGTAGTGGAACAGGAAGAGATGTCACTCTCTGTTTGGGACCATTAGGAGCAGGATGGAAGGAGGAGACAGACGGGGGGGGGGGGGTTGGGGGGGTGGTGAAGCTTGGTGGAATGTGCACAGAAGAATGAAGCCTACAACAACCCTTATTAACACCCTTAGATAATAATCTATAATGCTTCCTGTGACATTAAAGTGAAACTAAACCCCTAAACACCTTTTTTATGATTAATAAAAATGTTTATTAAATCTATCAATCCTTATATGGTGCTTACCCAAAGTTATTCCCAAGACACTTGATAAAGAGGTCAGGGCTAGACTGGACTCTTGGGTCTGTCATTTATGAAGAGTTAAGTCCAGGTTAAGTTCAGCATTAAGAATCACTGAGCCCAGACTCTTAGAGTCTTCTTTAGATTTTTTCCACCCAGAAACCTGGAGCAGGACCAGACTCCTGCTGAACAGCCCTGAAGAACCTTCATCCAGTCACCTTCAGAGGACTTTTAGAAAAGTCCAGACTCTGAAGTCTGTCCATGGATGTATGAGTCAGTCTACCTGGTGTGCCAGGTAATTACTCTGAGTCATGTGACTGCCAGGAGGTTGTTAATAACAAACATAATTCTGCTGATGCAGAGATAAAAGAATGTTGTAATCTTTCATACATCTAATAAACGAGTGGACAGTAAGATCATACCAGAGCTGAGTAGCTCTAAAAGCCTCTGCATCCTGTGTAAAAGCTCCACAGTGGCCTCCTTTATAATGAGCGCCATGCCAAACTATCAGAGCTTCCTACTGAAGCCCAATGATGGAAAACCAATCAGACCAGTTCAGTTAGCAGTTATTAACAAATGGACAGCTAGGTGGCCTGCTAGACTACCACTGAGACAGAGAAATAAGGATATCAACAGTTAATTCTCTATGGACATGACTACTAATCTATCACAACGCTTTTCTGTTAATCAATGATCGGCACAAACAACCCCATTTACAGAGTGTTGTAACCAATCAATGATGAGCTGTGTATCCATCCAATCAGAGATGACCTGCTGTGTATCCATCCAATCAGAGATGACCTGCTGTGTTTCCATCCAATCAGAGATGATCTGCTGTGTTTCCATCCAATCAGAGATGATCTGCCGTGTATCTGAGGATTAAACATTGAACTAATATGAGAGTCAGAGACAGGAGTACTAGTGTCACTTCACCTTTAATGAATGAAAGACACACTAAAGGACAGAGATACTCAACATGTGGCTTTTTTATGTCTTCATTTTAAACATTATTCCCCCAGAAAACCTTAAAAAGGAAACCTTTTTGGCCCCTTTTCATCTTTTTCTTTTTTGTTTTTTTTTTTGCCAATTTTCATGCATTTAAGCTACTTTTTGCCATTAAATACCACTTTTTCCTACTCGTTTGCCATGTTTTTCAAATTTTTGCCACTTTTATCCAATTTTTGCCCATTTTTAGCTACTTTTTGTCAGGAAATACCAATTTTTCCCTTCTTTTTCACATCTTTGACCCCTTTTTTATTTTCCACCACTTTTATCCCATTTATGCCCATTTAAGCTACCTTTTGTCATGAAATACCAACTTTTTCCTACTTTTTCACATTTTTGACACTTTTTTTTCCAATTTTTGCCACTTTTATAAAATTTATGCCCATTTAAACTACCTTTTGCCATTAAATACCACTTTCTTCCTTATGTTTTTTCACATTGTGGCCACTTCTGTCCCAGTTTTTGCCACTTTTATCCAATTTTTGCCCATTTAAGCTACCTGTTGCCATTAAATATAACTTTTTTCCTACTTTTTTTCCCCATTTTTGCCACTTTTGTCCCATTTTTGCCCATTTAAGCTACCTTTTGTCATTGAATAACAATTTTTGCCTACTTTTTCACATTTTTTGAAACCAATTTCTTTTTAAATTTTTGCCACTTTTATAAAATTGTTGCCCATTTAAGCTACCTTTTATCATTAAATTCCAATTTTTCTCAACTTTTTCACATTTTTGACACCTTTTTTAACCAATATTTGCAACTTTTATTCCATTTGTGCCCATTTAAACTACCATTTGTCATTAAATACCAAGTTTTGCTTACTTCTCACATTTTTAACACCTATTTTTTTTTCCAATTTTTGCCACTCTTGACTGTTTGTTGCCCCTTTTTAGTCACTTTTCACCCAATTTTTGCTACTTTCTGACCCTTTTACCACCTTTTCCTCCGCATTTTCACCCATTTTTGTTGCTTTTTTTTTGCCATTTGCCATTTTTGCCATCTCTAACTTGTTTTTATTGTACTTTAACCTGTTATTGCTTCACAGCTTAGATTGTGGCTTTTTCAGAGTTTTTCTTTCAACCATTTGGCTCTTTGGTTGAGTAACACTTTTCCACAGTTTTACTGTAGGAGTGCAGGCGTGGATGTGATTTTTAACGTTTCGTCTCAAAGGAGAGTGACCAAGAAAAGATGATTAGTGATGTAGAGTATTAGTTGTTCAGTTTACAGATGAAAAGCTAACGTTTGTGCTGTTTTTTCCAGTTACTGGCATCAAAAGACTCTACATGTTGAATTTGACATGCTATCCTCTACAGCTGCTTCCTACGGGTGTAACAGTTTCTGTGAGAGAGAAAAACAAAAGCACTCACCTGTAGTTACCACACTCTAATCCAGGTGGCGGTAGTGTGCCTAAAAGCCCATTAACATATAAAGACGTTCCCTGTGTGAGTTTACAGGAAGTGAAGTCTGTTATCACAGAGAAATGTGAATGTGAACACATCCACCGCTGGATTACAGAAACCAGCTAACGTGAAAACTTTAAAGTTATTCTAAAGAGACTACAGTTGTGGGTTAGCCTGCAGAACGATAGCAGTGGCTAGCAGCGGCTAACAGTGGCTAGCAGTGGCTAACAATGGCTAACAGTGGCTAATAGCAGCCTACACCAGCTCGTCTCAAACTCTTAGGTCCTATCATTTTTTTATAATTTAGTTCCTGTTTTTCCAGTTTATCAGAGCCATGGAGCAAACCCTGAAACATCATCAGATTATGATTTTTATTCCTACCTGACGTTTGTTCATTAAAGTCCTAAAATAAAGTTTTTGGTTTTATTCTGACACATCTCCAATCAGCTGCTTCTAAGTGTTAAAGGTACAGTGTGTAGAATTTGGCTGCATTTAGCCAAACAGAAACGGTGTACATGGGATATAATGTTTATATATCTATGTGAAGGATGTTAAAATAAGTGCACAATCATCCCCTTTAAACTTTCGTTTTCTTTTTATAAAATTAGAAAAAAGCTTTTTAAACTTACATTACTGCGGGTCGCCCTCACGGAGGCTGACATAACGAACCGCCATGTTGTCTACGGCAACGTTTTGGGGACAGAAAGAGCGAAACGCGATTTTTAAATACGAACCTGCCCGCCGGTCCTGAAAGCTACCAGGAAGGCAGGTGGAGAAGAAGACTGACCTATAATCTATAAAAATAATGGTTACAAAAATGAATGAATAAACCCTCACCTCGTCACTGCTGTAAATGATGTCCAGCTCACGATCCTTTTTGGTCTTCACAGGCTCTCGTCGCCTAGTGATGTGACGTTTTGGTGACAGATCGGCTCATTCTAATATCTTAATGCTAGATGTCGCTAAAATGCCAAATTCTACACACTGTACCTTTAAAACATAATCAATGATGTGAATAATAAAAGCATAGATAATCCCTGTGAGGTTAAAACTGTTGGATTAATGTTTGTATGTAGGACTAAAGTTCTGGTTGGCTCTGGTGTCCTTTATCTCCACTGATGTGTCAGACGTGCTGAGGACTGTGACCACAGGCGTCTGCAGTGAAGAAGAACTGAAGGATCTCTGCTTATGACAGTCAGAGCATCCAGGAATTTTCTTACTTTTGCACAAATGTTGTAACACTTTAGAAATGCTTGGAGGTATTCTAATACATCTGCAGTGTGTTAGCATGTTAGTATGTTAGCATGTTAGTGTGTTAGCATGTTAGCCTGTTGGCATTTTAGCGTGTTAGCATGTTAGTGTGTTAGCATGTTGGCATTTTAGCGTGTTAGCATGTTAGTGTGTTAGCATGTTAGTGTGTTAGCATGTTAGCCTGTTGGCATTTTAGCATGTTAGCATGTTAGTATGTTAGCATGTTAGTGTGTTAGCATGTTAGCCTGTTGGCATTTTAGCGTGTTAGCATGTTAGTATGTTAGCATGTTAGTGTGTTAGCATGTTAGCCTGTTGGCATTTTAGCGTGTTAGCATGTTAGTGTGTTAGCATGTTGGTGTGTTGGCATGTTAGCATGCTAACATGCTAGTATGTTAGCATGTTGGCTTGTTGGTCTGTTAGTGTGATAAAATGTTGGCGTGTTAGCGTTTTAGCGTGTTAGTCCAGAATAACTTTAACATTAACCTGTGACCTCCAGAATCATCATAAGTTTGACCTATGACCTCCAGAATCATGATGTTTGAACTATGACCTCCAGAGCCACAATAATGTTTACCTATGACCTCCAGAATCGCCATAATGTTGACCTATAACCTCTGGGATCTAGAGAGTTCCTTCTTTAGTCAGAGTAGTCGTTAATGCAGAGTGTGAAGAAAATCCCTATGAGCTTTTTGGAATTTTTGACATTTTTCTAACTGAAGCTAGTTCCAAATAAAATCAGTACTGAGCCCATAAAAGCTGGGACAGCTACTGTAGAAGGACTGAAGTTGTCACCAAAAGACGTCCGTCACCAAACCTCTGATTTGGTGTTTTAGCGGATCGCGTGCAGAAGTGGCGTCATGGTGACTCCATAGGAGAGAATAAAGGCTAGAGAGAGAGAGAGGGGCGATCTTCTGCTGTATTGATCTGTTCAGGACTACACTGGTGTATTGATATTCCCTGTGGAGGAGCCTATAGGCTGCTGTGGAGACCGTGTACACTCATACTGAGCATGCTCAGTGGGCTTTATGTCAGAGCACATGGCCTGTGGTGTGTTTGTCCACAGTGTGTGTATCATGTTGAAAGCCGTTTATGTGAACACACTCTGAGCACGCAGCCATGCAGGCAGAGATGGAAACACTGTGCACCAAACAAAATTAATTATTAGGAAGCAGCTATTAAAGATTGAGGCGAGGTAATTTTTAGACGCCTGCAGATGGGAAACCAAGTAAAAATTAATGCCATTATGTTTTAATGTATAGACATTAGCTAAAAGACTGCACCGCACTCCATTAATGCTTTATTGTAGTCATCAATATTGATTTTTCTTCCCCTCTTACTACATAAATATGTTTTTTTAAGAATTGTTCA
The DNA here is from genome assembly GCF_018320785.1 of Cheilinus undulatus. Classification (NCBI taxonomy): domain Eukaryota; kingdom Metazoa; phylum Chordata; class Actinopteri; order Labriformes; family Labridae; genus Cheilinus; species Cheilinus undulatus. The sequence goes on along the minus strand of NC_054866.1, from coordinate 56,168,988 downwards.
CATTTGTGAGGGTTTTCTTTGTCTAATTAGCACATTCAGCTGTTTGAATTCAAGCTGGTTTCACTGGCAGAGACACAGCAGTGGTTCTTAAACCCCCCTCCACCCCCTGAATAAAAAATAATCATCATAATTTCCAAAAACGATCAAACACTCCAGTTTATTAAATAAAAAATGTTCAGACCTTGGAAATGAAAGCTTGAAGATTCAAAAGACAAGAGCAACATCATTACGGAGGCCCTGAGAGGACATGCATGCATTTTGTTTGACTCTGTTTTCTATGGAGGTACGTATTTAAGGCTGAAGGGGAAGGACATTGGTTCTAATGCAGGACTATGGTTCTGACCTGCTTCACCACAGGACTATGGTTCTGGTGCAGGACTATGGGTCTGGCCTGTTTCACCACAGGACTATGGTTCTGGTGCAGGACTATGGGTCTGGCCTGTTTCACCACAGGACTATGGTTCTGGTGCAGAACTATGGTTCTGGTGCAGGACTATGGGTCTGGCCTGTTTCACCACAGGACTATGGTTCTGGTGCAGAACTATGGTTCTGGTGCAGGACTATGGGTCTGGCCTGTTTCACCACAGGACTATGGTTCTGGTGCAGGACTATGGGTCTGGCCTGTTTCACCACAGAACTATGGTTCTGGTGCAGGACTATGGATCTGACCTGCAGCACCACTGCCTTATGGCTCCCATTCTGCTGAATTTCTCTGATTTGAGGCCTGAACAGTCATGAAGCTTGGCACATGTGTCAGGCCTGGTTCATATCTTATTTTTGTCTGACATGGGTGATGGAGACCGGCTCCACTGCGCCCTCTTAGGCAGGATACAAATTCAGCCGTGTTGCACTAAAAAATTAAATTTACTAGACATGAGCAGCTTCCTGAGAACACAAAAGTCCCTGGTGGTTAGGGTGAACTCCCAACAGCAAGTCTGCCATGTTTCACACATCCATCTGGAAAAGCTTCAATAGGAAATGTTTCTGAAGAGGCAGAGGCTTTGAAAAAACACTCAGAGTATGATTGGGCGAACATTCTGTCTGTCACATCTCTACGGGCCAATCAGAGTAACAAAACACAGCCGCTATCAGGCTGCACGTGCACAGCTACTGAGAAACAACACGAAACAAGGCGACTGTAGACATGTCACTACTTGACTTTTGTGGTTTTTGAAAAGAAAACAACTCACTGCTGTTCTTTGTTCTTCTTTTAACAAAGAAATGTCGTCAAGTTCTGATAAAACTGGCGCTTTAGCAGCATCCACGCTAATCTCTTCCTCCATAACTGCACCAGCTCTTGCTGCTGCTTGTTTACGTCACGACTCTACTGCGCCTGAATGTACTGCCCCTCGTTGCTGATTGGTCCTGTCACTTTCTGACTGGGCCTAAACGGTTCAGACGGGAGCTTTGCAAGATGGACTCACCAGTGAAAAACAAGGAAACGGACATATCTGCCTGCTTTGCAAGGTTAAACTGTTGCCACTTCACACCAATTTTTCCAGATTTCAACCCGTTGTCTTCACTTTTTTACCACCAATTTTGCCAACTTTAACACACTTTTGCCACTTAAAACCCATTTCTTGTCAGTTTTAAACCCTTTCCACCACTTTTTTTCTGCCTGTTTTTGCCACTTCTAAACCAAATCTTGCCACTCTCTGCATATTGTTGCTCTGTTGACCCATTATTGCCACTATTAATCCCTCTTTACCACTTTTTACTGCACATTTCACAATCTACTGTGCCCATTTCTGCCTCAGCTAACCCTTTTTTTGCCAGTTTAAAACAATTTTTCATCCCATTTCATCAGACTTCCACCTATTTTTGCTACTTTAACACCATTTCAGCCTCTTTTTTTAATCACCTTTAACCATTTAATATGCCCATTTTTGCCACTTTAACCCCTTTTTTTTTTGCCATTTTTGGTTTTTTTTTTTGCCACTTTTATCCAATTTTTTGCACTTCTAACCCATTTTTGCTACTTTTAAACTCCAACTTCACCACCTTTCCCAGCATTTTAAACCCATTTCAGCTATTTTTAAAGTATTTAAATTCTGTTTAAAACAAGAGGATTTACATTTTGTAGAGGGCTACTGCACAAATGAATTTAAAAGATATTTGTTTCTTTGATCAGAGTGGTTATGATTCAGGTTAAATATAAAATACCGCAGCCTAACTTTACAATGGACCAGGATTTTGCTGGCCCCAGTTTGGCTGCTCCCCCCCAATGGACAGCCTTGTCTCCACATGACTATTCTTGAATGTTCATGTCTGTGTTCAACCACCTTCAGGTACTGTGGGGGTCCCCGGTCTCTGACACCTTTATTTTGGGGGTCCAGGCTGAAAAGTTTGAGAACCCCTACCCTAGACCACCTTGATGCTCAAACAAATAAGAGGGTCCTGGACTATAGTCTACAACACAGGCCAAATGTTGTCAGACATGCTGCACATCAGTTTGTGGTTCAGAAAGTCGGCTGTACTTCGCCAGACTAGAATCTGCTGACTCATTTAACTGCTCTAAACTTCAGCATTGAACTCACTGGGCCCCATTCTCCAGCTGTTCTTAGAGGAACCGTATTTCTAAAAACAGCTCTAGAGAAAACTCTGACATTCGCGTGTCAGTTTCCTGATCTGTATTTTATTCTTCAGTGTTAAATCTAAGAATGACTGGAGCACTCTGCAGGTCTGAGAGCCAGCGTGACGACATCAATGAGCCATTTTACCCCTGTCAGCACTCAGATACAGAGGCAGGCCCAGGACGGGGCTCGGGGGTGCTCCAGCTACCCTAGGACAGTGATACTCAATGTGTGGCTCTTGATCCACACGTGACTCTTTGTCTTCTTTTGAAACATTATTCACTCAAAAACCATGATGTGCATCTCACATTAATCAGTTTGTTTCCCACACACAGTTGGCTTCAACAGTCAACCAATAATGTTTATCTGTTCCACTGCCCTTATGTAAACATTTTTCCCCTTTTTCAATTTTTTTGCCACTCGTAATCCATTTTAACTGCTTTAAACCCACTTCAGCCCTTCCTTATTGACACTTTTAACCTATTTTCCCACCTTTTTTCAATGCTTTTTGCTTGTTTTATTCACTTTTCACTCCTTTTTGCTGCTTTAAGATCATTTTTGTCACCTTTATCTCATTTTTTTGTCACTTCTCACCCATTTTTGCCACTTGAAAGGGATATTTCAGGATTTTTGAAGTTGGGTGGTATGAGGTGCTTGGCTATAGTAGTAGCATTAGCTTTCAGTGATTTCCGTGTAATTTGATCCTGTTGTTATTACGAGCTCAGAGAGAGCCGGTGCATAGCGACTGTAGATGGGAACGTTTTGTCCGCGTAAATTAACGAATTTTATGAATAAATGGGCCAAGAAAATATGTTGACTCGCCTGTGCGCTGTGTCGAAAACGTACACAGCACTTCATTTCTACCAAAAATACCCCCTCTGTGTCAGGCACTAATTTACAATGCAGCTTTCGCCATTTTGTATCTTTCCGCCTCCGCTCATTGTTTACTGTTCACACATCTGCTGGTCAGCTGTGTGGGTCGCAGTGTAGAGGGGCTAAGCATCGGTTACTACAATGCCTTTTTGAGTTTTTTTATTTGTTTTCTGTAGATTCAGAAGATGCCGCGTACTTGCATTTATCCAGACTGTTTAAACAAGCACACCTCCTGGACACCATACATATCAGCCAGAGATGGATCGTTTATCGCAAATGTGCACGGGTAGATGAAAGTGCTTCAGAGTGTGGGGAAGAGTCAGGCTAGCTCTGTTTGGTGGCGAACTGGATGAAGAAGAGGAAGAGGATGAGGAAGGGCAACAGCCAGCGCTCTCCACTGACAAGTCTGGCCGTGCAAATGACCTTAGCTCTCAGCCATGAAAGGGTCCAAGGCCGCCTGTACCGCAAAAATACCCTCCAAGGCCGTTCAGCAGCCAGCAGAGGAGTTTTACTGGAAGCTGGATGGATCAGTACAAATGACGTAGTGCTCTGATTTACCTGAAACAGAACCATAGATTTCACATGGAGGTGCTTTTACCAGCAAGATCAAGAACAAGTCACTGACGCCTTCGCCCTCAACCATAAGGACTGTTTTATCGTGAAGACATCAGAAGGTAAGAACGAGTATTTTCTGCAGCAGTGTGTTCATGGAATCTATCTGAGGATTAAGGCCTCTATGTTGAACTCTTGTTTTTTTTTTTTGTTCATGCTCATTTATATTATGGATGTCATATGAAAAGAGCCTCTGGTTGATTTTAAAGCTTCGGTGTTAACTGGCAGCAGAATCTGGTAGTTTTTTGTAGCTGAGGCTGGAGTGTGTGTGCGTAAAATGCAGCGCTTTCACGGCACTGTCACGGGCTCAGTTGTTGCATATTTCTGATTAAGAGAGTTGTATTGAGCTTGTTCATGGACTTTCAGGTGAATATTACATTTTAACATAGACACTTTAAGTCCCCATGAACGGCTGTTGAAAACAAACGTGCGTGTGTGCATAGGTGTTTGTGCCCCTTGGTGGCCTGTTATATAATGAATTTGAGAGCACCATCGATGACGTGTTTAGCACCATTGAGGATTTGGCTAGCACCATTGATGACGTGGCTAGTACCATTGATGACGTGGCTAGCACCATCAATGACGTAGCTAGCACCATTGATGACGTGGCTAGTACCATTGATGACATGGCTAGCACCATCAATGACGTAGCTAGCACCATTGATGACGTGGCTAGTACCATTGATGACATGGCTAGCACCATCGATGACGTAGCTAGCACCATTGATGACGTGGCTAGTACCATTGATGACATGGCTAGTACCATTGATGACCTGGCTAGCACCATTGATGACATGGCTAGTACCATTGATGACGTGGCTAGCACCATTGATGACATGGCTAGTACCATTGATGACGTGGCTAGCACCATTGATTACGTGTTTAGCACCATCGAGGATTTGGCTGGCACCACTGATGATGTGGCTAGTACCATCGATGACGTGGCTGGCACCATCAGTGACGTAGCTAGCACCATTGATGACGTGGCTAGCACCATTGATGACATGGCTAGTACCGTTGATGACGTGGCTAGCACCATCGATGAAGTGGCTAGCACCATCGATGACGTGTTTAGCACCATTGATTATGTGTTTAGCACCATCGAGGATTTGGCTAGCACCACTGATGATGTGGCTAGTACCATCGATGACGTAGCTAGCACCATTGATGACGTGGCTAGCACCATTGATGACATGGTTAGTACCATCGATGACGTGGCTAGTACCATTGATGACGTGGCTAGTACCATTGATGACGTAGCTGGTACCATTGATGACGTGGCTAGTACCATTGATGACGTGGCTAGCACCATCAATGACGTAGCTAGCACCATTGATGACGTGGCTAGTACCATTGATGACGTAGCTAGCACCATTGATGACGTGGCTAGCACCATTGATGACGTGGCTAGCACCATAAATGACGTAGCTAGCACCATTGATGACGTGGCTGGTACCATTGATGACATGGCTAGCACCATTGATGACATGGCTAGCACCATCGATGACATGGCTAGTACCATTGATGACATGGCTAGTACCATTGATGACATGGCTAGTACCGTTGATGACGTGGCTAGCACCATCGATGAAGTGGCTAGCACCATCGATGACGTGTTTAGCACCATTGATTATGTGTTTAGCACCATCGAGGATTTGGCTAGCACCACTGATGATGTGGCTAGTACCATCGATGACGTAGCTAGCACCATTGATGACGTGGCTAGTACCATTGATGACATGGCTAGTACCATTGATTACGTGTTTAGCACCATCGAGAATTTGGCTAGCACCACTGATGATGTGGCTAGTACCATCGATGACGTGGCTAGCACCATCAGTGACGTAGCTAGCACCATTGATGACGTGGCTAGCACCATTGATGACGTGGCTAGCACCATTGATGACATGGCTAGTACCGTTGATGACGTGGCTAGTACCATCGATGACGTGGCTAGCACCATCGATGACGTAGCTAGCACCATTGATGACGTGGCTAGCACCATTGATGACATGGCTAGTACCATTGATGACATGGCTAGTACCATTGATGACGTGGCTAGCACCATTGATGACGTGGTTAGTACCATTGATGACATGGCTAGTACCATTGATGACATGGCTAGTACCATTGATGACATGGCTAGTACCATTGATGACGTGGCTAGTACCATCGATGACGTGGCTAGCACCATCGATGAAGTGGTTAGCACCATATAAGCTGCCTTTTCCATTAAATGGCAATTTTTCCCACCTTTAAACAGCTTTTTGCTCATTTTTGTTACTTTTCACTCATTTTTTGACACTTTTTGACCACCTGTAACTCAAATTTTTGTGACCTTGCATCAATTTTTTTTTTTCACTTTTCATACAGTTTTCTCCATTGTATGCCTCCAAACCACTTTTTACGACTGTCCTCTTTTACCATGTTTTGAAGTATCCTTTTTTCCACAGCAGCTAACATTCATTCAGCTATGTGGATAGAACTCTAGAAAGTTAGGTCATGAACTTTATAAGATATGCGAACCTGCTTCAGACCTGTTTCAACAGGTGACTTCTGTACCATCTCACCTAGCTTTTCTTCTCTAAATGAGCCCCTTTCAGCCAGCCATCTGTGTCAGCCTCTCTCTCTCTCAGTGTCACTGACAGGGTCTGTTACATGAGCAAATGCCAGCGCGCTTAGAGCCAACTTCTCCCTGCTCTGGGGATGTGGAGAGCAGCCCTTTATCTCCAGGAAACAGACGTCCCATCATCTCCTCAGGGGGGCTGATGTGGGCAAGGAGGGCAAAGACCGGGAGCAGACCAACAATCCAGAGTCAGAGTCATCAGAATATCACAAACAGAGTGCTGCAATACACGCAGTCTACACACACAGCCCTTCTAGAAACAAACTTGGTCTACATTCACACATTCACACTGTATACATAAATATATATACATATATGTGTGTGTGTGTGTGTGTGTGTGTGTATACATAGCGTTCCCTGACGGAGACATTGTCTGGATGGGAGCATATGTTGCTCTAAAACCTCTCTCTTCTTCTCAGCATTGATAGTTCCTTTCTACCTTTTAGAGCTGCCCATGCCATGGGCACTAATGCAACCCTAAACATCAGAGATGCAGGCTTTAGACCTGAGCCAGGAGAACAAGCCGGATGCTCCCTTTCCTCTTTAGTCCACAGGACACGGTGTCTGTGGTTTCCTCTGACCACAGAAAAGTTTTCCATGTTTCCTCAGTCCATGTTAAATGAGCTTATGTCCAGAAGACTACATCTACATGCTGTACAGTACAGTACTACATCTACAATCCAACTAGACAGCTCTACAGTACTACATCTATAATCCAACTAGACAGCTCTACAGTACTACATCTATAATCTAACTAGACAACTCTACAGTACTACATCTATAATCTAACTAAACAGCTCTACAGTACTACATCTATAATCTAACCAGACAGCTCTACAGTACTACATCTACAATCCAACTAGACAGCTCTACAGTACTACATCTATAATCTAACCAGACAGCTCTACAGTACTACATCTATAATCTAACTAGACAGCTCTACAGTACTACATCTATAATCTAACTAGACAGCTCTACAGTACTACATCTACAATCTAACTAGACAGCTCTACAGTACTACATCTACAATCTAACTAGACAGCTCTACAGTACTACATCTACAATCTAACTAGACAGCTCTACAGTACTACATCTACAATCCAACTAGACAGCTCTACAGTACTACATCTATAATCTAACTAGACAGCTCTACAGTACTACATCTATAATCTAACTAGACAGCTCTACAGTACTACATCTACAATCTAACTAGACAGCTCTACAGTACTACATCTATAATCTAACTAGACAGCTCTACAGTACTACATCTATAATCTAACTAGACAGCTCTACAGTACTACATCTATAATCTAACTAGACAGCTCTACAGTACTACATCTATAATCTAACTAGACAGCTCTACAGTACTACATCTACAATCCAACTAGACAGCTCTACAGTACTACATCTACAATCCAACTAGACAGCTCTACAGTACTACATCTATAATCTAACTAGACAGCTCTACAGTACTATATCTATAATCTAACTAGACAGTACTACATCTATAATCTAACTAGACAGCTCTACAGTACTACATCTATAATCTAACTAGACAGCTCTACAGTACTACATCTATAATCTAACTAGACAGCTCTACAGTACTACATCTATAATCTAACTAGACAGCTCTACAGTACTACATCTACAATCTAACTAGACAGCTCTACAGTACTACATCTATAATCTAACTAGACAGCTCTACAGTACTACATCTATAATCTAACTAGACAGCTCTACAGTACTACATCTATAATCTAACTAGACAGCTCTACAGTACTACATCTATAATCTAACTAGACAGCTCTACAGTACTACATCTACAATCCAACTAGACAGCTCTACAGTACTACATCTATAATCTAACTAGACAGCTCTACAGTACTATATCTATAATCTAACTAGACAGTACTACATCTATAATCTAACTAGACAGCTCTACAGTACTACATCTATAATCTAACTAGACAGCTCTACAGTACTACATCTATAATCTAACTAGACAGCTCTACAGTACTACATCTATAATCTAACTAGACAGCTCTACAGTACTACATCTATAATCTAACTAGACAGCTCTACAGTACTACATCTATAATCTAACTAGACAGCTCTACAGTACTACATCTATAATCTAACTAGACAGCTCTACAGTACTACATCTATAATCTAACTAGACAGCTCTACAGTACTACATCTATAATCTAACTAGACAGCTCTACAGTACTACATCTATAATCTAACTAGACAGCTCTACAGTACTACATCTACAATCTAACTAGACAGCTCTACAGTACTACATCTACAATCTAACTAGACAGCTCTACAGTACTACATCTACAATCTAACTAGACAGCTCTACAGTACTACATCTACAATCTAACTAGACAGCTCTACAGTACTACATCTACAATCTAACTAGACAGCTCTACAGTACTACATCTACAATCTAACTAGACAGCTCTACAGTACTACATCTACAATCCAACTAGACAGCTCTACAGTACTACATCTATAATCTAACTAGACAGCTCTACAGTACTACATCTATAATCTAACTAGACAGCTCTACAGTACTACATCTATAATCTAACTAGACAGCTCTACAGTACTACATCTACAATCCAACTAGACAGCTCTACAGTACTACATCTACAATCCAACTAGACAGCTCTACAGTACTACATCTACAATCCAACTAGACAGCTCTACAGTACTACATCTATAATCTAACTAGACAGTACTACATCTATAATCTAACTAGACAGCTCTACAGTACTACATCTATAATCTAACTAGACAGCTCTACAGTACTACATCTATAATCTAACTAGACAGCTCTACAGTACTACATCTACAATCCAACTAGACAGCTCTACAGTACTACATCTACAATCCAACTAGACAGCTCTACAGTACTACATCTACAATCCAACTAGACAGCTCTACAGTACTACATCTACAATCTAACTAGACAGCTCTACAGTACTACATCTATAATCTAACTAGACAGCTCTACAGTACTATAGCTTTATGAAGAGGAGAGCTGTCCATGGTGCTGAAAGTTAAAGCAGTAAACCAGGACCTACCTCAGGGCTTCTCCACCTTTTTCCTTACTCACTGATTAATTCTCCTCTCGGTGACAATCCTGATATTTTCAGGAGACAGATATCTAAAGTTTAGAGCTACAGCAGCCAAAACTGTTAAAGGTTTCCAGAAACTAATGAAAGACCAACCCCAACACCCAAATCTATGCTGACACCAGCAAGAAAGAAGTGTTACTATAACAGATCTGGTTTTTGTCACTCACCGTTCCTGATCTTTCTTGAGGAGGAACATGTTGTCCCTTTTAACCGTCCATTTCATGAACTGCTGAACAGACTTGACTTTCCAGGGGGTTTGAAATCTCTCCAGTGTTTTGGACCATATGGAAAAAGCATCCAATATGAAAACTTTCAAAGACTTTTTATTGTGTGTTGTGGATGGAAGAGGGTTATGTGAGGGTGTAAACCTCACAACATATCTTGTTTTCTTGCAGCATTGTTTGACATCCATGGAAATGTTACTTTCAGGCTAGCTAGTCCCACCCTCCTTCTGTGTAACACCACCGCTGCTGCTGCAGTCATCCGCTGATAATTCGGAAGTAGCTGCTTTTGGGGAAAGTGGGATGTTGGCAGAAAATGTCACATTTTTAGTCACATTGTTTCCATCTTGGATGTCAAAGTCTACATTAAGATAAACCGCCTTCTGGCTTTAATCTGATGCCACTATGCCATGCACGCTAACGCTGGCATGATTGGCACACATTGGTGCTGGGCATTCCCAGAGGGAGCTTGGTTTTTCCATGGGTGCTCGGACCCTGGCACCCATGGAATCAGCGCCATGGTTGGACCAGGAAGGTGAAAAGGGTGCTTTATAGATCGTGTCTCTGCGTTGATGATGATACGGGCCCTAAAAAGACATTTTTGTGGCTAACTTTTCCGTGTCTCTCAGCATGTCCCTCATGGAAGTGGAGCTGGTTGATTCTGAAAACATCTTTCTCATTTCAAGTATTATTTCCCTCCTTGGCAGCAGTTGGATTTTGAGTCCCGTCTGTGCTGACCTCCATGATTTCTTTGCAGAGGAAAACTGCTAGTTTGAACATGTGTCTCCTTTCATTGGTGCTCAGTCATTCATCTGCTGGAACAGACTCTCCATCTCTGAACATGATAGAAACGTATCTCCACAGTGGATGAGTCTACTTTGCTCTAGGCTAAGTTATGTTTGTGTTTTACTGGGCTGGAGAAAGCTGCAGCAGATCTATCAACACGCTGGTCAAAGGTAAAGATTACTGGCATGTTTACTTACACAGATTGCTGGGATGCCTTTAAACTGTGTTTCTCTAAGGTTACATCAGTCATCAAATACACATGTATTAAGTCTTACAAACCCTCAGTGTTCATTCGCGCTAACGTGGAGCCTGTTGGGAAGGAAAAGATGCTTCCTGAGCTGCCTGGTATTTGTTGATCACTGTGCTACATGCATTTGCAGCGGTTTGTATTATCCAGCAGTCTGCTTAATCATGACCTGAGGCTTTTACTACCTGCTTTTCATTCCCTTATTGCCATCTGGCAGCAGTGTCTGTGCTTACACTATCAGTTTCCCCCCGGTTAAATGACTCCAGTGGTATCCAAAGACTCATCTGGTGCTGTTGTCATGCTAAACAGTAGCAGCTTTGGTGTTTCCCTGAGCCAGTGAGGTAATGAATGTATCGAACACATCTGTTAATCTTTGGGACTGGCAGCACGCAGAGGAAAGTTCTATTAAGAGAACCACTAAAACCCCCTCATCAATGTCATTCAGTGGCAAAGCAGAAATATGGAGGCAATTAAGTCAAACCTCTGAATATGGTTTATTCCAAAGAGGCCGTAGAAGAGTAATGTGCTCAAAATAAAGTTAATAAAATTTTCCTGGTGCTGGTCCTGTGAGAAGATACTGATTAATAACCCATTCCTTTTTATGACTCTGTTCTTTATGACTTATTATTCTAATTTGGTTCCATGAGGTGTGCCCTTTTACACAAGGTGCACTTTTAGATGGAGAGAGTTTCTGGAGGGCTTTTTCTAACCCTGTTCACCTCAGGAGCTATCAGCCAAAACAGAATCATTACCAGCCTGAAGGACGGTAAACCCTCTCTGCAGTACTGATTTATGTTTGTAACATTCTAAAACCCTAATCTGAGGTTAGAAGTCTGTATTTTATTACTTTTTCTTCAAAGACTTATTTACTACAAGGTTAAAGGTCAGATTCATTGGTTAAGGGGGAAATCATTTATGTAGTTGTTTAACTGACTAAAATACAGTAAACATACTTAGATCTGATCCAGGATCAGCTACAGTGATGGTCATTCTTAGATGTGATCCAGGATCAGCTGCAGTGATGGTCATTCTTAGATCTGATCCAGGATCAGCTGCAGTGATGGTCATTCTTAGATGTGATCCAGGATCAGCTGCAGTGATGGTCATTCTTAGATGTGATCCAGGATCAGCTGCAGTGATGGTCATTCTTAGATCTGATCCAGGATCAGCTGCAGTGATGGTCATTCTTAGATCTGATCCAGGATCAGCTGCAGTGATACTGATTCTTAGATCTGATCCAGGATCAGCTACAGTGATGGTCATTCTTAGATCTGATCCAGGATCAGCTGCAGTGATGGTCATTCTTAGATCTGATCCAGGATCAGCTACAGTGATACTGATTCTTAGATCTGATCCAGGATCAGCTGCAGTGATGGTCATTCTTAGATCTGATCCAGGATCACATACAGTGATGGTCATTCTTAGACCTGATTCAGGATCAGCCGTTGCCGTGGTGACGGTGTCTGGTTCATACGTGTGGATGTTGGTCGTAGGTGAGCTGTGGGAATAATTGAACCTTACTCATTCAGCTGTATTTTTATCTTTGTCTCATTAGACACGGACAGGAACAGGATGCTGTGAGGAATGAGCCGGATACCCAATTATTTTTGTGTAGAAAGAGTTAAAAATGCAGGATGTGGAGACGTTTGGCATACTGTGTGTGTGTGTGTGGGGGTGTGTGGGGGTGTGTGTGTGTGTGTGTGTGCTACCTTGTTAAAACAGGCCTCCAAGATTTTTGTGGTTGTAAAACAAAAGTCTTAGCAATTACTCCCTCGCTTATTCTCCCAAAGCAGAACAGTCAATTTTACACAATTAGCAGCAAAAACTACGTACACATTTCAACAAAATCTTCACATTTGGGGGCTAAACAGGCTGAGACTCTGACCTCCAACAAACTTTGAACTGAAAACTGCATTTGGCTGAAAAGTGGAGAGAGAGATGGAGAGATGAGGCTCTACAAACCTCTGAGAAGAAGTTTGACCTGATCCTCAGTGAGGATGGTGGAGAGCACCTGAAGAGCCTGTTTCAGCCTGATGCACCTGATGATGGACCGTCTCTGCTTTAATGGAAACGATAAAGGATGAAGATGGACTCTCAAACCGCTGTGAAAAGTTCTCATAAACGGTTTTATTCTCCTTGTCTGACATCTACATCTAACAGGAAGCTGCCCTCATGTCAGTCTGAATAAAGACTCTTCATCCTTGTACACCTGGAGAGCTGAAGTAGAGGAGTCACACCAGGCTGAATTGTTCTCCTTGTGAAAGCCTGTTTATGTCTGTGCTGTAGTCCTCTGACCTCCTGAACCCTACTCTGAAGTTCTATCTCATTTAGTCCTTAACACTGATCCAGATTAACACGTTATAAACAGTTAAACTTTATGAACAGCACTGCGCTGGTCAGTGGCACCTCTCCCTCACTTGCCAATCAAAATCAGGAAGGGGCGGGATAATGATAATTATCTGGAGATAATGGAAGAGAAGCCGATCTGATTTGTCTTATTGAGGGTAGTGTTCAGGTCTGCAGCAGCACACTGAGATGGTGATTGAATGGAGATCAGTGATAGTGATGTTTGTAGAGTGACCTGCCATGAATAAGACACAGAAACACGTTTCTGGAAGTTTCCAGCAGGAGTCTGTCTGAACTGGTGAAGCATTTCTGCAGAACTCTGCAGAACACCGGACCAACAATGTCCCCCTATTTGAGTGGATTCAAAGATCGTTTTAATGACTCAGGAGGATAGGAGAGTGGGGTATTAAAGGGACATTGTAGTATTTTTGAAGTTAAGTGGTATGAGGTAGGTAGCAGTAGTAATCCTGGACCACGGAGTACATCTAAATTTGGTTGGGCCCACCCCCACGCTATGAGTCCATAAACGCACCTTGCACGCATACAAACACGAGCGAACAAAAACACAACCCTAAACAAGCAACCAGCAGACCTACTGTCATTACTGTGTTGCAGAAATCCCACGACTAGAAGGTTAATATGTGATCTCATACAATAATAATAAATGTAAGATGAATGTTAAACTAACCACTACTTCTCAACTGCTGCCATAGAACTGCCTCCTTCCGATGTTAAGCTCTGGCAATCTCCATAACATCCACTGCTGCCAACATCAAATTATTTATTGTGACACAAAGCAGCAGGCCGACATGATTTATTTACCTTGTGTTTTTCCCTGGTAAATTTTTTTTCTTTCCTTATTTTTTTACTTTTTTGGTCAATTTTTGGTCGGGCCCGGGCCTTCTCACGCAACCCCCAAACGGGATAGGCGCCGAAGAAAATGGATGGATTGACAACTCCTGTCCTATGCTGTGATTGGCTGCTGTGGGCATAAAGGGAGAAAAGTCCAGGTGTGGCCTCTATCATCCCCTGACCTTTAACCCCACAGAGATCCTGTGGAGCATCCTTAGAATGAAGCTCTATGAGGGAGGAGGGAGGGCAGTTTAGCTGCAAACAGCAGCTCAGGGAGGCGATTCTGGCATCCTCAGAGGAAATACAGGCAGAGAGTAGACATGGAGTTAGACGTTCATAGGTGATGTCAGAGAAGGGCTTCAGCGTGGATGTGGACCTGGATCTGTGAAGGCGGTCTTCACTGAAATAGCTTTGATTAGAGAAAAAAAATACAGATTTCGGTTGTCAGTCCTTTAAAGTGTTTGGGAAGTCTGCTTTGCATAATTATTTTAAACAATAAAACAAAAAAATCCAGATTTAAATATAATTACTGAGGAATGAGAAATCCTAATGACGGCTGATAATAATAATAATATTAATATAAATAATAATAATAATAATAATAATAATAATAATAATAATGATAATGATAGTACTACTACTCCTACTACTACTACTACTACTACTAATAATAATAATATTAATGATAGTACTACTACTCCTACTACTAATAATACTACTAATAATTATAATAGTAATAATAATAATAATAATAATAATAATAATAATAATAATTGTCATAATAATAATAATTAAAAATAAATAAATAAATAAATAAATTAATTAATTTATTGATTAATAATAATAATAATAATAATAATAATCATCATCAAAAATAAATAAATAAATAAATAATAATAATAAAAAAAAAAAAATAATAATAATGGCTATTTAGGAAAAAGGACAGAACAGTACCTGCATTACATTTTTAAAACAGTGTAACGACAACAGAGTATGACTGTTAGTGTTATATTTCAGCTAAATATTCATGTTTTTATGTTCACCACAGTGAAGGCACATTCAGCCTTTCACTTTATTTTGCTGAAATTAATCCTGTTTTTTTTCAAAAGCATTCTGTTTTACAGTCTTTAAAAGTTTAAGGTTACTATTATGGAGCTAAATCCATGCCAAAAGTTTTCTTAATTTGAAAAGAAAATTTAATCGAAAAAAATAAATTTGAAACAGAAATTTCATGCTTTGTTCCTGAATTTAAAAAAAAAATACAAACACTGAACTGAAACTAAAAATAAGCGTAAGCAAGGTTTTTTTTTTCAATCTAAATATATTCTTGATTCAGCTCTGTAATAAAAAAATAATTAAAATAGTTAATTTTCATTTTTTCTCTCAAATATATTTTCAGTTGTAGGATTAATGTTTTTACATTCTAATCTCTTTTTGGGTTCAGATTTTTTTTTTTCACTTCCTTATCGTATTTTTTCAGGTTTAAAATTTTGGCCCTGTTCTGGCGTGGGGGGCGTGGTCTCGACTGAGAGGGGCGTGGAATTGTGAGTGACAACATAGCAACGAAGGCTCAGAGCCTTCCCCAATTATGTCCCCTTCAGGAAACGTGGGTACTTTAAGAGATATGACTCAACACTTTCTATACACTGAATTCATCTAGCTAACCCTAACCCTAGCTGTAAATAATGAGATCCTGAGGACAAAGTTAGATTTTAGGAGCTGTTTTAGACAACTCTGGCAATAATTCATCTGTTAAAACATTAAAATATGCCTGATTGTTACGTTTATCACCCATACTTAAAGGAACAATGTTTCCCACTTCCTTATTTGACGCTGAATCACGTTCAGTTATATATTCAGTTAGATGATCCTGTTTATTACTGCTGATCCAGACTATCTGGAGTCAAACTCAACCATTGGCCTGATCCAATCCAATCACACAGAGTTAACTCTTTCAGCTTTCTGACAGGTAGACTGGAAGAATAGTGCAGATGTGCTAAAAGAAGATTCTAGACAACATTAGAGTCTACCAGGATCTGTGGACACACGCTTGCCCCCATCATTCTCCAGGTAATGAGTCCTCCATCATTCTGGATGTGCTCACCTCTACCACATGGGTGGAAAGGAAGGACCGCCCAGCCTCAGGACAGGGATAGATGGGAAATGAAGTCACCTTGCAGGAGTTAAGTGCTGGTCTGAAGAGCATGCAGCTGTAGTTCCAGTTCTCCACTGAAGGTGTTTTTCTTTCAACCCCATCATTTATCAGGGTCAGGTTTCTGTGCAGCTGAGTGTGTGCTGAGCTTCTCTAAGTACAGCTCAAATGACCAGAGAGGGACTGAAGGTGAGCGTTTCTAGTGTCCTCAGGTTTAGGAGAGCACTGTAAGAAAGTTTTGGTCAACCTTGAATGTGCAAGTCAAAGCTTAAAGTGTATTTTAGAGGTCTTTCGCAATAATCAGTCAATTAAATCTCAAATTCTGCTGAATGTGAAGATTCATTCAGTGTACGGCTTTATTTTTCCACACAGAGAAATCACTTTTAACAGTGATGTTCTATTTCAGTGTCTCTGAGCTGTAATGGGAGTGAGAGGTCCTTTTCAGATAACATCTCTTCCAAGAGGTGCTGACATGATGGAAATAGAAATAGCTACTGTAAGGGCGCATTAATATGGACACCTGGATTTCTATGTGGCCTCAGTAATTACTGGAGCTTTAGCATAGAAACAGAAACAGCTCAGATCTGCCCTGCTACCCCAGAGCATTCAGAAGACTTAAAACACTCAGTTTGGACCGCTGAGGAGGGAGAAGACACACCTGTCCTGGACAGGGAAGACACACCTGCCCTGGAAATGGAAGACACACCTGTCCTGGACAGGGAAGACACACCTGCCCTGGAAATGGAAGACACACCTGTCCTGGACAGGGAAGAGAATATCTTTCTACAGGGAATTGGATGTATGTTGGATGTATGTTGGATGTGTGTTGGTTGTATATATGGATGTATATTGGATGTGTGGGATGTATGTTGGATGTGTGTTAAATGTATGTTAGAGTTCAGTTTTCCTCTGGTCAGACAGGTACCACAGAGGACAGGCAGCACCTTTAGGCCCTGAGCCTTCAGGGGTATGAGTGGAATGAATCAGAGAGAAAACGGTGGCTGGTAAAAGGAGGGGGAGGGGCCAGAGAGAAAATGGTGGCTGGTAAAAGGAGGGGGAGGGGTCAGAGAGAAAACGGTGGCTGGTAAAAGGAGGGGGAGGGGCCAGAGAGAAAACGGTGGCTGGTAAAAGGAGGGGGAGGGTTCAGAGAGAAAACGGTGGCTGGTAAAAGGAGGGGGAGGGGTCAGAGAGAAAACGGTGTGGTAAAAGGAGGGGAGGGGCCAGAGAGAAAACAGTGGCTGGTAAAAGGAGGGGAGGGGTCAGAGAGAAATAGAAAATGAAAACATAGAAGTAGGGAAACAGCTGTTTTTAGTGCTGTTTCACACGTTCATCTCTTCAGGAGCTGTTGTTAGGTTCTGGATTCTTCCTCGCTCTCCATCTTTAGTCACTAACCACATTTAAAAAGTAGCTTATTCCCAGTTATTACCTTTACTTTCCTCACGTGCCTAAGACTAGGTTTTTGCTCACTGGTTCGTTGGTTTGGTTCTAAAGGCCTGCAGGGCTCCTCGGTCCCGCACAGAACTGATGCTGTGGTGTCCTGATGCTTCTCCAGGCTGACTCTGAAATGGTTCAGGAGCTTCACCCTGGTTTGCTGCTGGTAAATGAGTTGCCATCTGCTTTGGACATTTCTACCTTTCAAACACACAAACAGCTCCCTGTGTGCATACACTCATAGAATCAATTTCAGAGCTACCAGATGATTAATCCCTGAGACGACACCTGTAGAATCCGTTTCAGATGCCTGTAGGTTTTATTGCTCTGGGAACAATCTGGTCATAGGCAGAGCCTGAGAAGAAAAAGTCAATGTAACAGCTCCCTTATGATTCCCTGAAGGCCCTTCTAGTAATCAGAGAGGCTGCTTTTTTAGCTTAATGTAGGTCTCCCCAGAGGAATTCATGCTATGGCAGCCCAAAAAGGTTTACAAGCACTTTGTAAGAGGGGAGCTGTTTTATAGTTTGTTGAGGCTGTAGCTTCTTTTTTGCAATTGATTTTACCTCATGGATTACTCCCCATGGAAGATGAAGTTATAAATCCGAGTTTGCTTTAAAAATGTACGCTTCAAGGTGTCCCTGCAGTTTAAACCCGAAGAACCAGCAGAGAGAGAGTTTTATTGTCACAATGCACCACTGTCCCCAGCTCTAAAATCCCCTCAGACGACTGTTACTGTGGCAGGGATGAGAATAAGGATTTCAGTGTTGTTATTCAACAGATTGGGTCCATCCCACATTATCTGAGAGGGACCGGCTCATATGTGGAGAGGGCAGTTCATCGTGGTGTGTAAAAACTCGCCCACATACCCATGGGTACGCTAAGGCTTGAATCTCGATAGGATGGCAAGTATAAAAGGAACGTAAGCACTGTTAATAATTCATGTAGGCGCCCTCCATTAACTATGCCACAGCGGAGGCCTCTGGGCCGTTTCACCGTGGGACGGAGGAGGACGGAGGAGAGAGGTTAGGCCAGTCCCAGATGAGCTCAGAGCCGTGGTCCCGAGGAGCTCTGGGGTTAAAAACACACCTGGAATTAGCCAAATAAGCACAGTTTTATCATTTAGATGTTTAAGCACATCAGTTCAGCTTCTGTTTTGACCTGGTTTAAAGTTTTCACTGTCTGTATGTTACCTCCCAGCGTACACAGTAAAATAATCAGTGTTAATTTAACTCTCAGTGTCTTAAATTTAACACTGTTTCACATGTGATTTACCAACGTACACAGTAAAATCAGACAATCCCCGCCACCACCACAAATCAGAAACCAAATCAGTAACTACAATCTGAAAGTTCTAAATCATCTCATTTTATATGAGTGAAATAGGAAGTATTAACCCTATCTGATCCCACCCCCTTACATAAATAAATAAATAAATAAATAAATAAATAAATAGGATACAACATAAACATATGTTTTCATGAGAATTTGTCAGGCAGCAGTTTTTAGTAAAGTTCTCCCGATATCTTAGGTTGGATGTCGTTGCCATGGATATCTGTGGAGGGGTGTGGCTTCAGGTGTTCATGGTGAGGTGGTACTGATGGCTGTGACTGCTGTAATGGTGCTGATGAGCGCTCTGTGTCGTCTGATAGGAGCTCTCTGTAGGGAATAGGGAGAATGCTTTGGTTTCAGACCCATTATTGTGAAGCTTTGTAAAAGCTAATTAGCCTCCACCTCTGCTCTAACAATGACAATCAGAAGCTCTATTGACCCAACCACAGCAAACACAAGAACCTATCCTCCATGGACTTCATCCCAGCGCAGTGGGACAGTGATGAAAAAATCATGTTCTAGGTTCTGTTAAAGGGTCCAGCAGAGTCACGAGGTTTCAGTTATTTTCTAATATGTTTGTTTTTTTAGGATCTGAGAATTCGATGCTGCAGCTCCACATAGAGGCCAGTGAAACCTTCCTCTGTTCTAAGCTCTTTTCCTCTCCAGGTCCATCTGATGACAGCTATGAACAGACATGTGGCATGTAAACCAGTGTTCCCATTAAAGAACCCACACCTCCACTGTTCTCGTCGTCAAAAACCCCAGGAAGCCTGATCGGCTGATCTGCCCTACAACAAAGTTAGCCACATTGATTTGGGCCCCAGCTTCTTCCACACACAAGCATTAGGAAATACTGCAGCAGGCAGCTCCTTCCATGCTGGGGTTCTGAACATGTCTGAGGGCACTGAAGCAGCACAGGGACCTGCAGGACTAAGCAGCCCTCGCTCAGAGGGAAGTGTTGTCTTAGCTTCAGAACAGAGCAGGCCCACAGTGAATGTGGAGAAAATAGCCAGCAGAGACCTCCGCTCTCCCAATCTGGAACTCATTGCCCCCTACACCCTCGGCTGGGTGAGATTTCAAGAAACAGGGCTTGTCTCTGGCTGACCTCGACAAGTACTCTATTTCCAGATCTACTGGCCCAGATGATGGCTTTTTCCACATCAATGGGCACAGTCACAAATATAGCAATCGGAGAGGTGGAAGCAGCAGCGGCAGTTAGGGGAGATGGAGTGGAGAGGAAAGGAAAGGACAGTAGGAGGACTGCGGAGGAGGGGAGTGAGTCACCCTCAGTGAGGGCTCTCCATCTGGTCAGTCAGCTGACTGAAACTCCTTACCCTCATCTTGTCCAGGTGAAAATGGCCATGCTTTCATGCATTTTGCAGTTCAGCAAACATGTTTTTGATTCATTTTACGGAGAGAACGGGCCGTATATGAAATGGATGCTTGCACTGGAACGATGCCTGTGACCCTGCTGAGACAGAAAACCCTGACTTACTAAATACAGAGTCCATTTTTATATCCACCATTAAAATAAAATAAAAAAATAAAAACCTTTTATAGCTGTGAAGTCTCTGTTTCATCTCCTTTACAAAGGAGAGGTGCCTCACTTCCTGCAGAGGAACAGATGGAAGGTTTCACCGTCTGTTTGTAACTTTTAACCCAGAATGACAAGAGTTAAATAAATGAAACGAAGCCTGCAAGTTATTTCTGTCAGTAATCTCGAGCACAATCATTCACACCTGACATGCCTCTTAATTTAATCACATGACTCACATCCTCCTAAACTAGTGGGCTATTTAAGCTGCAAGATTTCCTTTCTCTTCCTCTGCTGCATCGCTGCGCCCGGATCAACGCGCAGCTCTCGCCTTCAACCCACCTCCACCCCAGCACCCACCTGTTGGCTCTGACTGGGGGTTCAAACTGTTATCTTATTACTCTTCAAATTCTGTATGTAAATCTGTGAGGAGTGTAGTACAACAACATATTATGTTGCATAATAAATGCTTAAACAAACTTCAATGTGAGATTATTGGCTGAAGACAAAGTTTACATAAAAACAACCGTTACTGCTAAAAATACAGAGAAGAACAGACAATCCTCTCTGTGAACACATTTAAATACAACAGCACTGTTAAAGAGTAAAGAGATGCTAATGTGAGGAAAATATAGTGCTGTTAATCGATTAGCAAAATAACTTTAGTTAATCGCAGCACCACACTGTGATAAGTCATGATTAATCAAATCACTACACTAAACTGTGATTAATCATGATTAATCACATCACTACACTGAACTGTGATTAATCATGAATAATCACATCACTACACTACACTTTGATTAATCACGATTAATCATTTCACTACACTACACTGAGTAATCATGATTAATCACATCGATACACTAAACTGTGATTAACTGATTAACTGTAATAAATCATGATTAATCACATCAATACACTGAACTGTAATTAACAATGATCAATCATGTCAATACACTTCACTTTCATTAATCATGATTAATCATTTCACTACACTACACTGATTGATCATGATTAATCACATGACTTCACTGAACTGTGATTTACTGAGATTGACCATGAATAATCATATCACTACACTAAACTGTAATTTATCATGATTAATCATATTACTACACTACACTGTGATTAATCATTATGATCACATCCCTACACTGTGATCAATCATGATTAATTGCATCACTACACTCTGATTAATCATGATTAATTAAGATGTTTATTAGGTTTTTTTGTGTTTTAACAATGATCTAGCTTTTATTTTAGATGAAGCCAATGTGCCCGTGTATGCAGCTGTCTCAGTAGGAGAACTAAGCACTCTTTTACAGATAGAGTTAAGGTTAGTGGTAGATTACAAGCAATTAACTGATTGTTAATGTAGGGAAGACAAAGTCCAGTGTATTTGGTTGAAATATCAGTTAAAGCTGAAGCAGCACTGAGATTAAATGTGAAAAACACACCTACTGAGCAGGTGTGTTGCGTTAAACCTTGGAACATCATCTCTCATGTTCGGAGCGCTCTGAGAAGAGTTTCTAAGAGTTTACCTCCAGGAGTTATTAAACTACCTCTGAATGCCTTGGTGCTCTGTAGTTTGGTCTGCTGCTTTAATGAGACTTTAAAACTACAGACTAAAGAATAAAGCAGCTGGCTGAGCTCTACAGTGCTCATGTAGAACCAGTGTAACAAACATGCAGGACAGACTTGGCTGCTACCTGTCAGACATAGATTCACACATGTTTGTTAAATCTTCTCAGGAGTATAACTGTGTCTCCAATCTCCAAAGTTATGATAAGAAAGACTATCTCCTCAGTTTGTTCAGCATCATTATCAAACAGGAAGTGCAGTAGAGAGAAGGTTCATAGAAGTGACAGCGTAGATTT
The DNA here is from genome assembly GCF_018320785.1 of Cheilinus undulatus. NCBI lineage: Eukaryota > Metazoa > Chordata > Actinopteri > Labriformes > Labridae > Cheilinus > Cheilinus undulatus. Next base: position 56,146,383 of record NC_054866.1, on the reverse strand, counting down.
GGGGCGTCTACCTGTGGGTCGCTTGCTGCCAGACTGTTCTCCTAATCTGAGCCTGGCTTGGATAAAACATGAAACTCAGATCCAGATTTTAGGGTTTTTACCTGGGCAGCTCTTTGGCTCTGGGGTTGTAGGTTTGTTTTCCTCCTCAGTGGGACACGATGTGTTTTCAGAGGAAGAGGGAACCTGGCCTGAGAAGGAGCTGCTGGACTATCTGATGTGATAAGCTGCCATTAGAGGGTCATTAATCTGATGTTGTCTTAGAAACCCATGTGACAGCAGAAACACGCTGATTAAAGCCCATGCTGCAGTGATTTTAACCAATGTCATTAATTTGATAAACATCACATTAATAAGCCTGAAATGAAGGCAAAAGTGAAGAGAAGGAAATCTAAATGGAATAAATGTTTAATATTTAAAACTCCAGAGTCAAAGCAAAACACAGTTTTAGATTTATCCTTGACAACAAATGTAAGAGACTGCTGCAGAGACTTTGATCAAAGATAGTGTTGGTGAGAGAATGAGCTTTTTATAACGGTTTTAACTGCGTCAAACCAAGAGTCAAAATTAAACAGTTTTTAGACCTTTAGGACATTTTAACAAGCAAACTAAAACACAGAACTGTAAATAAATATTAGCACCGTTACCTAGAGCTACACATGCTTCAACCCTTCACTGGAAAACCACACACTGTTCATTCTGGTTTTGTGCTCGCTGGACAGTGAAGGCCTGGCTCTAAATCAGGGGCCTCTTCTTCTGAAGGCCTGGTGGCCTCTGTATGTTTGGGAATAAAGGCCCTGGTCTTTGTTTGAGGTGAGTTTCTCTCTGATTCAGAACACTCAGATTTCCTGTCCTCATGATTTAATTTAAATGTTTCGGATAAATAAGAGAAGCTGGTTTTCAGTCTTTTCTTCTGAGCAGGTGTTTTTCATGATGTATTTAGACCAATTCATCCTCAGAATACCTGCACAGGTAGCCTGGAGCAAAGCTGCAGGAGTGAGACTTAATTTGTGGAAGCCCATCCTCAGCACATGCAGACCGCTGTGGTCTCAAGGCTCTGTGCTGGAACAGCTTACTATTTACTCCAATATGAATGTATGGAAATGGTGGTACAGAGCAACTGAACCAAAACCAGCTCTGTGTCTGATGTTGGAATGCAAATGAAGAGATGGAGGGGAAAAGAAAATGTTTGTTGGTTTCTAGATCTGAGAATTTCACCTCAATGTGTATGAGGGCAGTTATTATCAGGACTTAAACCTGGATAAACAAGTGTCATGAACACCAACACCAGATTATTCTATGGTTTTAGTAGAAATTAAAGTAATGAGTAGAAATTCCACCATTCTGCTGAGGAGACCAATGTTTCAGTTTTTTAACAGGCTGCTGGTTAGTTCTAGTTTAACAGGCTGTTGGTTGGTTCTAGATTAACAGACTGCTGATTGGTTCTAGATTAACAGACTGCTGGTTGGTTCTAGATTAACAGACTGCTGGTTGGTTCTAGATTAACAGACTGCTGGTTGGTTCTAGATTAACAGACTGCTGGTTGGTTCTAGTTTAACAGACTGCTGGTTGGGTCTAGATTAACAGACTGCTGGTTGGTTCTAGTTTAACAGACTGCTGGTTGGTTCTAGTTGAACAGACTGCTGGTTGGTTATATGTTAACAGGCTGCTGGTTGGTTCTAGTTGAACAGACTGCTGGTTGGTTCTAGTTGAACAGACTGCTGGTTGGTTATATGTTAACAGGCTGCTGGTTGGTTCTAGTTTAACAGACTGTTGGTTGGTTCTAGTTGAACAGACTGCTGGTTGGTTCTAGTTTAATGGACTGCTGGTTGGTTCTAGTTTAACAGACTGCTGGTTGGTTCTAGTTTAACGGACTGCTGGTTGGTTCTAGTTGATCAGACTGCTGGTTGGTTCTAGAGTAACAGACTGCTGGTTGGTTCTAGTTGAACAGACTGCTGGTTGGTTATATGTTAACAGGCTGCTGGTTGGTTCTAGTTTAATGGACTGCTGGTTGGTTCTAGTTGAACAGACTGCTGGTTGGTTCTAGTTGAACAGACTGCTGGTTGGTTCTAGTTGAACAGACTGCTGGTTGGTTCTAGTTGAACAGACTGCTGGTTGGTTATATGTTAACAGGCTGCTGGTTGGTTCTAGTTTAACAGACTGTTGGTTGGTTCTAGTTGAACAGACTGCTGGTTGGTTCTAGTTTAACAGACTGCTGGTTGGTTCTAGTTTAACGGACTGCTGGTTGGTTCTAGTTGATCAGACTGCTGGTTGGTTCTAGAGTAACAGACTGCTGGTTGGTTCTAGTTGAACAGACTGCTGGTTGGTTCTAGTTTAACGGACTGCTGGTTGGTTCTAGTTTAACAGACTGCTGGTTGGTTCTAGCTGAACAGACTGCTGGTTGGTTCTAGCTGATAACAGGCTGCTGGCTGGTAATAGTTTAACAGGTTGCTGGTTGGTTATATGTTAACAGGCTGCTGGTTGGTTATATGTTAACAGACTGCTGGTTGGTTCTAGTTGAACAGACTGCTGGTTAGTTCTAGTTGATCAGACTGCTGGTTGGTTCTAGTTGAACAGACTGCTGGTTAGTTCTAGTTGATCAGACTGCTGGTTGGTTCTTGTTTAACAGGCTGCTGGTTGGTTCTAGTTTAACAGACTGCTGGTTGGTTCTAGTTGATCAGACTGCTGGTTGGTTCTAGTTGAACAGACTGCTGGTTGGTTCTAGTTTAATGGACCGCTGGTTGGTTCTAGTTGAACAGACTGCTGGTTGGTTCTAGTTTAACGGACTGCTGGTTGGTTCTAGTTTAACAGACTGCTGGTTGGTTCTAGTTGAACAGACTGCTGGTTGGTTATATGTAAACAGGCTGCTGGTTGGTTCTAGTTTAACAGACTGTTGGTTGGTTCTAGTTGAACAGACTGCTGGTTGGTTCTAGTTTAACAGACTCCTGGTTGGTTCTAGTTTAACAGACTGCTGGTTGGTTCTAGTTTAACGGACTGCTGGTTGGTTCTAGTTGATCAGACTGCTGGTTGGTTCTAGAGTAACAGACTGCTGGTTGGTTCTAGTTGAACAGACTGCTGGTTGGTTATATGTTAACAGGCCGCTGGTTGGTTCTAGTTTAATGGACTGCTGGTTGGTTCTAGTTGAACAGACTGCTGGTTGGTTCAAGTTGAACAGACTGCTGGTTGGTTCTAGTTGAACAGACTGCTGGTTGGTTATATGTTAACAGGCTGCTGGTTGGTTCTAGTTTAATGGACTGCTGGTTGGTTCTTGTTGAACAGACTGCTGGTTGGTTCTAGTTGAACAGACTGCTGGTTGGTTCTAGTTTAACGGACTTCTGGTTGGTTCTAGTTGATCAGACTGCTGGTTGGTTCTAGAGTAACAGACTGCTGGTTGGTTCTAGCTGAACAGACTGCTGGTTGGTAATAGTTTAACAGGTTGCTGGTTGGTTATATGTTAACAGGCTGCTGGTTGGTTATATGTTAACAGACTGCTGGTTGGTTCTAGTTGAACAGACTGCTGGTTGGTTCTAGTTGATCAGACTGCTGGTTGGTTCTAGTTTAACAGACTGCTGGTTGGTTCTAGTTTAACAGACTGCTGGTTGGTTATATGTTAACAGGCTGCTGGCTGGTAATAGTTTAACAGGCTGCTGGTTGGTTCTAGTTTAACAGACTGCTGGTTGGTTCTTGTTTAACAGGCTGCTGGTTGGTTCTAGTTTAACAGACTGCTGGTTGGTTCTAGTTGATCAGACTGCTGGTTGGTTCTAGTTGAACAGACTGCTGGTTGGTTCTAGTTTAATGGACTGCTGGTTGGTTCTAGTTTAACAGACTGCTGGTTGGTTCTAGTTGAACAGACTGCTGGTTGGTTATATGTTAACGGGCTGCTGGTTGGTTCTAGTTTAATGGACTGCCTGTTGGTTCTAGTTGAACAGACTGCTGGTTGGTTCTAGTTGAACAGACTGCTGGTTGGTTCTAGTTTAACGGACTGCTGGTTGGTTCTAGTTGATCAGACTGCTGGTTGGTTCTAGAGTAACAGACTGCTGGTTGGTTCTAGTTGAACAGACTACTGGTTGGTTCTAGTTTAACAGACTGCTGGTTGGTTCTAGCTGAACAGACTGCTGGTTGGTTCTAGTTGAACAGACTGCTGGTTGGTTCTAGTTTAACAGGTTGCTGGTTGGTTATATGTTAAAAGGCTGCTGGTTGGTTATATGTTAACAGACTGCTGGTTGGTTCTAGTTGATCAGACTGCTGGTTGGTTCTAGATTAACAGGCTGTTGGTTGGTTCTAGATTAACAGACTGCTGATTGGTTCTAGATTAACAGACTGCTGGTTGGTTCTAGATTAACAGACTGCTGGTTGGTTCTAGATTAACAGACTGCTGGTTGGTTCTAGATTAACAGACTGCTGGTTGGTTCTAGTTTAACAGACTGCTGGTTGGGTCTAGATTAACAGACTGCTGGTTGGTTCTAGTTGATCAGACTGCTGGTTGGTTCTAGTTTAACAGACTGCTGGTTGGTTATATGTTTACAGGCTGCTGGCTGGTAATAGTTTAACAGGCTGCTGGTTGGTTCTTGTTTAACAGGCTGCTGGTTGGTTATATGTTAACAGACTGCTGGTTGGTTCTTGTTTAACAGGCTGCTGGTTGGTTCTAGTTTAACAGACTGCTGGTTGGTTCTAGTTTAACAGGCTGCTGGTTGGTTATATGTTAATAGGCTGCTGGTTGGTTCTAGTTTAACAGACTGCTGGTTGGTTCTAGTTTAACAGGCTGCTGGTTGGTTCTAGTTTAACAGACTGCTGGTTGGTTCTAGTTTAACAGACTGCTGGTTGGTTCTAGTTTATCAGACTGCCGGTTGGTTATATGTTAACAGGCTGCTGGTTGGTTATATGTTAACAGGCTGCTGGTTGGTTATATGTTAACAGGCTGCTGGTTGGTTATATGTTAACAGGCTGCTGGTTGCTTCTAGATTAACAGGCTGCTGGTTGGTTCTAGTTGAACAGACTGCTGGTTGGTTATATGTTAACAGGCTGCTGGTTGGTTATATGTTAACAGGCTGCTGGTTGGTTCTAGTTTAATGGACTGCTGGTTGCTTCTAGATTAACAGGCTGCTGGTAGGTTCTAGTTTAACAGACTGCTGGTTGGTTCTAGTTTAACAGACTGCTGGTTGGTTCTAGTTTAACAGACTGCTGGTTGTTATATGTTAACAGGCTGCTGGTTGGTTCTAGTTGAACAGACTGCCGGTTGGTTATATGTTAACAGGCTGCTGGTTGCTTCTAGATTAACAGGCTGCTGGTAGGTTCTAGTTTAACAGACTGCTGGTTGGTTCTAGTTTATCAGACTGCTGGTTGGTTCTAGTTTAACAGACTGCTGGTTGGTTCTAGTTTATCAGACTGCTGGTTGGTTCTAGTTTAACAGACTGCTGGTTGGTTATATGTTAACAGGCTGCTGGTTGGTTATATGTTAACAGGCTGCTGGTTGCTTCTAGATTAACAGGCTGCTGGTTGGTTCTAGTTGAACAGACTGCTGGTTGGTTATATGTTAACAGGCTGCTGGTTGGTTATATGTTAACAGGCTGCTGGTTGCTTCTAGATTAACAGGCTGCTGGTAGGTTCTAGTTTAACAGACTGCTGGTTGGTTCTAGTTTAACAGACTGCTGGGTGGTTCTAGTTTATCAGACTGCTGGTTGGTTCTAGTTTAACGGACTGCTGGTTGGTTCTAGTTTAACGGACTGCTGGTTGGTTATATGTTAACAGGCTGCTGGTTGGTTCTAGTTTAACGGACTGCTGGTTGGTTCTAGTTTATCAGACTGCTGGTTGGTTCTAGTTTATCAGACTGCTGGTTGGTTCTAGTTTAACGGACTGCTGGTTGGTTCTAGTTTAACGGACTGCTGGTTGGTTCTAGTTTAACGGACTGCTGGTTGGTTCTAGTTTAACGGACTGCTGGTTGGTTCTAGTTTAACAGATTGCTGGTTGGTTCTAGTTTAACGGACTGCTGGTTGGTTCTAGTTTAACGGACTGCTGGTTGGTTCTAGTTTAACGGACTGCTGGTTGGTTCTAGTTTAACGGACTGCTGGTTGGTTCTAGTTTAACAGACTGCTGGTTGGTTATATGTTAACAGGCTGCTGGTTGGTTATATGTTAACAGGCTGCTGGTTGCTTCTAGATTAACAGGCTGCTGGTAGGTTCTAGTTTAACAGACTGCTGGTTGGTTCTAGTTTAACAGACTGCTGGTTGGTTCTAGTTTAACAGACTGCTGGTTGGTTATATGTTAACAGGCTGCTGGTTGGTTCTAGTTTAATGGACTGCTGGTTGCTTCTAGATTAACAGGCTGCTGGTAGGTTCTAGTTTAACAGACTGCTGGTTGGTTCTAGTTTAACAGACTGCTGGTTGGTTCTAGTTTAACAGACTGCTGGTTGTTATATGTTAACAGGCTGCTGGTTGGTTCTAGTTGAACAGACTGCCGGTTGGTTATATGTTAACAGGCTGCTGGTTGCTTCTAGATTAACAGGCTGCTGGTAGGTTCTAGTTTAACAGACTGCTGGTTGGTTCTAGTTTATCAGACTGCTGGTTGGTTCTAGTTTAACAGACTGCTGGTTGGTTCTAGTTTATCAGACTGCTGGTTGGTTCTAGTTTAACGGACTGTTGGTTGGTTATATGTTAACAGGCTGCTGGTTGGTTATATGTTAACAGGCTGCTGGTTGGTTCTAGTTTAACAGACTGCTGGTTGGTTCTAGTTTATCAGACTGCTGGTTGGTTCTAGTTTAACAGACTGCTGGTTGGTTATATGTTAACAGGCTGCTGGTTGGTTCTAGATTAACAGGCTGCTGGTAGGTTCTAGTTTAACAGACTGCTGGTTGGTTCTAGTTTAACAGACTGCTGGTTGGTTCTAGTTGAACAGACTGCTGGGTGGTTCTAGTTTATCAGACTGCTGGTTGGTTCTAGTTTAACGGACTGCTGGTTGGTTCTAGTTTAACGGACTGCTGGTTGGTTCTAGTTTAACAGACTGCTGGTTGGTTCTAGTTTATCAGACTGCTGGTTGGTTCTAGTTTATCAGACTGCTGGTTGGTTCTAGTTTAACGGACTGCTGGTTGGTTCTAGTTTAACGGACTGCTGGTTGGTTCTAGTTTAACGGACTGCTGGTTGGTTCTAGTTTAACGGACTGCTGGTTGGTTCTAGTTTAACGGACTGCTGGTTGGTTCTAGTTTATCAGACTGCTGGTTGGTTCTAGTTTATCAGACTGCTGGTTGGTTCTAGTTTATCAGACTGCTGGTTGGTTCTAGTTTAACGGACTGCTGGTTGGTTCTAGTTTAACGGACTGCTGGTTGGTTCTAGTTTAACGGACTGCTGGTTGGTTCTAGTTTAACGGACTGCTGGTTGGTTCTAGTTTAACGGACTGCTGGTTGGTTCTAGTTTAACAGACTGCTGGTTGGTTAGGTAGTGTTAATGCTTTACCATCTCTGTCTTGTCCGTCTACAAAAAAAACCAAAAAAACGACAACAAAAAAACACAAACAAACAAAAAAACTTCTGTCTTCCGTCTCTGATCAGTGACAGGTTTGCACACAGGGAAAGGAACGATGGAACCTAGTTTTCTAAACAACTTGATTCCTCAGACAGACGTGAGGAGTTAGTATCTGAGAGGAAGTGATGGCTGTAGTTCTTCTGACTGAAACCACCATCATGTCAGACTCTTACAGCCATTGTTCCTAATCTGATTTCTCTGTTGGTAAACTGATGACCCACCAACCCAAGCTTGAATGAATGAATAAATAAGTCACACAATCTCCTCTTCATTATCTTATGCACATCATGGATGCTGATATTTTCTTTCACACTACTCTTGGCTCTCCTCCCCCTCTCCCCCTGTCACTGATGGATTAGAGCATTATTGTTTGGCTGAGACACAGCCTTTCTAAAACTTAAGACAGATAAGATTCATGCTTTATTGTCTCCAAAAAGGAAATTTGTTTTTACAGCCAGTGGTTTGCATGGCATTATTAAAGAGCAGTAATGGAAGACACAGCGGTTCACAGCACATGGACATGTATGGTCAATGAGACGTGCTTCACAGGACAGAGGAGGAGCCTGGACATGTCCAATCAGGATGGAGGGGGTCATTGTCAGGTTATGATAGTGGTACTGGGTCTATATGGACACATGTAGATGTTAGAGATTATAGCTGTTAGGCACAGTTATAATAGTTTAGGGTTTTTCATTAGTTCACATGTAGTTGTTTTAAATTTTTGTTCAGTTTTGATTTGTTTTAATGCTGTTTTTTATTATTAATTAGCAAAAAAGCTTTCTTTTAGTGTAGTTTTCACTAGTTTTAGTTTTTTTCAGTGAGAAGTGGGATTCCTGCCAGGGGTGAGACCCAAACAACTATTCACTTTTCACTGTAGTTATTCCGTTGAAAGTCTGCATAAAACTCCAGACCTAAAATGACCATTGTGTGACGCTGTTTTCAATCAAACCAGGAGCTGTTGCTCTGTCCAGGCTGGGGAGTTGATGTCAGTCAGTCTGCTAGTGTTAAAGAATAAAACTGAGGAGATTTTGTCCCCTATAATACAGTTTTAGTTTTCCTTTTATTTTTAAAGCTGAGTTTTTTTTATTTAGTTTCAGTTTACTAAAATAAATTTTTAATTTTAGTTTTAGTTATTCAGCTAGTTTTAGTGAACTACAATGACCTTGGTTAAAGGACTATTTCACTCATGAATCACAACTTTACTGTTAAACAAACCTACTAATTCATATTTATGTGACTCTACAGTAACTGCACTCTCTTTAGTTAAACATTAATAAAGCATTGGTATTTCCTTTACCTGTTTATCCTATTTAAATATGATTATAAACAGCTTCACATGCTTTATCATCAGTAGTAAAACATAAACATTCACCACCCACAGCACTGAAACGTCAATCACAGACATTTTTCAGATAAAACACCAGTATATAGTCCAGTCTTTATTTATGAAGCTCTGACTCATATGTCATTTATTAACAGTTGGACATGTGTGTGTGGGTTCGCTGAAGGTACCCCGGCTTCCTCCTACAGTCCACACACACGCTTGTTAGGTTAATTACACTCGTAGGGGTGGGTGTGAGCATGTGTGGTTGTTCGTCTCTACACGTCAGCTCTGTGATTGGCTGGTGACCTGTCCTGGGTGTTACCATCCTCTCATCCAATGAGAGCTGAGATTGGCTACAGCCTACTGCAGCCCCAAACAGGATGAACAGAGTAGATAATGGAACATGAACTGAAGTCATTGTGTTTGCTTTAAGGTGGACTACTCCGTTTTTCAGAGCTGTTAGAGGCAAATTAGCAGCCAAGAATCTCCTGATTTAGAAAGATAAAAATAGACAGAATGTAAAATGAAAACTAACATACCTGCATTTAAGAGAATGTATAATATTTATGATTTATGAATGTGCTGGACTGCTGATGAGTCACTGAAGGACTACAGACTGGAGAGGGCGCTACAGTGGAGACTGAGCGCTCTTCTAGGCCGTGTCCTCTACATTTACAGGTGTACAGTCTATAAAATCTGTCAGGATTAAAATGTCTTTGACCCTCTGGAGGTTTATGGAGGTTGAGTAAAAACATCAGTGATGAGGAGAGGTCTCTTAGAGGGAGTCTCCTCTTCTTCTTCATGTGTTTGGTTTCACCAGCTCCTTGCTCTTCTTCGTTGGTGGTTTAAGAGCGGTTTGTGCTCACTGCCTCTCAGATTGAAAGAGGAATCTCGTCACTGTTCTTTGCATTTGTTTGATTTTCTTGTTTGGACATATTCATCGTGTGACTACGGAGCTGAATTAGGCCCAAACCGTGATAGCTCAGAGTGGATACGAAAAACCGTGACACCCCCGGGCAGCAGAATTTATTTACAAAAGAATAAAAGGCTAAATGTAGGGTTTCAGATGTAGATTTGTCTTTGAAGATGCAGAAACTATTCTTATCTAGAATCATGCTGAAGGTGTTTTTATACTTCTGTGTCTAAGCTCAAAGAAGTAAAACATGAAAAGTTTTTTTTTTTTTTTTTTTTTTTTAGATACATAAATAAAATTTCAGGGTCAGTTTGTAAATGTCGAAACACTTTTCACTGACCGGAAAGACTCGGGGATTTTGGATGATATGTGTAGGAGCGTCTCTCATCCTGCCTACAGCTCACAGGGTCAGAATAAACCTTTAAATGTGTGGGAGCATTGTCTATAAATGAAAGAAAGCTCTGTCTTATGTTACTGACCATAACGCGGCCTTTAAGCTTCATAGACATGGTTCATGTGATCACCATGATAACACCATCATAAAACCAAATGTTATCCATGATTAGTGGGGATGCTGAGTAAGCATCCACACGATCGATATTTGCGTTGGCCATTTTGTTTTTTCCGTATGTTTTTTTGCCGTGTATCTCCTCTCTCACACTTACATACTTATCATTCAAATATCATTCTATTCAGCTCTTTTAGGACATGATGGCTATGACTTTTCTCATTTATAAATTATAAGTTTCAAAATGTTTAACTTTTTGTTTTGCAAATATTTTCCCATTCAAATGAATGGGACTCCGCTACACAATTGCATTTTTTTCAACTCCTCACAACTTTGGCATTTCTCGGGCTATTTTCATTATTCTACTATCAAACTCTTCAGCTTCTTGAGCTCGTTTCAGCTATTTATAATACTGTTTTATACTATTTATACTTTATTAACTATCTTACTTTTTCTAAAACTAAAATAACATTATTTCAGACAGGCCAGCTCTTTAAATCCTCTAAAACTGTTTTAACTTCTAAGACTTATACAGACTTGTAAGTGTAAATCTTGAGACAAAATTCAAAATGGCACTCATTTTATTTATTTTTTATTACATTTTTCACTAATCAGGTATTGCACTCTTCAGCTTTTATGCAATTTTGACCGATTTTTATGCTTTTTAGCTATTGATGTTATTTATATGCTATTTTGAGCTATTTTATGCTATTTAGCTATTTTATGCTATTTTTACATATTTAATGCTATTTAGCTATTTTATGCTGTTTTGGGGGATGATTTTTATGCTATTAAGGTATTTTATGCAATTTTAGGTATTTTTATGCTATTTAGTTTTTTTTAGCTATTTTATGCTATTTAGCTATTTTCAGCCAAATTTAGAGATTTTTATGGTATTTACAGCTAATTTATGCTATTCAGTTTTTTCAGCTATTTTTTTTAGAGATTTTTGTGTTATTTTCAGCTATTTTTCAGCTATGTTTTAAGAGATTTTACATTAGTTAATGCTATTAAGCTATTTTATGCTATGTTTAGGTAATTTTAAGCTATTTTCAGCTATTTTCAGCTCTTTTTTAGAGATTTTATGCTATGTTCGGCTTTTTTATGCTTTTAGCTATTTTATGTTAATTTTTGTGATTTTTATGCTATTTTCAGCTAATAATGTGCTATTTTGCCATTTTATGCCATTAGTAGAAATTTTTATGCTATTTTCAGCTATTGTATGCTATTTTCAGCTATTTTTATGCTACTTAGCTATTTTTATGCTATTTCATGCTATTTTCGAGATTTTTATGCTATTTACAGCTATTGTATGCTATTTTCAGCTATTTTTTTTGCTTTCTCAGCCATTTTCAGCAGTTCTTCCACAGTTCAGCTCTCAGCATCCCAACGCAGTTTCAGCTGAAATTGCATTTTTATCTAGCTTTAACTGAGAACACAGAGCAGAAAGATGAAATAAAAAGACATGCCAGGATTAGTCCACTCCAGGTAAAATCTGACCAATCACGTCCCTCACAGTCAGCGACGGCCCTGTTAGAGAAATACGGCATGCAGGGACAGTTGAGGACTACTTCTGCTCTCTGGAACCTAGCCTGACATGAAGGGGTTAATCATCCAGCCAGCAGCAGACGTGAGTCTCTATAGGACAGGGGGGAGGGAGAAACATGGCTCTGCTGAGATCTGGCTTTGAGCATCAATATTGTCTGTTTTACATGATTCCATGCTTGGCAGACACCTTTGTGGGGCAAGCTTATTTGTTAGCATCTCCAAAAACAGCCCTGGCACTCCTCACATCAATACTCTCCAAGGCTCGCATTGAGAGGCATGAATGTAGCAGTGGAAAGAGGGGGAGGGAGGGTAGAAGGGGGGAGGGAGACAGAATCAAAGCCAAGAAGACAGAAAAAAAGGCCTACAATGAAAAATAACTCTGAAAGCTACACATCGAGAGGCTTGGCAATCACAGCCGGGGTTTGCAGGCATCACAGACAACAGTTCGCAAACAACACTCTGGTCTGGAATAGTGTCACCCCATGATTGATTCCCCAAGCCCACTGATAAGTTTTCTGGGCGAGGCAATCTGTGAAGAACGAATCAGCTGAGGTGAAAGAAAAACAATGTTTGAACCTGATGCATGGCAGCCAGCGCTTTGACTAGCAACATTTGCTCAGGGTCGTTCACCTTGGAAAGGCAATCTGTGGGGGACAAGCGTGCTGACTGTACTCTAAAGTCAATGCTCTTACCTCCAGGCTCTCTCCAATCCTTTCCTCTGTTCGCTCCTCTTTTGGAATATTACCATCGTGGCACAGAGCCTGATTTTTACTGGCAATTTGTTTGTTAAATTTCCATCCAAGAAATGTATTAGATTCCCCAGTAAACACAACCACCATGTCTCAGAACAAATTCTCATATCCATTTGCCATTATTTTCATATTCTCAATTGAATTCCCGATGTTTTCTATGAGTCAGCCTGGCACGTATGATTTCATCACTAAACCAGGAGCTCTGGCCTACTTTTTCCGGCTCTGCATGTGAAATATCCCCTGGTTATTTCACACGCAGCCTCGACCAGTCACAGTCCAACTGATTGAGACTATTTATGGGATGGAGTGGGCAGGTTCCTGGCCCAATAATCCAGCCCCGGCAATATTCATCATCTCCTCCTATCAAGAGGCCTATGTCTGTCTACCAGTTTCCAAATGCAGGCTTTCACTCCCACACGCTCCAGCTGAAACCAAATTAAGAGCAGGCTTTAGGCTTTAGGGGCACAGAGGAAAGAGAGGGTTCTATCTGCTGCCTCTTAATTTAGGGATGCTCTCATCAGGTTGTCTCCTACTACACTGATGTCAGTATCAGTCAGTATCATTCATGTGTGTGTTAATAGAGCTGCTTAGTGAGTCTACTTACTGTTGTAGTGACCTGGGACCTCCTACAGGGGGCAGCATCACCTGATAGAAGGATCACAAGTCCTCTTTATTCAACAATGAACGCTGATCGTAGTCTTATGATAGGACCACATGATGGATGGACCATCTGAGGTGGCAGCGGCTCAAAGCACCTCGGCTGGAGACCACAGGGGTGCCGGTTAAAGTTCCAGCTGGACCAAAGTGCAGACAATAGTCAGGTAGCTGCAAGGATGCCAGTCTGAGCAAGGCACAGAACCCTCAACAGTTCTAGTTGGTACACCATAGACCCATCCATCCAAGAGTTTCAGATGCATCCTGTCAGAGCGCTGATCCCAGTTAATGTCAGATTAGCAGGTCCAGAAACAGAGACTTGTGTAAATGCTGCTCCTTTGTCTTCAAGGTTATATGAGGTCAATTATGTGAATGAAAACAATTCAAAACAGATAAAAAAAAAATACTACAAAAATCCTATCAAGCCTATTCAATAGGCTATATATATATATATATATATATATATATATATATATATATATATATATATATATATATGTGTATGTGTGTGTGTGTGTGTGTGTGTATATACAGTGCTTAACAAATGTATTAGCCTACCCTAACCCTAACCAAAGTCAGGTTTCTGCCACAGCTGCCCTAAATTAACAGCATTGGTAATTACCAAAATTATTTTTGATGTTTCTGCAATGGTTAATACACCAATTTGTAGGAGCTCTTTAACCCAAATGACATGTTTAATGCTTAAATAGAATTATTATTGTTATCCACAAAATTTCAAATTTACTGATCTACAAAAAAAACTGAGAGAAATATCAAAGTACATTCATATTTCTTGATTAATATGTCAAATTATAGTTATTTACTGTCATTCCTGAAGAGAAAAATGAGTTTTAGTGGTTGAATGTTATGCTTGATTCATTTCTCACTTCTCTGAGAAGTCCAGTGAGCCGGCTCAAATTTGGGTGAATTCAGTTTGAAATTCCTCATTCCTGTTCAAAATGGTAAAACATGGAGAGCTGACTGAAAATGAAAGAGTCCACATTAAAGCACTTCATGATGCTGGATGGTCTCTGAGACAGATATGACAGCTGGTCTGATAAACTTGTTAAGCACTTTATCTATAAAATATGTTGGTAACACATCCACTCAAATTACTTTTATTGCCACTATTTTTTTATCTATTTTTTTTTTTTTTTGCGTGATCACTGTTCTGTGTGACCCTCGACTTGTCCCGTAGTTTGAAAGATCAGGGAGCGGCGCTGTTGTGATGCAGTGCAATGGAGCATAAATGTATTAAGGACAGAGACTTTGAATGGCAGCTTCAGCATTCAGATCAGACCAGATTAGACTGAAGTTATTTGCTTGCTGTCGACATGAACTGGCCCTGAGTTCATAGAGTCTTAACCCCTTAAAGCAGTGTTTCTCAATCTTGGGGTCGAAAGACACAGAGAGGGGGTTACAAGATGCCTTAAAAAAACTGAGAATTTTTTTTTAACTTATGCTGTTGCCTATTTACACCAATTTTACCAAATGTTAACCCTTTTTCATCACTTTTTAACAATAATTTTGCCAATTTTAGCACATTTTTTCCACATAAAACCCAACAATTTGAAACCCTGTCCAACACTTTTTTCTGCCTGTTTTTGTCACTTAACCATTTCTAACCACTTTCTGCCTGTTGTTGCCTTTGTTGACCCATTATTGCCCCTATCAACTGTTTTTTTCAATCCTTTTGCCCATTTTTGCCACAGTTAACCCATTTTTGCCCATTTATATCAATTTTTCATCACATTCCACCTAATTTCCATCATTTTTTTGCACTTCATAGCCATTTCAGCCACTTTTTAACAGCCTTTTTCCACTTTTTGTGCCTGTTTTTGCCACTTTTACCCAGTTTTTGGTCATTTTTTTCCACTTTCATCAAATTTTGGCCATTTATGTTCTTTAAAAATCCAATTTCACCACCTTTTTACCATTTTTAGCCATAATTAACTAATTTTAGCAGTTTTTAACCCATTTAAATGATGTTTTAACAAAAGTTTTTTCATCAAAAGAAGGGTAAATGAATGAATAAAGATAAATGTTTGTTGATAAGAGTGGTTATTATTCAGGTCAAATATAAAATATGGTTTTCACAGCTTAACTTTACAATAGACCATGGTTTTGCTGACCTCCATGGGCCCTTAGTTTGGCTGGGTCCCAGAAACCTCCCCTTTATAACTCCTTTTGGGCAGCCTTGTCTGCACATGACTATTCTTGAATGTTCCTGGCTGTTCAACCACCTTCAGGTACAGAGGGGGTCCCTGGTCTCTGGAACCTTTATTCTGGGGGTCACGGGCTGAAAAGGTTGAGAACCCCTGCCTTAAAGCCTGTTGTATCATATTTGATAGATGCTTTTATGATACCTCTATCTAATCAATATGATCATACATTATTACATGTAGATGTTAGCATCCTGTAATATCAGTATCGCTAATGTAATCTACAGCAATGATACTCAACATGTGATTCTTTTATGTCTTAATTTAAATAGTAATTCCCCCAGAAAACATTAAAAAAGTTTTAAAAAAAATTTTTTGCCCCTTTTCAACATTTTTTACCAATTTTCATCCATTAGAGCTACGTTTTGCCATTTAATGCCACTTTTTTCCTACTTTTTGCCCATTTTTGACACTTTTTTGCCACTTTTATTCCATATTTGCCCTTTTCCAGAGTTTTTCTCCCCATTTTCACCCACTTAAGCCACCTTTTGCCATTAAATACCACTTTTTTTCTCCCCCATTTAAGAGATTAATTGCAATTTAAAATCCTAATCTAATGATGGTCCATTAACTGAGACCTTAAATACCGAGTCAAAGCTGAGGCTCCCTCTAGTGCTCTGGTCATGAATCTGTCACAGGAACAAGGATGAAAATAGAAACCTCCTTCACCTGTGAGTAAAACAACTCCATCATCAATGAAGAGTTCTGTAGCTGTGAACCTGAAGCTAAGAGACTGTACCACAGAGACTCAGGACAGGGACTCAGAAAAGGGACTCAGCACAGGGACCATCACTCAGGAGCAGCTTTGACCATCGCTGTTCTCATGTGTGGAAGAGCAACAAATAAACAGTGACCATGGGGGGGGGGGTGAAGTGGACAGAAGGCGGTCTGGAGGGCTCATTAGGGGGCAGGGTGACAAGGCCAGGTGATGGCTCCGAGTGGAGAAAGGCTTGGAGGAATAAGTGAAGCGAATAGAGATAGAGGATGAACCAGGAAAGAGAATGTGAAGAAGTCTAGTGAAATTTGACATTTTATTCAGGAGCTCATTCCACAGGCCGGGGCACGTTTACTCATTGTAGGACCACACATTCTTGTATTGTTGCTCATTACACACTGGCAGGAAACTGACCCGGCCGGGGCCAAAGTGGCACTCATCAGAAACATTATTGAATGTTTTACTCAGATTTGAGCCGGTCTGAAGTTGGTCCAGCAGGTCTGTGGGAAGTCTCATCACACAGATGCTCTTTCCTCAATCAGGATCCCTCAGTGCTGTCTCTGTGGGTGGACTGACATTCAGAGCAGCGCTATGATCTCCCTATGTAAACATCACACCGGATCAGCTTCAGCATAGCAGGCAGAGCTGGCACAGCTGCAAACAAACTCTATCATGTGGAGAATACATTACAGTAAAACAAAAAAACAAAAAACAAAGAGCAAATACAATAAAATCCCAGCTTCAGCGATCTTTGACGGCCTATGAGCCTCTCTTATCCAGGATGCCCCATCTTTCTAGCGACACACTGTGTACCTGAACAATAGAATGGCTGCACGGCTAAAAGGGAGCCAATTAGGATGGGGCTGGGGTGCGTAGCTGATGGGACGCCAGCCATATTACAAACAATCAAACTGGCATTTAAAGGGTTAAAATCTTGAAACTGGCAGGGCGTGCTTGCCTCAGGAGGTACACAGGACCGAGGGGAGGGCTGGTGGTAGAAAAAATATTGAGGTATGCTGATTTAATGGCAGTCACAAGACTGGACTAGGCAAAAATGTCAGAGGGTAGAAAATTCACTGAGAGAGTCTGAATGACATTGTGAGTGCTGCCTGGTGCTTCTGTTTGTGTCAGGAAGCCCCGCCCCCTCCCTGATGTAGACCATGAGTCCATGAACCCCCCCAGACTGACACTGGTGGTCTGTCAGAGCTATCAACCCTAACTCTGAGACGGAGATCTCCAAACACAGGCCAGAACTCCATGATTTATGATTATTACTGTGATCACATTCAATGTTCTGTTTTATTCTCTTTCTGATTTTATTCACATTTTAATTTGATTTTAGGGTTTGTAGGATTTTAGTTATTCTGATTCTTTAATGTCTGATTCTATTGGCTTTGAATTATTTGAGATTTGTAATTTTATTTCTCAATGTTTTATGATATTTTATACATTTTTATGTTTATTATCTTATTAATTATTTCATTCATCCCTTTGCCTTCAATCTCTGTCTCTTTTTATTTAAATTGTCTCTTTTTTGGAATCATCCATCTTTAAATTATTTATTAAATATTTTGATGAGCTTTCATTTGAGCCACGGTCGTTGGATGAGTTAGATCTGACCCAGGATCAGGATAACATTCCTGAAGTGAGGTGAAGACTGCCCTGGGGCACCTGTAACCACGCCTCAGAGCTGAAGTTAAGCTCTGACAGTCACAGAGAAGACAGGAAGCAGCCCAGAAACATCTGCAACAGGAGCTGGCTCCCTGACCAGAGCCTGGAACATCAGCACGCTGTAATGTAGATGTTAGCATGCTGTTTTGATGCATGCTAATGGAGCTAGCGTGTAGCATTCATGCTGCTCTTCTGCAGTACCACATTAGCATGCTGTAATGTAGATCTTAGCATCCTGTAATGTTGTGGGTTAGTGTAGCTAATGTATAGCATTCATGCTGCTCTTCTGCAGCACCACATTAGCATGCTATAATGTAGATGTTAGCATCCTGTAATATCAGGTGCTAATGTAGCAAGCGTGTAGCATTAATGCTGATCTTCTGCAGCACCACATTAGCATGCTATAATGTAGATGTTAGCATCCTGTAATATCAGGTGCTAATGTAGCAAGCGTGTAGCATTAATGCTGATCTTCTGCAGCACCACATTAGCATGCTATAATGTAGATGTTAGCATCCTGTAATATCAGGTGCTAATGTAGCAAGCGTGTAGCATTAATGCTGATCTTCTGCAGCACCACATTAGCATGCTGTAATGTAGACGTTAGCATCCTGTAATGTGTAACCCTTGTGCCCTCCTCGAATTTACCACCCTTTTTACATCTTCGAGGCAAAAATTTACACGTACAGAAAAATTGCCATTAAATCAGCGTACATCAATACTTTTTTCTACCTTTTATACATAAATCTGTTTAACAACTTCAGACCTGCTCAAAACTACACAAAAAAATCAATAATTTTCAGAGTTTAAACCCTTTTAATACCAGTTTGATTATTCAAAATATTTTATTTTTTACAGCAAAAAAAAAAAAAAAAAAAAAAAGCAAAAAGTGAAATATTATCCATAAAATAAATAGTAGAAAGATGGGGCTTTGGGGGTGATAAGAGTCTTGGATGGGTCAAAGATTAGCAACAAAACTAATTTGATTGCGTTAATATTTTTTACGTAATGTCAGAAATACCCTCTGGACATCTTCGAGGCTAAAATGCCCCATTGACTTCCATTAAAACCAGGTTTTTTAATCTCACTGTCATTGCAGTATAAAATCATGCATTCTTTAATGTCAGCATTTCAATGTGAAGAAGTCTAGTGAAATTTGACATTTTTATCGTATTCCACCAGATTCAACCGTTTACTCATTGTAGGACCATGCACCACATTCTTGTATTGTTGCCTGTTATATTATGGAGAGTTTTTATGTGAGTTTAAAGGGTTAAAATTCTGAAAATTATTGAATGTTTGTTAGATTTGAGCAGGTCTGAAGTTGTTAAAGAGATTTATGAAAAAAAGTACAAAAAATATTGATGTATGCTGATTCAATGGCAGTTTTTTTTTTTACATGTACATTTTTGCCTTGAAGGTGTCTAGATGGTGCCCTAATGTTAAAGCTGGCACTACAAAAACAAAAAAACAACAAAAAAAAATACAACAAACAAACAAACAAACAAAAAAACAAAAAAACAAAACAAAAAAAACAAAACAAAACAAAAAAAACAAAAAACAAAACAAATACAATAAAATCAATTTTGTTGCTAATCTTTGACCCATCCAAGACTCTCTTATCACCCCCAATGCCCCATCTTTCTACTTTAAATTTTATGGGAAATAATCCACTTTTTTTTTTTTTTTTTTTGGTGTTTTTTTTTTTTTTTTTTTTTGTAGTAACAAATAAAATATTACAAACAATCAAACTGGCATTTAAAGGGTTAAAATCTTGAAAATTATTGAATGTTTGGTATTTTTCAGCAGGTCTGAAGTTGTTAAAGAGATTTATGGAAAAAAAAGTAGAAAAAAATATTGAGGTATGCTGATTTAATGGCAGTTTTTTGTACGTGTACATTTTTGCCTTGAAGGTGTCCAGAGGGTAGAAAATTCACTGAGAGAGTCTGAATGACATTTAAGAGTAAAACATGTTGGATTTCAAAAATTGAACTAGAAAGAAAAGTTCCTGTAAAAATTCATGCCACAAGCTGTAAAACTGACAGAATGATCACAAATTAAAAAAAAAATAATAAATAAATAAAAAAAGTTGAGAAAAATGGCCAAAAATGCCAGAGGAGGGCACAAGGGTTAATGATGTGTGCTAATGTAGCTAGCGTGTAGCATTCATGCTGTCTTCTGCAGTACCACATTAGCATGCTGTTATGTAGATGTTAGCATCCTGCAATACTGTGTGCTAATATAGCTAGTGTATAGCATTCATGCTGTCTTCTGCAGTACTACAATAGCATGCTATAATGTACACATTAGTATCCTGTAGTGTTGTGTGCTAATGTAGCTAGTGTGTAGCATTCATGCTGATCTTCTGCAGCACCACATTAGCATGCTATAATGTAGATGTTAGCATCCTGTAATATCAGGTGCTAATGTAGCAAGCGTGTAGCATTAATGCTGATCTTCTGCAGCACCACATTAGCATGCTGTAATGTAGATGTAAGTATCCTGTAATGTTGCGTGCTAATGTAGCTAGCGTGTAGCATTTTATGCTGTCTTCTGCAGCGCCACATTAGCATGCTCTAATGTAGATGTAAGTATCCTGTAATGTTGCGTGCTAATGTAGCTAGCGTGTAGCATTCATGCTGTCTTCTGCAGCGCCACATTAGCATGCTCTAATGTAGATGTAAGTATCCTGTAATGTTGCGTGCTAATGTAGCTAGCGTGTAGCAGTCCCATCACAGTGTTGATGCTCTGAGGGAGGACAGCTAACATGAGCTGATATCAGACACGGTCAGACTGAGTTGTCCTGGTCTGGTCTTCTTGGTGGCCCTCTTGGTCCTGGAGCGGCCCTGCTGTCGGCCGTCCCACAGACTCATTCATTCATTAGTAAACAATGGAGATCGTTTCCCTTCTCTCAGCAGCAGTTATCAGAGAAGTTTCCAGAGATGTCTCAGCGTAAGAATCATCAGGTTTCTCTGTCCTAATGACAGGATACGTCTGCTCATTAAACCCTCATCAGCTGGACAGACCACACCTTACAGAGGAGTCTAGAAGGAGGAGAGTGAGAGTGAAATGGAGCGAGACGGTACCAGCAAGAGTTTTTGTGTCATCTGAGCTGAAATTGTAGAGAAAAGCGCTAACCAAGACAAAAGTAGCAGTTGTTTAGACTCCGCTCATCAAAAGATACAGCAGGAATTAAGAGCTTTGCAGATTACTGCTCAGTTTGTGCCGTACATGCTTTAATTAATTATAAAGTAGGAATCAGGGATTAGCATTGATGCACACATGCTCGGCCAAGCTTCTCTTCTTCTTCATCTCAGCTTTTCATGCGTCTAATCC
Organism: Cheilinus undulatus; assembly: GCF_018320785.1. NCBI lineage: Eukaryota > Metazoa > Chordata > Actinopteri > Labriformes > Labridae > Cheilinus > Cheilinus undulatus. The sequence goes on along the minus strand of NC_054866.1, from coordinate 56,125,229 downwards.
CTGACGTCAGAATTCACGGATCAGTCTAAATTAACTCTTTGACTCATGAATGATTTATTCTTCTTCAACGGTTTGTCAACAGGAAATATCTCACCAATCCCAGCGCTCATCTTCTATTCACAATTCTCCTTTTTTCAGGCCTTCCCTGCATTCCAGCCTCAGTGTTCCATGAAATGATGGGAGAGAGCGATCTTTAATGTTCCAAACAGCACACGTAGAAAATGTGAGGATGAACAGAGCAGGCTGGGATCAGCAGTGTGCTCGAGGTCAGTGGAAGTGCTGGCTGCTGACTCAAATTAATGACAGAGTCTGACTTTAGAGCATCAGAAGGATCTGTCAGGAGTTAGATCTGGACTGATGAACTGACAGTGAAGGATACGGATCAGGCCGCTCCGTAGTTCTGCGTCCCCATCCTTCTTCTCTGAAATGTTAAAACACAGATGTGGTGTTGGGCTGAAAGCTAAAGGTCAGAACTCTCTGGTCAGCTCATAGAGGAGTTTACAGACAGGCTGTCCTCAGACAGCTATGTTACTAATAATAATATGATATTATTAGTTATCTTTTTACTACAGATATTTGTCTGATAATTATGAACACCTCTGTAGGGGAGACCGGGGATAGTTGTAACACGGGTCAGTTGTAACACTCTGAATTTCTCCAATCAGGAACAAGGTACAAATCACCTGACACACTCTACACATGCTCAGTTTAGTCCTTCTTCCACATGTGAAAGGTAGCATCCTGTGTCACACACAAAGATTTTTAGAGGGAAAAATAAATTTTGAGGTAAGAAAGTATTTTTTTTTTACTTACTTACTTATTTTTGTTATAGCATCACCTGGTTTATAGTTAAATTTATCAAACTTAAATCATGTTTATGTGTGTCTATGTAGGTATTATTCATGCAAGTTGTCAGTGCTAATGTTTTAGTTGTTAGCTGTAAGGTAAGCTAGTTCATGACTACAGGGGTCTGGGTTAGTTGTAACAACAATGAAAAATGTTACAACCTACCCCAATCAACATTTTAAATGTGCATGTGTATGTTTTCTTTGAATGTCAGTATCCCTAGGAGTTGGAAGCGAAAGACTGGCTGGGGGGTGCCTCTCAGCATTTTGGAGAGAGCCTCAAATGATGTCAAGAAGCAGGGAAAGATCAGAGCAGTGGCAAAACTGTATAGCATATGCCATGTCACTCTATACAGATTTTTGACACACACACTAAAACACACACACACACACACACACACACCAGTTATGCTAAACAGGAATGTAAATGTTCAATAAAAAGCTTTCAAAATCAAGTTTTTGTCATAATACTTATTTAATAATGTTACATCTCGCCCCAGAGCGTGTTACAACTAACCCAGACTATGGGGTGGATTGTAACATTTCACTCTTTGTGTTTGAGACTAAACTATGCATTTTCTGTTTGTGTTGCACACACAATGACTTAAAAGAGCTCCAAGATACAGACAGAAATGTCAAAAATGTTGCAACTTTCCCCGGTCTCCCCTACGCTGAAGCAGCTCCACTGGCACTCTCTCTGTCTTTGGCACATTGGGATTTTTTATTTCATAGCTGTTTAATCCTGCCGTCAGACAGCAGGAGCAGCATAGGCAGATGTTTCTCTGCTGTTTTATGTGATTATTACTGAGATACAAAGAGAGAGAGCACATGGATGATGGAGTGATTGTCTTCATGTAAAACAAACAACTTTAGTCCTGACATAATCTGGTTTAGCGGCGAAGAGTGTAGAGACCACAGTGGAGTCTGACAGACTGGTGCTTCCTCTTTTGAACAGCTGTGATGAGTGTAACGTCAGCTCACCCTCCTCATCCTTGGTCGTATAAATGTCTCCTAACTGCAACTGTCTTACATCGTAGACCTGAGTTTCTGTTAGCCGGCATTTGCCGGTCATTGGCTGGTAAAAAGGGCAGAAGTCTGGCAGACTACATCTACTGTCCTGTGGTGCTGGGGTTGTTTATCTCCTCAGACGGAAAGCACATGGCTAATTATGTATGCATGATGAGGTCAAAGCAAATCTATCTCTCTGCGCATGCTCAGTACTGCTGGAGACTATGCAGGGAAAGTGGGAAAGTTTGACCAGAGCTTTCTCCTAAAGCAGAATTTTAATCTAAGGGAGTTTTTCCTGGTTAACCAAAGGCTTAATATCATCAGTGGTATGGAGAGATTTTATGTCATTGCTGTGAGTAATGGAGAGGCTGAAACAAAGGGAACTGTATAGCTGTGCGTCATAAACACCGATGCAGCAGCAGAGAGAGAGGCTTATGCCAAGCAGAGTTGTAGTGGACTTCGATAAACTACCACTGTGGAGCTTTTGTCTTTTTGGGACTAGTCCAAATAAACCAGGATGGTTGGATTTCCAGCTTTAGCAGAGGTTACAGTGATATCGTCATGAGGACTGATATTAGACAACTGACGGTAAGACTCATTTTTCATTTGAAGTGTCGAGTTCTAACGCAGTGTCCAGTTAACAGAGCACCTTTGTTATGTGTTTCGATGCTTCGTTGTTGTCGGTGGAGGATGGTATTTGGCCGTTGTAAGCTGCAAAGTTATGATAGCGGCCAATGTGCTAACGGGCTAACGCTGCTGATGTGAAGCTAACTGTTGTTGATAAGTTTAACTGGGGCGTATATTGTGTAACTGACTGTGTGTGTAAGGAAAAGTGTGCAGCTTTCATTTTGATACTTTAAACCACTTACACACAAAAAAATAAAAATAAGAGAGTGATTAATGCGTTTTGCTGATGTTAATGCAGCAAAATAATGTTAAAGCAAATGCCCGGTAGTTGTTCTAAATGGCCTGAATTCTTGAGGACTGCCGGTCATTTTGACCGGGGACAAAAAAGTCTAGTGGAAACGCTGTTGTAGACCACATCTGAGTGGTAGTGACGTTTGTCTGCTTCAGTCTGAGCTGATGTTAATTCTCCAGATAAAAAAACAAAAAACAAAAGGTAAATTAATAAATAAACTAAATATTAATGTAGGCCTCAGGAAGTTTCAGGGCATCCAGAATGACCTCTGTCAGCTCTGACTGACCAGTGAATGATTCCTAAACTGCTAGTTATTGCTGCTCTGTGGTGGCGATCTTAGTGCACAGCCACTGATGATCCTCTCAGGCTGGATATCATGTTTGCTGGTGCAGACATGCTAGTGGGACATGTTTGCACTGGTACAAAATGAGTGCAAATTCTCTAGTGGATACGGTGCAACAGTAACCAGGCACACCAGATGGATATGTAAACCTCCCATAGACGGCGTTGAGCCTTTGAAAAAAAAAAAAAAAAAAACTCAAAAGGTGATTAGATGAATGTTCTGTCTGTCACATCTTTACAGGCCAATCAGAGCAAAAAAACATGTGACTTAGCTGCTAACGAGGAGTAAATGCCATAGAGAACTGTATAACTGTAACCATGGTGACTGTAGACATGTCAGTACATGATTTTTGTGGTTTTTGAAAAGAAAACAACTCACTGCTGTTCTTTGTTCTTCTTTTAACGAAGAAATGTCGTCAAGTTCTGATAGAACTGGTGCTTTAGCAGCATCCATGCTCATCTCTTCCTCCATAACTGCTCCGGTCTCTTGTTGCTGCTTGCTTACATCCCAACTCTGCCGCGCCTGAGAGTACTGCCCCCATCACTGATTGGTCCTGTCACTTTCTAACGGGCCCAAATGGTTCAGACGGGAGCTTTGCAAGATGGATTCACCAGTGAGAAACACGGAAACGGGCATGTCCATCTGCCTTGCAAGGTTAGTGCAATAGTGGAGCAGCCACAAACCTGATGTAGCGGCTCTACCCTACCTTCTGCAAGTTTGTCCCCGATCCATGAAAATGAGAACCATTGTGTACCAGTACCGGTTCACAGGTACAGGGTATCGGTACCGTACCGGGTCAGATGTGAAAGGTACTCATCTCTAGTTCTTATGGTGGCACAGGAAGTGAAAGCCCGTGTGACCCTTCCTCCATTGCCATACCTCCTTAGACCTGGATTGTCAGCAGCCTCACACAGCAGCCACCTTCCACTGTCAGGTGCTTCCCTGGCTTCAGAGTTTCCTTCCCTCATTGCTTTTTCCAACATCAGAGAAGGCAGTGAGATAGGAGAGCTACAGACAGCCCCAGAATCTGAGGAAGGACATTAACCCTTTAAAACCTGAGTTTCTGGACTCTTTTCCTTTTTTAACCATAAAAGGCCCAGAAAATGTCCTGTGAGTACGTGCTTTTGCCCAATTTTCCACAATACTTAGAACTTTTAATATATGGCAGTTATTTACGTTTTACTGCATGTTGGGACTTCCGGTTTGTAGATGAGACTGTAGACAGCTAAAACGAGGAGCTCCCGGCAGAATAAGTTTACCAAACGGAGAAAACCCTTATAACCATAACTCAATGATGAATAAAAAATAATTAACATGGATAAAACACATTTTACTGCATGTTAAGAGTGTTTTAACAGTTTAAAAAAACACAAAAAACGGGGGAACTTTATGCTAGAATCTTAGTGAGAAAAGGAGAAATTACAGTAATAACCACATGCTGGCTGTGAAGCACAGTTTCTCAGCTTTCAGAAACGGTTTGAATTTTTCCAATAACACAAACAGTCATACAGTTATGGTCATGCAAAGTGTGCTTCAACAGTGCGTCGTCGGCGACGCGCTAGGATTTAAAGGGTTAAGAGAACTCGTCTGCGGCCCCAGAAAGATGATTGCCTTGCTCTGATCAGAAAGTTGAACCATGCAGCCGTTTACCTTTAGTCTGCTGGGGAGTCCTCTTCAAACCTGTGGAATCTTCTTCCGGCCCACTCCTGGATGTGGTTGGACTCTCTGAGTCCTAGTAAGAGGCATTCTTGGGGCAGAACTCGCTGTAGTTCATGTGCATTTGTTGTCTTCTTGTCTCTGCTCGTGTGCGGTTGATTTGCTTTGCTGTGTCCATTTATATCCAGTACAGTGCCTCCTCCTCCTGCAGAGTCAACGTGTGGCATCTGAAGTGACCATACTGAGTTTGTTTATGCACACAGGTCCAACTTTTGTTCCAATCAGCTGTTCAAAGACCGTCGGCCATCTTGTTCCTCCCTCCTGCTCTGGAACTGATTTCTGCTCCATTGGGTCATGGTCCCCTTTTTCAGGGTGGTGCCCCATTTTTTAATAATCTTGATTGATAATTATCATTTGCATTAGTAATTATCATTAATAATATAAAGATAACCCAAACCTAGCATTACATATCCCAACAATACCAATAAACTCTTTGTCTTTCTACCTCGGTGACTATTATGAAGTTTTAATCCTTATTTTCTGTTTTATTTCTAAAACACTTGGGTGCTAATGTTTGAAGGAAACGCTACTTTAGAGGTTAAACTAGACTATGACTCCATTCCCAGCTACAGTATCAGTAGTCAGTCCTCCCCTCATGTCAGCAGGGCTGCACTGAAACAAACTTTACACTGGCTAAGCACTCTGCCTAAATGGAGGAGGCAGGACAAAGGCATTTATTTGACTCTCTAACTCTCTGGAAGCAAAGCAAGAGCCCGGCCACAGCACCATCCCCCTAACTCCTCCTGACTGAAGACCTGCGGAGATGTTTCTGTGTGCCTGACTGGCTCTCTGATGCTCCTGCTACATCATAGCTACTGACACAGTGAACGGCAAAGGTACCACACTCTGAACCAGCACACACTTCTCATTAGAGTCCAGAGAAAGCCAAAAGAACAGCCAGCAGACAGTTACCGGCTGTGCTGCTGTAGCTGCATGAGGACTGAGGGGAAGACAGAGCACTGCCAGAGTGTCTGAGGGCTAAGGCCATATAGCTCTGTGGTCTCATCATAAAGCCATCCTTGGCGAGCTTGTTGCATTCACAGAGAAGCGTCTTTGAAAAATGGATTGAGCACTGTGGAGTTAAACTGGGTTAAACAGGGTACGCAAATTTACTGAGTGGATTCAATACCACATCAAGATGATCAAACTCTGAGTGGAGATTACCAACTAATAATGAAGGAGGGGTAACTAAACACCAATGAGGACACAGACACTCATGCTGTTAATAAACCACTGGATTAAGTCCGAGAACAAGTCCAAATAATCCAACCCACACAATGCAAGTTTTTTCTGGGCGTGGCCTATCAACCAAATCAGAGTCATGCTCAACACATGACAACAAAAATATGAAGCCCTCAGCAGCCAGGGCCAAGCTAAACCACACCTACTCGCCACTTTAGCCCCTGATAATATGCAGAATATTTACCCATGTCCCTGGTAATTTACAGAATATTTACCCATGCCCCTGGTTATATACAGATTATTTACCCATGCTCCTGGTTGTATACAGATTATTTACCCATGCTCCTGGTAATTTACAGAATATTTACCCATGCCCCTGGTTATATACAGATTATTTACCCATGCCCCTGGTTATATACAGATTATTTACCCATGCTCCTGGTAATTTACAGATTATTTACCCATGCCCCTGGGATTATGCAGATTATTTACCCATGCCCCTGGTTATATACAGATTATTTACCCATGCTCCTGGTAATTTACAGATTATTTACCCATGCCCCTGGGATTATGCAGATTATTTACCCATGCCCTGGTTATATACAGATTATTTATCCATGCTCCTGGTACTATACAGATTATTTACCGATGCCCCTGGTAATATGCAGATTATTGAGATAGTTCAGAGGACCTGGCTAATCAGAGGGGGACTGGACCAAACCCTCCACTGTTGACCCTTTTGACTTTTTTCAGGACTACTCCTAATAAACCATGATGGTGGGATTTGCTGATTTAGGGTTACAGTTGAGATCATCAGTATGAGGACTAATGTGGGACAGCTGTAAGGCTGGGTTTAAGGTGGTATCTAGTTAACAGATACTGGTTAGTTAGAAGTCATTCTGGTATACAACAGTTTGCACACACACAGACGGATTAAATAGTGTCTTCATCATTCCCATGGTCTGGTCATGTGACACGTGTCTCCCAGGCTGAGTAACAGTTACTCTGGTTTCCTGTTGGCTTGGTTTCTACTGGCTCGGTCTGGGGTCAGGTTTGGAGATGAAATATCATTTTGGTTGGTTTTCTAGCAAATGTTTTAGTTCTTTTTTGTTGACATGACAGTGATTGTGATTTAGAGAGATGAGGTGTTTGGTCTCTTTCCCTCTCTCACATCAGTGCGCTATAACATCTTAATATTATTCAGTAAAATCTAAAAGTCTTAGACGTTTCAGAACATTAAAGCTCTAACGTAACACTCGATGCATCAGCATGTGCAGTAAAGGCCGTCAGTGTCTGAGTATTTCATTATTCACCAGCAAAAACAAAATAAATGTTAAAAATGTTAAAAGTCTCTGTGGACAGCATTAAAGAGCCACTCTGTGTATCTGGGTGAATCCTCTACTTTATACTCTGGCTCTGAAATATCAGGGGTTTTTTTCTGATGTAAGTTTTCATGTTTAAATGAGCCTTAAAAAAGGCCTTTATGGGGAGAAGGTGGCCTAGTGGTTAAAGGCGCTCCCCATGTACGCGGGCGGCTAGGGTTCGATTCCGGCCTGAGGCCCTTTACCACACGTCTCTCCCCCACTCTTGACCCTGTTCCCGACTCTATCCACTGTCCTCTATCTAATAAAGGCATAAAAATGCCCAAAAATAAATCTTAAAAAAAAAAAAAGGCCTTTATGACAGAGAACTATTCTTTTTCTGTTTATCATCTACGTTTGTATCTCTTTGACTTTTCATGATGAATTGTCGGTTAAATATTCAGCAGGAAGCAGATACATCAGTGTTGGAAGCTTCTTTTCTAGATCTCACTGTCTGAATAAAGACCGTCCAGTTCTCTAACCTAGAAATGGTGTGACACTTGATTTGCTGAAAGCCTGAAACAAGGCTGATAATTTTGTTAATATTTTATTTTAAAGTGGGTAAATCCTTTTTATATTTAATGTTATTATCTGATAGAAATTTCTCCTTTACTCCACAGGATGATGAGATCAACCAACACAGCCAGCTGGCTGAGAAACTCAAGGAGCAGATGTTGGACCAGCAAGAGGTTTGTCTCCTAACCTTTAAAATATATTAAGACTTTGAATATTTTCTTTTAAAGAGAACCTATGAGGGTGAATGAGTTAACTGACACTCTATTCCCAGCCAAGCTGCTTGCATCGACGCGGCGAGACTACAAGAAGATCCAGGAGGAGTTGTGCCGACTGCAGACGGAGAACGAGCTGGCTGAGGAGGAGGTGAAGGAGGAGAGAGACCAAGCCAACCTGCAGCTGACGGAGGAGCTGCAGCACAAGACAGTGAGAAGGAATCCTATCAGAATAAAGCATGACACCTGAATTCTGCAGATATTTTGATGATTGTTTTGTGGACAGGCGTTGTCGGGTGTGCAGAGGGAGCTGAGTCAGCTGCAGGAGCTGAACAGTCTGCAGAGGAAGAGGACTGCAGAGCTGCTCAACCTGCTGCTGAGAGATCTCAGCGACATCAGAGCCATCATCGGCGCCAGCGACATCAAGACGGCCCTGGTGAGAACAGACACACCAATCGATCAATCAGCCTAGTTTGTATAATGCCAGTTCATTACTGCTCATCTCTCACGTAATTATCACTACGGCCATTTTTACACAAAAACTAACCTCTGAAAAAATTGCTGCATTATGCATGCCAGACCAGTAGTTGGCAGTGTGACTGAAAAGGAAACACATGCATGCACACCTTTCCTTCCTCCTGGTGTCAACAGACAAACATGGCTGACACACAGATGTTTGTGTGGACAGATGAAGTCTGGTTGCTTCCTAGTGACAGTCATACACAAAGTAAATAGACATTTAAAAAATGGGAGCACATGAACCATTAAAACATCTTAGCTCAAGTAAAAACAGGCTAACTTGATGGAATTTTCATCTTTGTTTTCATCAGAGAAAAGATGTCAGGAGAGGAGGAGGAGGACATCGGCAGACACGATGGGGACGGGGACATAAAGGTGAGGAGGAAACACATCACTGAGAATCTCTGTTACAGAAATGTAAAATAGCTGAATGCTTTTGTGTCTGTGTGGCACAGAAAACTCCGCAGAACTACAGAGAGGCTCACCACAAACAGCTGAGCCCACTGAGAGACCAGATCCAAGACCAGCAGAGGATGCTGGACGAGCTCACAGAGTAAGTCTGACTGTTTTAAATCCAACTACATTTTTAAAGACGTTAGAGACCACAGACATAAGAAGAAACACATGGCATGAGATATTTGAACCAAAGTCTGTAGTAAAATAAGTCTACTAATTATTTAGACCAGTGTTACTGAAAACTGCTCAACCAAAGAGACAAATAGTTGAAAAATACCTTTGCAATAGCCACATTTTAAGTGGTGAAAAGTGGCAAAAATGGATTAAAAGAGGCATAAAAGGTCAAAAAGCAGAAAAAAATTGGTGAAAAGGTTCAAAATTGGAATAAAATGGTGGAAACTGGGTGAAAAGTGACAAAAAAGGGAGTTACAGATAACAAAACTGGTCAGAAAGCAGCAAAAATGTGCTAAAATAGTGAAAAGTGACTAAAATGGCCAAAAAGCAGAAACAGAATTGGTGAAAAGGTGAAAAATAGGCATTAAATGGCAAAAACTAGGTGACGAGTAGCAAAAATGGGTGAGAAGTAATATAAAAAAAGGAGTAATGGATGATAAAAATAGTGAGAAAGTGGCAAAAATGTGTCAAAAAAATAGTAACGAGTGACTAAAATGGGCACAAAGATGCAGAAATATGGTTAAAAAAAAGAAAGGAATAATGATTTTAACAACCAAAAGCAGCAAATGGTGAAAAGGTGCAAAATTAGAATAATACGGCAAAAACCGAGTGGAAAGTGGCAAAAATGGATGAGAAGTGGCATTAAAAAAGGAGTTACAGATGATAAAAACGGTCAGTGGTAAATGTGGTAAAAATAGTGAGAAGTGACTTAAAAGGGCAAAAAGATGCAAAAATGAATGAAAAGTGACTAAAACAGCCAAGAGCAGCAAAAAAAATTGGTGGATAGCCAAAAAAAGGCGTTGAATGGCAAAAACCAGGAGAACAGTAGCAAAAATGGGTGAGAAGCGACATAAAAGAGTTACAGATGATAAAAACGGTCAGAAAGCAGCAAAAATTAGGTTAAAAAAATGTGAAAATTGAGTAAAATAGTCAAAAAGTGTCAAAACTGTAGTATATTATTGGTGAAAAGTGACTTTATCTGCAAAATGCTGCAAAGAGTGTCAAAAATGTAAAAAGTGTCATTTAAGGCTAAAAGCAGCTTAAATTGGGTTAAAAGTGGCAAAAAAACTGCCAAAAGGGGAAAGAATAGCAAATAGCAGGATGAAAGTGGCAAAAACTACAAAACTGGCAAGAAGAAGTGGCACAAACGGGCTAAAAGCAGCAAAAATGGATTAAAAGTGTCAAAAACAGGAAAAAAGGAAGAATTAGAAATAAGAGTGATGAAAAAAACTAAGAGAAAAATAAAGGTTGACGATTAAAGCCTCCTGTAGAAGAGAGGAAACAAACGGATTAATGTGACTGAAAATGGATCATTCCTGAGGTGAAAGTTTTTTAAGGTTTTCTGGGGAAAATATTTGAAATGAAGACATAAAAGAGCCACAAACCATCCCAATGAAGCCCCACGCTGAGTTTGACTCATTTAGACTAATAACTGTCTGTGACCAGACTTGAACTGGATCAGGATTTTAGTCTAAAGCTGTCTAAACCAGGTCTAAATTTCTGACTTCAAGTCCACAGAGACGAATGAAGCAGTAGAAAAATCAACAAACCTTTTCATGTCTGATGTTTGTTAGATCTGGGGTATTTCCACAGATTTGATTGGTTCTCATTGAACCACTTTATGCTGGTTTAAATGATCCTAAAGTTTGTTTTTTATTGGTTTTCAAACCAAAGTAGAGACAGTCATTACGACTGTCTACTGTGTGTGATCCTCATGAGGAAGGATGTGAAATCCTCGTACCACTCCCCTTTACTGAGCCAGGAACTTTTAGCTGCAGTCTACACACACCTGTTACATTAGTCTGGCTTTACCCTGGCTCTAAAGTCTACACACACCTGTTACATTAGTCTGGCTTTACCCTGGCTCTAACAGTCTACACACACCTGTTACATTAGTCTGGCTTTACCCTGGCTCTAAAGTCTACACACACCTGTTACATTAGTCTGGCTTTACCCTGGCTCTAAAGTCTACACACACCTGTTACATTAGTCTGGCTTTACCCTGGCTCTAAAGTCTACACACACCTGTTACATTAGTCTGGCTTTACCCTGGCTCTAAAAGTCTACACACACCTGTTACATTAGTCTGGCTTTACCCTGGCTCTAAAGTCTACACACACCTGTTACATTAGTCTGGCTTTACCCTGGCTCTAAAGTCTACACACACCTGTTACATTGTTGTCATGTGAAGGGTTTCTACCTGGGGTCCGGGCACCCCTGGGGGGAGCCTTTAATGAACTTTTATTTATAGAGTCATGATTAAAAATGTAAGAGGAAGTATTAGAGCCCTCTAAAAGGTCCAACAAAATAAAGGTGACTTTTAAAAGTTCATTTTTGAGATGATAAAGTCGTATTTTTTCAAGAACTTGAACTCAGAATTTTCTCGTTCAAATGTCCTAAATTATTTTATCATGCACTTTAAAATTTCAAGTTTGTGATGTCAGATTTGAACATCCTAAACCAGTGAATTTACAAGGATCCAAACTGAAAACAGTGAATAGAAATGTCTCTTCAGAGTCGGGGGAATAATGATGATGTGATCATTCTTGGATCATTTCCTCACTGATCAATTCTTCTAAGAAAAATCTCCTGATTAAGGAAAACAGCTTCTTCTCTTGTCATTTTCTTTTTCTACAGCTTTTTAGGATTTTATAATGATGAAAAATTCTACCTTTTAGTTGACATAAATTTCCATTTTTCTTTTTCTGGTAAATTTAAGACTTGTTAAATTAGACATTTTTGAGATTTTGCTTAAAAATTGACTGAACCTTCTCATTTTGGTATTCTTATGGTGGCTCTAAATGCCGTTGTAATGATGGATAGTTTATACGCAGATATTTATCAAGAACTAGTTTATGCAGGCCTGTTCTTCTGGGATTTAGTCAATAAAACAATTAAAAATGATGTTTAATTCCTCAGAGATTGTCCTGGGGGGCTTTAGAGTGTTTAGAGTAGAGGGACCCCAAAGAAGAAAGGCTGGGACCCACTGATGTAAAGCTCTGTCATTTCAGAAATGTTCTGCCTTCTACCATTTTTGAAGCCAAATAACTGTTTGGAGAAATTTCCAGAAACCAGAAGAACAAAATGAATCTATGTTAATGTGGTTTGTTAACATTTCTCCAGACAGTAAAAACCGCCCAATCAGAGCTTAGCGAGCGTCTCCTCTCAGTCTGAACCAGGGTCTGCTGCTGGAGCAGGAGAGGCTGATGTCAGACTAGGACAAACTGAAGACTGAAGAGCAGGAGAAGGACGCCAAGCTGCAGAAACTCATGTGAGTAAAGGACTCATCCGTACGTTTATTTATGCTGAATGTGAGTTCATGTGGTTTTTGTTTGCAGGCTGCTGAATGAGCAGAGGGAGCAGGCCAGAGAGGACCTGAAGGGCCTGGAGGAGAGCGTGGTGAGTACTTCCTGTTTCTACAGCGGAGGAGATGAAGTCCCCATGAGGGGCTCAGTGATCATCCATGCATGCAAATAAAGACTCCATCCTGTAAAACTTCAGCTGTGTCTGCGTTTCTGTTGCATAACCCCCTACTTACATCTCTGACCACTCCCCAGGGGGCCATCGCACAGCGTCCCCCCTTCTCCATCAGGCATGCCTTGATCCAGGTACCGGCCACAGTGGGGTTTGAACCTCAGCATCCCCTGCAGAACTGGTCTAGTCCAGTCCTCTTTACCACCGCTGCCATACCTTTCACACTACCATCTCTTCTCCTGGTGTATTTCTGCTCTTTGTTCAGGATGGGGCTTTAAAATTCACTGAGACCAAGATGGGAATTGAACCTAGAACCTCCAGACTCTGAGTCAGTCCACTATCTCTTTAGGCTACAGAGCCAGACCTGCAGCAGAGCCTCAGAGGGGCTTTTCCTTCTTTATTTGGACTCAAATCTTGAAAACTTAGAGAAATTGGTTTGATTTGAAAGGCCAGCTCCTGTCCAGGTCTCCTGAAGTCTAGATTTGGACTCAGACTTTGAAAATAGATGAACCCATGGTAAGATTTGAACCTGTGACCTCCTGATTGACAGTCAGTCAGCTTTTCCACTGATCCACCGAGACTCTCACCTGTTCATGTTTCTCAGAGGATCTGATCTCTGCTTTTGGGGACTGGACTTAAAAATGCACCAAGAATCAAACCCACAACCTTCAAGGCAGTCCTCTTTACTCCTGAGTCAGCGATTTACACCAGCAGCTTCAAAAATCCACAGAAGATTTGAACCGACAACCTCATGATTCCAGGGCAGCTACCTGTCCAACTGAGCTAACACACAGGCTAAAGCTAGCTGCAGTTCCTCTGAGACTTCACATCTGGAGTACAACATCTCTACCATCCACAATCTTTGCTGCTGGAGACCGTTTTCACATCTTGAGTTGCACATCTCTATGAGTGATAATCTTTGCTGCTGAAGCTGGAGCAGCTCACCAAGGTCAACAAACAGGTAAAGACACAAAAAATGTATTTTTATTTACAGAATATTATAGACAGAGAAATTATCTGCAGGGGAAACAATGAATGCAACAGTCAAATATTGTGACACACATTTCTAAGTGTCCTCGTCTCTGTCTTCAGTGTCAGGATTTTCCTACATTTTTTTTTTTTTTTTGTGGTTTCATCTTTTGTGGCTTCAAGCAATTAAATTAAAAAATTATGTCTGAAATGTCTCTTTATTTAATGCAATCTTGTTGGATAAATGTGAAGACAAACTGGTGTTAGAACACTTGGTCATTTTTCTCCTGTGGAGTGAGCGTGCACACGAGGGAGAGGGAGTGAGGCTGCAAGCATGCAAGAGAGAGAGAAAGAGAAACAGCAGCTGAGCCAAGCAGAGCAGAAAGAGGAGCTGTGAAAATGACAATACAGTGCTTTGTTCATAATTTGGAGCTGCATTTAAAGTTTTCAGGGCTCATGCCTCCTTCCCATTAGTTTTGCTGCCAAGATAACGGCAAGCTCTGGAAATTAATGACGGCTATCACCCTCCGTTTCTGTAAAGCTCACAGAACCCATGGAGCAACGTACCCTGTTGCTGGCACGTATCCACTTTCGTGTTGCGAGGGCCCGTTATTGTTGCTTGCAGCTTTAATTTTAATAAAGTGGGCCGTGGGCCACAGTTTGGACACCCCTGTCCTAAATCCTCGGAAATTTCAGAAACATGAAAGCAGAATTTTCAGCCCTGCTCACTTGTTCTGAGAAATCTTATCTGTCATTTTTAATTATTGACCATGCAATGATGGTGTTAATCTTCCTCAGTCCAGGTCTTAAGAGGGTCAGTCTTCAGTCTGGTCCATCCAGAGTCTAGTCCTGAGTTCAGAGCCGTTCTGTCAGGTGAAACTGCTGATTCTCTTCACAAACTCACTTTCATAAAATAGTAGTTTTTGTGGTACCGGTCTGGGTCAGTCTTTCTGCTGTTGCCCCTGGTACAGATCCACTTCACATAGCTTCCTTGTTCCCCAGTAGCTCAGAGCAAGCCAACAATCACATGTACCCCTGGACTCCTGCCAGAGACAGACCCGGGACAACGCAGGGAACGCCGCAGGCATTGTTCTTCATGCACAAAGACTTGGGTTGACCGTGAAACGAACAGGAAATCGCCCCATCAACATGTTTCTAATGAGCTCGTATTAAACAGCATTCTGTTTGCAGATAATCAAAGTTTAAAGGTTTTACTTCAAATGTCCCAACATTTTTGGGGGAGTTATAGTCCACAGCTTTGGAGAAAGGACTGGACTTTTCAGAACCAGAACCATGAAACATGCTAGCACTGCAGGACCCTTTAAGGGTCTGATCCACGTTACCTCTGTGTCTGACAGCCCTGAGCTGTTAAATGGCGGTACGGTGGCCCTTATGGACACATGTCCTCTCATTAGTGACGTACCAGTGACTGTATGTACATTTTATTTTTTGTTTTGCTTCGTTTTCTGTTGTTTTTCAGGTTTTTGGGGTCTGGGCTCATCATAAACAGTCTTCTCTACATTAGCAGCTGTGCATACATTTATATACAAGCACCAAAGTAGCTTTAAAATCATTTCTATGTGGGCCAGAGGCTTCATGAGGCCTCTTGTGTTTCTCTGGACAGGTACGCTTCTGTATGATTTATTAGACCGTCGACTCCTGTCTGAGAACAGGCTATTAATCACAGGACAGGTACCTGCTATTAATGGATTAGTTCAAGGGATTGTTATGTCGTATGTTTGTTCAGCAGGATGTGTCAGGTCTAAAGAAACACCGCAGTGGAAGTCAGCGTCCATGTCTACCACCAGAGCGGACGTACTATTAAACCAGGCCAGTCTGAACCTTGACCAGAGTCCACGTCTGTCATCAGGCTGATCCATCTGTCAAAACTCCAGTCTGAACAACCGTTCCAGGTCTGAGGCAGGACCGAACCAATCAACATCATTGGAGAAGAATGAGGTTGTAGCTGTGGGCGGGGCTTAGTGGGAATGCTAACAGTGTAGCGGTTAGTTACCCATTATTAAAGAGCAGAGAATACAACAAAGCTGGATGTGAGAGGATGTGGTTGTTCTTCCTGACCGGCTCTGCACTGACTTTCACCAGCTGGCTCAAGAAACAGTTAGCAACCGGAGTGGCACGTTCCTGTCCATGCTGACTATCAGACACGTCCCTATTGGTGAACAGGTGACCCTTTAATCGTGACGAGTCCCAGTGTGTAAGACCGCAGACCAACCATGAGCAACACAGTGCTCCATGAACATGAACAGGAACAGGAAGATGAACAGGAACAGGAACAGGAAGATGAACAGGAACAGGAACAGGAACAGGAAGATGAACAGGAACAGGAACAGGAACAGGAACATACATACCCAAATGAAAATCAAGCCATCACACAGCTGTTTCATTGCTGCAGCACACTCAGCATGACATATTAGCATCATAAAATTTTTTAGTTTTACTTTTTGGTGGTACTGAAACTATCAGAGCTTTCCTTCTACTAGATGTGCACTACACATCAGACTTAGTGTTCCTGAGTTTTTTAGTAGCCACTGGCCTCTAAGGGGGGATAAAGGGGAGAGCTTTCTGGGGCCCATTGTAAAGTTAAACTGTGATATTTTATATTTAACCTGAATAATAACCACTCCGATCAAAGAAACACATTTTAATTCAATTGTGAAGTAAGTAGCCCTCTTTAAAAGGTAAATCCTTTACTTAAAAACAGAATAAAAATACATTAAAAATAGCTAAAATGGGTTAATAATGGCAAAAAAAAAAAAAAAAAAAAATGGTGGGAAAGGCGGTGATATTAGATTTTAAAAGTAGCAGAAATGGGTTTGAATTCCAAAAATTAGATAGAAGTGGCAAAAAATAACCAAATGATGGTAAAAATGTGTTAAAATGGCAAAAATCAGCATATTAAGTGGTAAAAAGGTATTAAGTGGTTTAGAAATGGCAAAAACAGGCAGAAAAAAATGGTGGAAAGGGTTAAAAATGGACAAAAAATGGGTTTTGAGTTTCTGAAATATGTCAACATCGGGGAAGCAGGTAGCCTAGTGGTTAAAGGCGCTCCCCATGTGTGCAGGCGGCCAGGGTTCAAATCCGGCCTGAGGCCCTTCACCGCATGTCTCTCCCCCACTCTTGACCCTGTTTCCGACTCTATCTAATAAAGGCAGAAAAATGCCCAAAAATACATTTTAAAGAAAAAAAATGTCAACATTGGTTGGAAAAAGTGATAAAAATGGGTTTAAATTAGGCAAAACTGGTGTAAAGTGGCAATGGTGTGATTCATAAATGTTCTTAGTTTTTATTTAAGGCATCTAGAGACCCCCTCTCAGTGTCTAATGACCCCAACATTGAGAACCCCTGGTTTAAAGACAACAAGGGGAATGTTCTGGAGTCAAAGCCCACACCTCAGTCCAGTAGAGCAGTGGTTCTCAACCTTTTCAGCCCGTGACCCCCAAAATAAAGGTGCAAGAAACCAGGGACCCCCACTGTACCTGAAGGTGGTTGAACACCTAAACAGCCAAACTGGGGGCAAACTAGGTCAGCAAAATCATTGTTCATTCTACAGTTAAGTTGCAATAACCATATTTTATATTAAACCTGAATTAAAACAGTTCTTAACAAAGCAACAAATATCTTTTAGTGGATAGTCTTCTTAAAAATCTGCATTTTTTTTTCTTAAAAGCGGAACTAAAATGGATTAAAAATAGCTAAAATGGGTTAAAATGACAAAAAATGGTGGAAAAGGTTGTGAAATGGGATCTTAAAAGTAGAAGAAAAGGGTTAGGCTGCAAAACATACATCAGAGAGGCAGCAATAAATGGCAAAAACAGGCATAAAAGTGGTGAAAGGGGATTAAAGTGGCAGAAATGGGTGGAAATTGTGGGATTAAAAAGTGGGACGAAGTGGTTTAAACTGGCAAAATGGGTTAACTGGAGGCAGAGAACTTTGTAGAAGTGGGTAAAACTTGCAAAAATTGGCATAACAAATAGTCAAATGTAATTAAAAATTGGCAAAAAGGGGTAAAAATGGGTTAATATCCATAATAATGTGTCAACAGAAACAACAATAGGCAGTAAGCAGCAAGAACTGGATCGGAAGTAGGAAAACCAGAAAACAGTCTTGGAAACGGATTAGAAATGGGCTTCAGTTTATTCTGATTGATTCTTGGCATCGCCTGTCGACTATAAATCATTTGGACAACTTCAGATGACTGTAAAGCATTTAACTGCTTCCTTAGACTTCAACACTACTTTTCATCACTAATTGATTTGTTGCTACTTCATCTCCAATAACCAATGAAAAAGCATTGTCATTTTACTACGTTATGAATGCATTTTGACTGTAAATCCAGGCTGTTGGCCTCCAACACCTTGGAAATAATTTGCCTTGTGCTTTAGTCATCAATGGTAAAAAAAAAAAAAAAGTAAAAAAAAAAAAAATTCCGTGTCCACTAAACATTGACAATAGTGTTGGTTAGAATAAGAACATTTGTAAGTTGTCTCGTGAAAATTTTCTGAGAATAACTGTGTATTCTGTGCCATAAAATCGATCTGATCTGTTGCTACTATGAGTTGGATTTTTAACTGTTGCCCTGACAAGAAGTAACTTTTAATGGCACTTTCTAAAGGGATATTTTGACATCAGTAATCTCCAGACTTTGTCGAATATGTACAGAATTAAACAACAGAAAAATACATTTGAAATACTTTGTCTTTGGGGGTTTAAAAAAAAGGGTTAAAATGAGCAAAATATGGTAACGAAAACTGATAAAAATGGGTGGAAAATAACAGTGACAGAATTGGGTGGGGAAAAATACATTTTAAAATTTTTCTTTGTTTTTTTAGGCATCTGGCGACCCCCTCTAAGTGTCTTGTGACCCCAAATGGGGTCCCGACCCCAACGTTGAGAACCACTGCTCTAAGCAATGTTTAGAACCCTGGACGTAAATTATCCATGTTTCTGAAAACAAGCCAGCCACGCTCTGAACCAGTCGGTTCTTCCTCCTTGACATGATGAAGCGAAAGGCTACGTTTGTCTAACATGTGCAGAATAAATTGGCTCTCTTTCTCTTTTACGGAGCACTTCTGAGTTTTACTCTTCAAAAGTTTTCCCTGTTCTTCTTTCCTTTCCGGCCTTTTCTAAGGAGTGGTTTGTAGTGTGGATGATCAATGGCTGCTGGTGGACCTGGCCCTGGTGTGCTTGCCAAGCCCAGCTGACCCCGTCCCATTGTAGTCATGCAGTACCGTGGGAGGGGAATAATTTCTTAGAGCGTATTCTACAGAAGAGTCAAAGCAATTACTCATGAAAGCTCACCATTCAGGCAAACTGAAGGCCCTGATCCTGTTTCAGAGCAGAGAAGAAAGAGAGACTCTTAGGGGAAAATCATAATGAACCAAACAAGTTTTACTTCTTGGACATCTTTTCACAAGTCAACCCTGGTAAAACATTCTGCCCTCACATTCATCAGCATGCATTGTTGCCATCCAGTGGCAGATTTATAACAAACCTCTCAATAGCGGCAGGGCTGAACAGGATTAAATGGAAGCTAATAAGACATGATTCACATTTCTACCTATTCATCTTGGAGTCAATTTGGCATCTGTAGTATGTGTGGTAATATCTGTCTCCCATCCATCACTGGCTCATCTCAGTCCCAGGCAACCATCAAGAGAGGGCTCTAATTTGCTGCTGTAATTAAAAGATAATGCACGTCAGCGTAAGCGCGTGTCAATGGAGTTCATGTGCACACCTTAATCACAAGATGAACACTCTGATGGTGTAGGAGGCACTGTCAGGGCTACAGCTCCTTCATCACTGAAATCAGCCTGCTCTGATGTGGACAGGTATGAAGACGTACAAATGAGCCTGATCTGATGAGGACAGGTATGAAGACGTACAAATGAGCCTGATCTGATGAGGACAGGTATGAAGACGTACAAATGAGCCTGATCTGATGAGGACAGGTATGAGAACGTACAAATGAGCCTGATCTGATGAGGACAGGTATGAAGACGTATAAATGAGCCTGATCTGATGAGGACAGGTATGAAGACGTATAAATGAGCCTGATCTGATGAGGACAGGTATGAGAACGTACAAATGAGCCTGATCTGATGAGGACAGGTATGAAGATGTATAAATGAGCCTAAACTGATGAGGACAGGTATGAAGATGTATAAATGAGCCTAAACTGATGAGGACAGGTATAAATGAGCCCGCTGAATGAAGAGAAACATAAAATGTCAAACATTACAAAAAACACATAGAAATAAGTTTATATTCATCACTAAATACAGAATCGTCGAATCAAATCTCACTATAAGTCTAAAGTTCTTTATCTAAACACTGAGGGGCTCCAGCAGGCACTGAGCTGGGGCCATTTTTCATTTATACAATAACATGGACAGACGACCATAACGGGACTTATTAGAGCTCATTTTAGACATCATCAGCTATCATAAAGATATCTAATCAGCCAATCAAATGGTAGGAAGCAGTCCATATTGCAGACATGGCCAAGATGAAGGAGTGAAGATCAAACTGAGGATCAGGAGGTTGAAAAAAAAAACCCTCAGACCCAATGGAAACTGATGAATAATAACTACTGTTGAGCTGTTAGGGTGCAGATCTTTACATTTAGGCACAAACCATTAAAACTCTACAGTTGATATTATAAAATTTACCCGGCAACCGCCCTCTACAGGTTGGAACTATCCACTACAGCTGATCTGATGTCATGTGACTCATGTGGTGCCATCAGTCTTCACCACAGAGACAAGAGTAAAGACCAATTTTATTTCTACAACAGCTGTGTCCTCGACGTGATTTATATGATCAGTATGTACATGAACAGTATCTATATATAGACAGTATCTATATGATCAGTATCTATATGAAGAAATTCTACATAAGCATGATCTATTTGAACAGTATCTTTATGGTCAGTATCTATATGACCAGTAATACTGATCATACTGATTCAGCATCTACATGAGCAATATCTACATGAGCAATATCTATATGATCAGCATCTATATGAACAGTATCTATATGGTTAGTATCTATATGATCACTATCTACATGAGCAATATCTACATGATCACTATCTACATGAGCAATATCTACATGAACAGTATCTATATGAGCAGTATCTACATGAGCAATATCTACATGAGCAGTATCTATATGAACAGTATCTACATGATCAGTATCTATATTAGCAGTATCTTTATGATCAGTATCTACATGAGCAGAATCTATGTCATCATTATTTATATAAACAGAGTCACAGCAGCCTTTTCTCTGCTGCAGTGTCGTCGTCAGAGTCAGGTGTAGAGAAGTTTATGCAGACTGTCACACAGTGAGTTTTTGCTACAGTAGCACGGTCGTCAGGTTAAGGGAAGTTTATGCAGACTTCGTTCTCCACACATTGAGCTTTTGCTACAGTAGCACGGTCGTCAGGTGTAGAGAAGTTTATGCAGACTTTGTTCTCCACACAGTGATTTACCTTATCCAGCGTCTGCCTCCCACATATTTGCCCTGCTTGACTGAGCTGCCAATCTTTATGACTGACTTACTTTAAAGAAAACAAAAAAAGAAGCAATCGTCTCTTCCATCCTGTCTGTTAGATTATATACATACCTGTTAATTCTTGAAATCTGTATCTCACCAATGATGCATTATTCAAGGAGAATTTAACAAGAGAAGAGAGACGGTGGATGTTTTTACAGTGAACGACATACTTCACTATGATTTGTGCATTGCTTTATTTATAACAGAGAGGTGACTGTTAGCCTCAGGCTGCTTCTCTTGTTGGTCGTTGTTGCATGAACTTTGGACATCAAAAGGAAATTGCTTGGAAATGTCACCCAGTCCGTGGCACTGTGACTTGGACAGAAAGTTTGAAAATGGCTGCATGCTATTTCAGGAATGTCACGGACATCAGCTCTCACCTCCAGTAGCCTTATAAAAAGAGATCACACCGTTTCTCCAGGTGCCTGTTTTTTCTTTCTTATCCTGGTTTGTGTTTCTTTGATAAATCTGTCAGTCATTCAGTCAGGACAAGGTGAGCTGGATTTAACACGCTTTTCCTCTTTGAGTCAGAAAGGAGGGTCTGAGAGGAAAAAGAGTATCTCATATTTATCACTAAAAAGTTATGATTTCTGACTCAACAGACCACAATAGATTAAAATTAAAACAACTATGTGATGGAGGACTGAGGGTTTCATAAAAATGTGTCTCCTAAATATTTAGGAAGTACAACCTTTTAATTCAGAGTAAGTCCACTATCAGGACTGATGAGCAGTTCTAGGCCAGGTCTGGTCTGGTCCCTCGGTACTCTGAGACAAATGAAGCTGATAAAAATGTCTGAAAAAAAAAGACATCAGTGAACCTTAGACAGAGACAGTCTGGCTCCAGTACGTCAGAGTCTGCAGGATCATATGTTGAGTTATGATCAAGGTTGACCAAAGGTGTTAGAGGGTGAACTACTCTGGGCTTTGTTAGAAATCTGCCTTCAACCTCACACTGTGTTGATGTCACTGTTTCTCCTCAGCTAAGACTAGTAAACAGTTCAACCTGAGTCATCTTGTCTCTCGTGTCTTTCTCTCACCTCAGTTTGGAGTATTTATTATGAAATATTTCTTTATCAGTATGGACATTGCAGGGAGTTTTTCATCCACAAGAAAGGAGATGAGTAAAAAGGTAGAGTCGATAATCAAGTCCACAGCCTCGGACAATGCAAGCATCTGCTCTCACCACACCAAATCTGGACTCCAGTCTATATGCAGCTAACAGATTACATCCAGACATTCAAGCCAGTCTTCTGCTAGCAGACAGGAAGCCACTAGAGGTTCTGATAGAGCCAGAGCGTCATGTTGAAGAACTAGAAAGACTTGAAGCCAAAGCTGCAGAGATAACGAGTGGTGGCAGCCGAACTAAAGGCTGCTAAAGCGAGACAGCTATAACAACGGTAATGCTCTGAGGAAGAACAACCACCCTGTAGTACTGAAGGAGAAAAGGTGTCCACCACTATGGGGGACTCACCCAAAGCAAGGAGACAGCACGGTTGTTCCTGTTGGAACGCTTGCAGCGACCATCAGTGCAGGTCGCCTACCTGAGCCTTCAACACTCACTGCTGACACTAAAATGTTCCACGATCGGTTTCCTTTCAGACACTCATTGACAGAAATGTCACAGAAGTCTATTGAGAGCACAGAGTCAGCCTATCATGCAGCATGGACCACTCTGGAGGAGAGACATGGACATCCATCTCTCACCGCAAAGGCCTTCACAAGCGCAGTGGATGGCCCACGCTAGCTTCCACAGGCAGTGTTGAACTTCCTTTGCAGTTGTGAAGCAGCCATGTCTCACACCAAAGGTCTTCAAATACTCAGTAACTGAAAATCCTTGCTAAACTTCCAGAAGGTGGAACAAAAAGGTCATGGAGGTGGAAGAACAAAGTCACTGGTTTCGAGGCTTCACTGAGTTTGTCCAGTTCCTCACATGTGGAGCTAAAGCTGCCTTTCACATCTGTCCACGCTCTACGACGGTGAGAACATAAAGGTTTCAAGAACGGAGGTCCAGGAGCAACAGGCAGAAAACTGACAAACAGTCGGTTGTCACTAGTCATCTTCTGTAAGATGAAGGGTCACAGTCTAAACGAGTGTCGTAGATTCATGAATGACAGCATCGAGTCTGTGCAGGATGTTTGTGTGGGTCTATGACGCTGATGGAGGAGGGTCCTGTGTGGGTCTAGTTTGATGCCGATGGAGGAGGGTCCTGTGTGGGTCTATGATGCTGATGGAGGAGGGTCCTTTGTGGGTTTATGATGCTGATGGAGGAGGGTCCTGTGTGGGTCTATGATGCTGATGGAGGAGGGTCCTGTGTGTGGGTCTAGTTTGATGCCGATGGAGAAGGGTCCTGTGTGGGTCTATGATGCTGATGGAGGAGGGTCCTGGTCCTGAGACATAATGATGATGTAATCCTCGTTGAGGCTGATCTTCTCTCTCTCTCTCTCTCTCTCTCTGAATCAGCGCTGCAGAGACTCTCTCATTAATGAGCAGTCTTATCTCAGGGTAACTGATTTAGATTAATGGGTTGTAATAATGATGTTTACCTGAATGGTGACATTCTCTTACAGGGTTTTTAATCATCTTCATCCTCCTCCTCTCTCCACATCAGATTAGAATAGGGGCATAGATGTTGGGGATAGTAGATGACATGATGTCTAGTTTAAAAGGAATCATATATTCCACGAGCTGTTAAATTGCAGTCCACATTAATGTGATTGACATTAATCTACATCAAATTACTGGATTAATGACAAAAGACAGAATTATCACCTGTGATAATCCAAGGCCTATTTGTTTTGATTTTATTAAATGTGACATTGAAAATAAATCTTTTAAAAGGCTGCTTTCTTTTTAATTAATTGATTTTTTTTGTTCTATTCTATTTCATAATTAATGAGTTTGATTTTATTCAGAGCCAACATAAATCTAAATTTTTTCTGATATCATATAGTCTGTTCTTTTTCATGTATTTTTGTTGAATCTTTATTCAACCAGGTTAGCTCCACTGAGATCAAAGATCTCTTTTTCAAGGGACCCTGAATGGCAGCAACACACAGTTTCATCAAGCAATACACCCGGACTCATACAGCACACATGAAGCAATAGAGAACGTGATGAATCGTCAAATAAAGCAGCGACATTTAGAAAGTTTGGATTCAAGAGATTTCACTACAGATTTAAAAACATTCAGAGACACCGATTTCTGCAGGTTTAATTCAGTCTGAAAAAAAAATCATAATTTGGCATGCTGCAATTTACAAATCGCAAACACAGAAATATTGCTTTAACTTGAAATATGTCAAAATCCCAGTTTAATACATTCATTTTCCAGCAGAGATTTTATGCACAATTTAAAAAACACCCTACTGTCATTTTTCATAAAATGGTTTACAAAAATGGTCCATTTTGTATTTAATGTATGTTTTTCGTAATTAAAATGAGTGACTAAAAACTGATAATCCCCATTCAATACAACTATTGATATCAAATTTACAATATGAAAATAACTGTACTTAGATAAATGTTTTTCATTGTTCTGCCCTATTTTGCTCTAATATTAATGAAGCTTAGCGTAAGTCACACCCCTAGCTGCGATTGGCTGATAGCCAGCCGACACCAATTATTGCCTCTCAGCTCCCACAGCCAATCACAGCTCTTTCTCGCAACACAGTTGTCCATTCAAAGACAACGTACTGCTCGCGAATCACTGCTGCCATCAATGCTGATGCATCACGCTGCTGGAAAGGTTTCACCTCCTCCACCCCAGCCTCATCCGTTATAGACTAAAGCTTCACCTCCTCCACCCCAGCCTCCTCCTTTATAGACCAAAGCTACACCTCCTCCACCCCAGCCTCCTCCTTTATAGACCAAAGCTACACCTCCTCCACCCCAGCCTCCTCCTTTATAGACCAAAGCTACACCTCCTCCACCCCAGCCTCCTCCTTTATAGACCAAAGCTACACCTCCTCCACCCCAGCCTCCTCCTTTATAGACCAAAGCTACACCTCCTCCACCCCAGCCTCCTCCTTTATAGACTAAAGCTTCACCTCCTCCACCCCAGCCTCCTCCTTTATAGACCAAAGCTACACCTCCTCCACCCCAGCCTCCTCCTTTATAGACCAAAGCTACACCTCCTCCACCCCAGCCTCCTCCTTTATAGACCAAAGCTACACCTCCTCCACCCCAGCCTCCTCCTTTATAGACCAAAGCTACACCTCCTCCACCCCAGCCTCCTCCTTTATAGACTAAAGCTACACCTCCTCCACCCCAGCCTCCTCCTTTATAGACTAAAGCTCGGTGCTCCCTTCTCTTCAGCTTCTGCTACTATGGATTCATTGCTTCTGAATTATTTATTTGTTTTCACTGCACTTTATCATAAATGCATTTATCCGTATGGAGGCTTCTAGCTATTCACTTCCTGGACAGTCAACACATGCTGCCTGACTAAGTATTGGTTATAATATAGAATGATTTTTTGCATACATTTCTTTAAAAAATATACAAGATGAGGTTCCTAGTAATAATTGCATATAAGATTGCAATCACAATGCTGGAAAAAACACAATTAGATTTTTTTTGCAAATCATTCAGCCCTGGTTCCTAGCAAAAGGTGCTGAGAATTTAAGGCCTTCTTTCAGAATTTTACAAATACTGGTTTATCTCCAGTGTCAGAGCCACTAAAGCTTTAGACTGCTGCATTTCCTCACATCCAGGATGTTTTTACAGTGAGGTGTCGCTAAGAAGAAGACTGTTGTTCTCTTTTTCTTTCTGCAATAAGAAACACCGATCCTCCTCCTCCTCCTCCTGTGTTAGCTGTAAGTAGGAATTAAGTGATGATGACGGTGCTAATTACAACATCAATAAAAGATGTGGGCGGGAGCATTCAGAGGTAACTGGCAGATCACACCTACATGTTCACATGCTGGGGTACCAGTGGATCCGGTGGAGGAGAGCCGTGACCACGGGAGAGCTGAGCGTGTTTGAGAGGAAGAGAGGCTGACGTGGTTTTAAGTCTCTGAACACTCAGAGAAGACCGGATTAATACCACACTCTCACTCCACAAAGATAAAACAGTGTACTAACTAATGTGAGACACATCCACTAAACCCCTCAGAGCTTTAATAACACTAAAACAAGACTGTGTGTTTTATGGATTAAAATGGCATCACAACTTCATGGACTACAAGTTTAATGTCAACATTTTCCTGTGAAAATAAAGTCTAAAGCAGTCTGTTTGAAATATTTCATTTTAATCCAGTTAAAGACTTTTCTAAAGTACGTTTCCTTCATTCAGACTGTTAAATCCCTGATAACCATTTGTTCTACAGGTTTTTACCAGTGGTCCAATTATAAGGACAAATTTGTTCCCTGTGAATTTGATAAAAATGTGAGGGGTTTAAAGAAGTGGGGTTTAAAGGATAAAACAGAGAAATGTTGGCGCTGCAACTCCCAGCTGCACGATGAACTGTGAGAGCTTTTCTAGTCGTCTACAACTCAGATCCACGACGGATGGATGAGCCAAGACTAGCCTTCAGCATCTGCTTTGATCCAAAGGTAGGAACATCTGAGAGGAACAACCCCAACAGAGAGTTCAGGACGTGACGGAGCTGAAGAGATGAGCAGAGGAGGGACTGCCTCAGCGTTCTGGATCATCTGCAGGGGTTTAAATGTGCAGAGCCTGAACCAGGAGCTGTGCCGGTCCTCTTCAGGACAGAGGCTGCTGTCTCCATTTTAGCACCATATCCTGAGAAAGTCATGCCTGGAACAGTTCTTTCATTCTGGGGCTTTCTCTTGGTTAATAACCCTGAGGCATCACTTTAATTTACTACCTTTAAAAACCATTATGGACAAAAATGTCCACTTCCAAGAAACTGCTATAAAGGCTTAACAGATTTATAATTTTTTTTCAGCTTTTTTTTTTTTTTTGCATAAATCTCTTAAACAACTTCAGCTGTGCTCAAAACTACCAAACATACAATCATTTTGAGGATTTGAGCGCTTTTTAAATGCCATTTTGATTACTTAAAGACCAAAAAATGTGGTTTGAATGTGAGTCAATGGGACGTTTTTGTCCATAATGACCCGAAAGGATAGTACATTTTAAATCAGATGCTCCACAAAAACTAAAAATGCATCAAGGTCAGTATTATGGCTAATCATGGACATGTCCACGCTGGATTTAGAAATAATGCCCCAGCCATCCAGCATCTGGTTTAAGGAAGATTTCACACTCTTCACTTTTTAAAATAAAAAACAACATTGACTTTAAGAAATCAAATTGGCACTTAAAGGGTTAAAATCCTCAAAATGATTGAATGTTTGGTAGTTTTGAGCACAGCTGCAGTTGTTTAAGAGATTTATGCAAAAAAAAAAGCAGAAAAAAATATTAATGTGTTCAGTTTTTTTGGAAGTGGACATTTTTGTCCTCAGTGGCTTTAAAGGGTTGTAGATTTGTTACACAGCGTTCCCCTGACCTATTAGAGCAATTTAAATTTGAATAAAAAAATCTGCGGAGTAAGAAACTTTGTTGCAAAAAAAATTGGACCATATGTACTAACACAGCCAACATGGTGAGCAGAGAAAGAGGAAAGATTAGCCCAAATGGACAAAAATGTCCCTGGTGATGTCTGAGGGTTAAAGGAAGTTCATGCAGACGCTGCAGTGGCCACACCATGAAGAAGTGGAAATATATAAAATATCTGAGTGATGAAAGCAAATTTATAAATGTGATGAGGTTAATATGGATGGTAGCTTATAGATACAGACAGCATCAGAGTCACGTCTGCTTCACACTGAGAGGAGAACTGACCTTTGACCCCACGGCCACAGATCGAACGTGTGCCTGCTGCACTAATATAAACTACAAATCTTCACTAATGTCAGTTTTGTCCTTTAACAGGAGCTCAGAGCTGAGAAAACCCCGGCCGGTCCCATGTATGTCAGAGGTCAGGGACCCTGGTGTTAGCTCACCTTATCTCAGGATCAGTGACATCACAAGGTTTCAAACCTGCAGCAGATGTTAGCAGGTCTGATAGCCACAGTGATATCAGCTTATACCAAAATAAAAGACCATCACACCACTGCAGGCCCACAGGACCCTCATGCCCCAACCCAGACCCAATCCATGACCCTGTTTCAGAGACCCCGCTGTGCTCAGACAATTTTAGATCCTGCTCAGACCAAACACAGCGTTCTTAGGGTGCTGTGTCCTGGGGTGGGGGGACTCAGAGATCCTAGAGTGTTACTGCAGTATGGCTGTCTCAACATTCCCTGTTTGGTAAAACTGCATCATAGCTTTTAGGTTTTTAAACCAGCCTGGTATAACTGTGATGGTCCTGGAGACGGTGCTGTGTGATGAACGCTGCTAAAGTTTGTGTTCCTTTGCAGCAGGCCTGCACACCTCCCAGCTCCTACACACTCACATCATGGCACTGTCTACTGTAGAGCCAGACTTTTCAAACCATTTCACCCAGCATTAACCCTTTAATGGGACGTCTAGCTGAGGCTATTTTAGCTGCTAGTTGCTGTTGTTTGGTTGCCAACTCTTTTTCGCAGTTTATTTGGATTTTTGTAGTTTTATTTCTCCATCGCTGGTTTAGTGATGAGGTGGACCTCCTATAGGGGGCAGCATAACCTGAGAGAGTCTGTCAGTGAGTCGACAGGAATTGTCCATCCTCTCAGTGAGCAGGAACTACAGCTACAGTTTTAAAAAGGCTGGAGAGAAATATTTCACATCCTAAGTGCCAGAGCAGGAAGTCAGATCCATAAACCAGCTGATGAAATCATGAAAACTGCTGAGGTAACTCCGTACATCTGTGTTCATTCAGATTTCTTTATTCAAACATGAGGACGATGATTTACCGTCAGCTGTCATTTTAAAGCGTTAAGACGTCAGAGAGGAACAGGATGTGGCTTAAATAACTAGCGTTAGTCCTGCTGCTCTGAATATGCATTTTAACATCAGACGAACAGTCGTCAGCTGACTTTAACCAGAGGCTCCATAGGAAGGTAGTGGAGTAAAAGTCTCTTCAAAATAAAAAAAAAACTCACTAAAGTACAAAAACTCTAAGAACAAAGATTGACTGTGTTACTGTCGTCCTCTACCACGGCCCAGTGTTAACACAGCTGATGATTATTCACTCACAGCAGAGCTCCGTTTAACACGCTAAACAACATTATTACATGAAATTATTTATTCCCTCATGGATGTGCTCATATTTGAGTCAGATCTCTTTATTGGTGGTCTCTGAAATTATACTATCTTTAGTTTCTTTAGGCCGTTATTATGATTTTATTCAAAGAAAAAGGGCAGTGGCTAGTCGAAGCACGATGGAATAAATCAGCTACAGCTGGAGTAGATAAAGTAGCAAAATCAGCTAAAGCTAAAGTAGATAAAGTAGCAAAATCAGCTAAAGCTAAAGTAGATAAAGTAGATAATTCAGCTTGAGTAGAGAAAGTAGCTAAACTTAGAGTAGATAAAGTAGCAAAATCAGCTAAAGCTAAAGTAGATAAAGTAGCAAAATCAGCTAAAGCTAAAGTAGATAAAGTAGCAAAATCAGCTAAAGCTAAAGTAGATAAAGTAGATAATTCAGCTTGAGTAGAGAAAGTAGCTAAACTTAGAGTAGATAAAGTAGCAAAATCAGCTAAAGCTAAAGTAGATAAAGTAGCAAAACCAGCTAAAGCTAAAGTAGATAAAGTAGCAAAATCAGCTAAAGCTAAAGTAGATAAAGTAGCAAAATCAGCTAAAGCTAAAGTAGATAAAGTAGCAAAATCAGCTAAAGCTAAAGTAGATAAAGTAGCTAAATCAGCTAAAGCTAGAGTAGATAAAGTAGCTAAATCAGCTAAAGTAGATAAAGTAGCAAAATCAGCTAAAGCTAGAGTAGATAAAGTAGCAAAATCAGCTAAAGCTAAAGTAGATAAAGTAGATAATTCAGCTTGAGTAGAGAAAGTAGCTAAAGTTAGAGTAGATAAAGTAGTTAAATCAGCTAAAGCTAGAGTAGATAAAGTAGCTAAATCAGCTAAAGCTAGAGTAGATAAAGTAGCTAAATCAGCTAAAGTAGATAAAGTAGCAAAATCAGCTAAAGCTAGAGTAGATAAAGCAGCTAAATCAGCTAAGGCCAAAGTAGATAAAGTAGCTAAATCAGCTACAGTAGATAAAGTAGCTTAATCAGCTGAAGTAAAACAAGATAAAGTAGCTTAATCAGCTAAAGCCAAAGTAGAAAAATCAGCTAAATAAGGTAAAGCCAAAATAGATAAAGTAGCGAAATCATCTTAAGCCAAAGTAGACAGAGTAGCTAAATCAGCTTAAGCTAAAATACATGTAGTAGATAAATCATCTACAGCAAATAAAGTAGCTTAATCAGGTAAAGCTAGAGTAGATAAAGTAGCTAAATCAGCTAAAGCTAAAATACATGTAGTAGATAAATCATCTACAACAAATAAAGTAGCTTAATCAGGTAAAGCTAGAGTAGATAAAGTAGCTAAATCAGCTACAGCTAGAGTACATAAAGTAGATAAATCAGCTAAATCAGCTAAAGTTAGAGTAGATAAAGTGGAAAAGTGGCAAAAGGGTTAAAGTTACTACAAGGTGGTAAGAAGGGGTTAAAAGTGATGGGAGAAAATGGCAAAAAAATGGCCAAACAACAGCAAAATTGTGTGAAAAGTGGCAAAAAAGTAGCAAAAATGGGCTACATGTTGCAAAAAGTTCCATGAAAGGTAGCAAAAATGGGTCAAAAGTAGTAATAGGAAGTGGCAAAAATGGGAAGAAAAATTGTTTAACTTGGTTAAAAATAGCACAAATTAATCTCTTTAACACCAATTCAACCCAATAATAGCTCACCATGCTTTTCAGCTCTTAATGAGGTAACTGTTAGCCAGGATGCTAGCACCAATGCTACTGATCCAACACACACATACACTGATATCATCAATAAACCCCAACTGGGGAGGGCCCATTCTCTGAGGATTTTCAGGGGTCCAGATCTGTGGGCAGGCCTGGTTACAGTTCTTGCCATAAAGTTGTAGTAATAACATATGGTACAAATTCCCACGGCCCACCTAGACTTGCCTTAAGGCTCACTAGTGGGCCTTGGCACACCATTTGAGAACCTCTGCACTAGAGGATGTCCCTCGCCAAATATGGAAAACCTGATAAAAATGTTTAACAAAGCTTTAATGTGGCATTATAGTTTAACAGATATATTTCATGAGGCAATAATTTCAACATTTAGATCATGATTTAAAACAAACTTTTAAACAAAATGGAGCCCACCAAAGCAAGGGGTGACAGACAAAGGCTGGCTCACTCAGGTGTGCTCAGGTCTGAATGCAGGAGGAGAGACCCAGGTGAGCTTCAGCCACTAGTTATAGACTCTGTCTCCTTTTCTGGGTCCTAGTGCTATACTTCCTGTTACCCTTTCACAAATGCTAAAGCTAAGCTCTGCTGCAGAAGCCCAATAAAGCTCACAGATTCTCTAAGGCAAGGTCCTTATGCCTAAAGCTAAGGCTCTGTTTGAGGTGCTTTTATTTTGAAGGACAACAGGAAGCCTCTAGTAAAGACGTTAGCTTGAACACAAAAAGGACTTGTTAAGTGAAAGGTAGGGAACGGTAAGATATCAGAAGGTGCAGATTAGTCGGGACAGATCCACTTAGCTGTCTCCTTGTTTCCCATCACTGTGGGAGCAGGAGGGCGCTAAGGTGAGTGGCATCACTAAAAACGTGCCAGGATCACTGCAGCGTAAACAGCTGATTATATTTGGAGCTTGATATCTCTGTGATGCTGCGTCCGTACTCACCAGTCACCGGGATCAGTCACTGATTTGACTGAAGTAATGATCAGATCTGATTCTTCTCACATGATTTTCCACCAGAGCAGCTCTGGCTGTTTGCTCCTCTCAGCTAAAATGTGATTAAATGTAAAAGAGGCTGCTTTTAAAGAGCACTTCTCCATCTAAAACAGGCCCTGATAATGATTGCACCTGCTTATGCAACAGCCCACATGAGTCAGATCTTTCTCATCTATTGAACCGGAGGAGAGAGCACAGATTCTCTAAACAGGAGCTCTAAGCTTTTTAGATGTGTTCCACTCTGGTTTCCCATCCCTATACTGTGGGAGTTTAATCTCATTCCAGCTGACATATCCCCAGGCATGGTTTTTCAGAAAAAAAGAGAAACAAAAAAATTAGGACAGATTGCACATTCTTTTTCCCGTCTGGTTGAAGAGCACCGGGGTTTGTGGGTATCTCTCTCTCTCTCTCTCTCCGTCCGTTTTTACAGAGATTATTTTATCTTATTTGCCGGGGTTCTGGCCGTGCTGGCCACAGGGCTGAGGGGGCTTTTATGGACTAATCCCCCACAAAGCCAGTAATAACCTGTCAGTTCATCCCCAGCCAACCCTCTATCCCCCCATCCAAGTCCCACTCAGCATCCACAAAGATAGCAGAATGTGGAAAAGGGCAGGGGGCCAAAAGAGAGAGCCGTGCGGGGGTAATGCCAGGCTTCAGGCATCCCAACTGAAGCGTGAAAGTTTTTTTTCTTGGTTTTGAACAGGAAATGGACAGATATCTTTCCACAATGAAGTGTGACGGCAGAGAGCAGGTCTTCAAACGGGGGCTCTGTCTGATGTCCGTCTGCTGAGAAGATAAGAACTCAGGAGAGAGAAAAGGCCGGGGCTATCTGAAAATAAGAAACAACTATGACAGTGGAGATTAAGAGCTTTAGGAGAGAGGTGTCACACCAGCAGCAGCTTCAAATGCACGGCTAATTATCAGACCATCCTGATTCATCTCAGCTACAAATATGGACTTCAGTCTTCATGGATGTTAATCTTCAGTTTCAGCTCAGGCCTTCACCCTTTAAGGCCAAATTTCATCTTCTGATTTCATCTGACAGAAGTGCTCTGAATTAGAAAATTTAACCCCTGACAACAGTGGTGTGAACCGGGGGGGCAGCTGCCCCCCCCTCCCGTGGCCCAATTGTTGAAAAACGCACGCTAAAGTGCCCTCTTGGGAGCCAAAACCCGTGCAAAAGTGCCCTCGAGAGCCAAAATGCGTGCCAAAGTGCCCTCTTTGGAGCCGAAACACATGCTAAAGTGCCCTCTTGGGAATCAAAACATGTGCTAAAGTGCCCTCAAGACCCAAAATGTGTGCTAAACCGCCCTCTTTGGAGCCAAAACATGTGCTAAAGTGCCCTCGAGAGCAAAAACACGTGCCATAGTGCCCACTTGGGAGCCAAAACACACTAAACTGCCCCCTTGGCTGGCTAAAACATGATAAACTGCCCATTTGGGTGGCAAAAAGGTGTGTTTAAGTACCCTCCTCATTGGCAAAACACACTAAACTCCAGAAGACCATTAGGACCAAGAAACACTATGAGACATTACTGTTGCAGTGACTTTAATGTTGGGCCCTTTGTTGATCCATATTGAGCCAGAACTATATCTCACAGAACCAGTTTGGATTATCTGGTGCTAATATGGTGTTAAAATGCACTAGAATACAGGAAATGGCATCTACTTCATTGAAAATGTTCAGGGGGAAGACCCCCAGACCCCCTAGGGATTTATTGATTTATTTATTTCTGTGTTCTTCACAGTCCAACGTTGAATCTCCACAGTTCTTGTGGATGCTGATCCTAACTACAAACTAACTTGAGTAGTCTGTCTAGTTAGTCTGTTTAAGGCTATATAATGTGCCATTTGTAGAACATATGAACATGTCTAAAGTGCCCTTGAAAACATGCGAAACTTAGCGCCCTCTTCGGTGGCGAGAACGCGCTGTATGTGCCTTTTTTTTTTTCGCCCCTGCCCTTGAAAACGTCTGTGCACGCCACTGCCCGACAAACAGGCGTCTAATGACGCGGCTCAGATAGTCGCCGTGGTCTCTTTATGAAATGCCGCTCATGTGTCCATCCCCTCCATGATATTGTCTTAGCTGACTGAAATTAAAATATGAGCCGTGAAGACCAATGTGCAGCACTGTTAGTTCAATGGATTAAGAAGTGGATCAGTATTTCCTGTGTATTTTTGGAATAGGCTTAACTGTCAGGATTATGTTTTCATTTGAACCTTATTCTGTCAGAAAAACAAAAGAAATCAATAAAGCTTGTTTGCCCATCCAGGCGCTTGTAGAGCTGTGCCTGAGCGGAGCGGCGGCCCACTGAGCGTGCACGCTTTCATCTCACCCCTTCCTTGTCTTCCTGCCATACCTTCCCTCTGGGTTATTTTTAACCCCCCTTTCCTCGGTCTCATTTGGGCCAGATGGAGTCTGCCCTGAAGCGTGTGTTTGGGGCCAGGCTGTGCTCCTCTTAGCCTCTCTCACTAGTGGAATGAGGGCTGTCAGAAGGCATCAGGGTGACTCATCTCAGGAGGATGTGCTAAGACATCATTGGCCCAGACTTTCCGCCAGGGTTGATGGTCCATGAACAATGCACTTCCCGTTACAGGCTCACACTTGGCCAATTCATCATGGAGCCTTGGATGTAGGGCCGTGTTAGACCTTAATCTATGAGAAATGTTGATTTTGTGTTTGCTCCCTCAGGGCTCCACAGAGACTCACAGGTACAGGGCTCCAGACTAACTTTTTTACTGGGAGCACAGTGGCCCCTAACTGAAATTTTTAGGGGCGCAAGCAGAAATTTTAGGGGCGCACACTGTAACTCAACTTGCGAATAAAAATTCACGTTTCCCATCCTTTTCACTGTATTACTGATAAATACACATTTTATGTTTCTGACTGGCTTTGTGTTTGCTCAAAGTGTCGTGTTTTAATTGTGTAGTGCCAGTATTATCAGCAAATTTCGTGTTCCCTGCATGTCCTGGGTATTAGGGCTGCAGTCATCAAGTCTTTTTGTAATCAAGTACTTTATCCATTCTTCTGACGATTTAGCGAGTACTCTAATAACAAATATTGCATTTTTTAAACAATCCCTTTTGCTTTTTTCAAGAGAAATAGTACCAGACAAATGATAAAATACGCTGGGTCCCTTAAATGGACTACTTGTATGTTAAAAATAGGTATTGCTTTGCAATGTGACTGAGCTGTGACAACCCATGGCTCTTCTCATTGTCAAGCTTCGCCAAACAGAGCATGTGCACAGACTTAAAAACTGGAGGAGAGCCTGAATGAGAGATAATAGAGAGAGACACACAGAGAGGCCGTGACATGTCCCTCAGAGTCTCTGCAGACAGGAACTGCTCTGAATATTAACTCTAATTCACTAAAGCACAAGGACTTTTTCAAATTTGTGAAGATTTTGAAGACTTTTTGTCACAGAATGATTATTTAAAAAAATGTTTTGGCTCCCAAAGAGATGGGAGAACAAGTTTGTGTAAAAAAAAAAAAATACAACCCGCAGTCACTAATGTGTTCTGTGTTTAATACAGACAAATCTTTGAGTTTTAATTTCAGATATGTTTTTTCTCCTTTTACTTTATAGTCCCATGGCCTTTTTAAAATTCCAGTGACATTACTGCAGCACACATGTTCTTAAAGCCCAGGCTGTCCTACAGAAAAGGATATCCAGAGCTTGACTGTGGACCACAGGAGAGACTAAAGGGTTAAACATAGCTGAAGGCCCAGAGGGTTAAGAAACATGGGTTGAAGAATCCTTTAGTTTAAGAACATGAATGTGAAGTAGTTTATCCTAGAATCTTTCCAGGAACAAACTTAGGAGAAATCTAAAGAAGGTGGATGTCTGAATGAGTTCCATGAGCTGGAGCCTGTTTCTACATCTCAAGCATCGTTGTGTTCTCTGCAGACGCTCCTCATAGCTTTGAATTAAACAAAGCTTTTAGAGTATAGAAGGTTGAGGAGAAGTCTGGAGATAGCTTAGAATTCAAAAACAGAACCTGTGGGGCGGATTAAATGAGCCCTGCAAAAGATGAAGAGACAATGAGAAAAAATACATGACCGAAATACGCTTCATTCATGGAGGACAGCTGCTGCCAGAGTTTTTCATTCCTGAAGTTCTGAGCAGAGCTGCTAAAACGTAGCAAACACAAACACTCACTCCTGTTTCTACTGTTCCTCTGTGGGGAATCAGCACATACTGTAAGACAAAGCCCATTAAAGTCAGAAAACAACATTTAAGTCTCAGAGATGAGGGTAAAGTGAGCAGTGGGCTCTGATAGTATCCTGACAGTCCTCCTGTTAATCTCTTATTTGTTGATATTAAACAGCTGCTTTCACAGGTGGAAACAATCAGAACATTATCTTTCAGGCACAATATTACCAAAAACAACAGTAATGTTGGCGCTAAATTGTTCTGGGACATCTCCTCTGTTTGTTTCTCCATCATTTACATCACTTTTATTTCCAGAAAGAGAAATCCTATTCCAGAAGAAATATATTTATTTAGAGGAAACACACCATGCACTGTGCCTTGGAGACATGTTCTTGTAATGGAGTGATTATTCCAAAATAATCAGCAGCAACGCTTGCATAGAAAACCTTTTGCCTCAGGCTGGAAATGAAATATGTATATCTGAACATTTTTTTACATACTCATATACACCCAGTAAGGAGAGGAACACAGGCCTGAGGAACTGAAGGGTGGGTTTAGAATCATCTAGAGCTTCATCCCAGAGTGTAACAAGGAATATGACTGCTTAATAAATAAACAGAGAGGAGTTCACACATCAGAGACATGCACACGTCCACCAGGTCCACTAACAGAGACATGCACACGTCCACCAGGTCCACTAGCAGAGACATGCACACGTCCACCAGGTCAACTAGCAGAGACATGCACACGTCCACCAGGTCCAGTAGCAGAGACATGCACACGTCCACCAGGTCCACTAGCAGAGACATGCACATGTCCACCAGGTCCACTAGCAGAGACATGCACACGTCCACCAGGTCCACTAGCAGAGACATGCACACGTCCACCAGGTCCAGTAGCAGAGACATGCACACGTCCACCAGGTCCACTAGCAGAGACATGCACATGTCCACCAGGTCCACTAGCAGAGACATGCACACGTCCACCAGGTCCACTAGCAGAGACATGCACACGTCCACCAGGTCCACTAGCAGAGACATGCACACGTCCACCAGGTCCACTAGCAGAGACATGCACACGTCCACCAGGTCCACTAGCAGAGACATGCACACGTCCACCAGGTCCACTAGCAGAGACATGCACATGTCCACCAGGTCCACTAGCAGAGACATTCTGTTTCTAAATGAGCACGAGGACCACAGCGTGCGTTCTCAGGGTAGGAAGATTCAGTTTAGGTGCACTTATATGGCTCTGCTTCATCTCATGTAACTGCAGGAGCTGGGGATGTACCTGCTGATCTCTCTGTCATTGTCTGGTCTGTTTAGACTGGGAGCCACAGCGGCACAAAACGGCAAGCTCTTTATATTCTAGATTGTCAAAGATAAGAAAAAAAAAACAACAACCTTGTTGGGGCTAATCAGCTTCTCACGTGGGTTAAAGGATCAACATGAAATGAAGAGCAGGATCTCTGATCACCTCTGACAAACCAGCTCCTTTTAGGGAGAGGGCTGCATGCTGCTCCATGTTTGTATGCATATTTTATGGCCACGCCCCCTCCCACTCCAGTGATAGAATACTGAAACCATGATTTAAAAAAAAAATAAAAATAGAGATAAAATTTAAAATCATGGGTTTTAAGGGTAAAAATATGAGATAAATGTCAAAGTTAGGAGTTGATATGGTCGGAAAAACTGAGAAAAAAAAATCAAAGTCATGATATTTAAAAATCTAAATGTGAGATAAACATCAAAATCGTGAATTTAAAAGGTCAAAATATTTGATTCAATTTCATATTCATGAGTTTTAAAAATCAAAATATGAAATAAAATGAAAATTCATGAGTTTTAATGGTAAGAAACTGAGATAAAAGTCAAAGTTAGGAGATGAAAAAGGTCAAGACATGAGATAAAACTCAAAAACATGATTTCAAAAGGTTAAAACAGGATTTAAAATGTAAAAATATGGGATAAAAAGTCTAACATTTAGATGTAAAGGTTAAAATATGAAATAATAAGTCAAAACCATAACATTTAGTCATAACTGTGAGATACAAAATTGAAACTATAGAGAGAACACTGATTTATTCCTGACTTTTTATCAAATTATTTTTACTCTTTACTTTTTCCCTTTTTTATGAATCAACAAGGATGTCATAAATCATCAAGGTTAAGTTTACATTTTTATACTGGAGGAAATCTGCAGACCTCATACTGGTGGGCCAGTTAAAATAAGAATAACATATGATCTGGTGGGCCGGGTATAACTACACCACGGGCCGGATTTGGTCTCCGGGCCTTGAGTTTGACACCCATGCACTAGAGAATGACCTACCTATGCTGATCCTGCTCTGTCCAACAGCAGGATTAAAGATCTTTTTCAGTCTCGTTCTAGAAATGAAAACATCTCGGTGGAGCCTGCCCAGCATGGATGAAGCTGAACAGACCCAAACAGGAAGTCAGACAGGAACACACAGAGCATCAGTTTCAGAGTAAAACTGAAGACCGCTGATCGTTTATTCCACTGCTTTATCAGGATGGTGTTGGAACAGGAAGGAAATCAGCGTCCATTAAAGAAGCATGCTGTCGGTTCTGGTCTGTGGATCTCCTGATCCAGCTTCTCTCTGCTGGACTTGGTCTAGAAACAGGCGCAGCGGCTGAGAGAGCGTGCTTTCAGTCCGAGGGTGGAAAGACGGCTGCAGACAGAGCCTGTGGAAATCATGCTAGCATCCCTAACTGTACACACAAGACGGGATGGTGAAATAAGAGAGTACTGGAGAAAATCCCAGGGACTAGTTCACAGTTTATGCTTTGTTTTATAGCCAGAGCAGCAGTTTAAAAGATGAATGTGAAACATTTCCAGTTTGTTTCTTCCAGCTCTGCCAGCTGACTGTACTCACAGGTCACAGCAGACGACCTGCTGTTCACTTTCACACACTTTCTGCTGAGCTGGAGGGAAAGTAGAGGACTGTGGGCTGCTGTTTGATGGAGCTAAACTAGTTTAATGATACCCACAGCCCTTTCACCTTTAACAATCACACCTACATTAGTATAGGAAGGTTGGGAGCTGATTTTCTCAAGCTCTTCAGAATCACAGCGACCCATTACACTGAAGAGAAAATAGCTTGGACAGGAGACAAAGATTTGCTTGGTGGTGTGTTGTAAATGTAGTTGGGAGCATACATTTTTAGTGGATAGTGTTCCAGGCAGCGCGAAATAAAGCACACTTGTTATCTTTTATGTTTTCAGAGCATTAGTCCTGAACATCTGCAAACAGAGAGGCTCCACTCCATCCAGGCTGATAGAGAAACAGATTTACAGTCATGGACGAAAGTATTGGCACCCCTGGAATTTTTCCAGAAAATACACCATTTCTCCCAGAAATTGTTGCAATTACAAATGTTTTTGGTATACACATGTTTATTTCCTTTATGTGCATTGGAACAACACAAAAAATCCGAAGAAAAAAGACAAAATTGACAGAATTTTGCACAAAACTCAAAAAATGGGCCAGGCAAAATTGTTGGCACCCTCAAATTAATACTTGGATGCACACCCTTGGGGAAAAAATATCTGAAACCAATCACTTCCTCTAACCATCAACAAGCTTCTTACACCTCTCAACTGGAATTTTAGACCACTCTTCTTCTGCAAACTGCTCCAGGTCTCTCAGATTTGAAGGGTTCCTTCTTGAAACAGCAGTTTTGAGATCTCTCCATAGGTGTTCAACGGGATTTAGATCCGGACTAATTGCTGGACACTTCAGAACTCTCCAGCTTTGTCTCCAACCATTTCTTGATACTTTTTGAGGTATGTTTGGGGTCATTGTCCTGCTGGAACACCCATGACCTCTGACCCAAACCCAGCTTTCTGACACTAGGCCCTACATTGTGGTCCAAAATCTTTTGATAGTCTCCAGATTTCATGATTCCTTGCACACAGTCAAGGCACCCAGTGCCAGAGGCAGCAAAACAACCCCAAAACATCTTTTAACTTCCACCATGTTTGACTGTAGGTACTGTGTTCTGTTCTTTGTAGGCCTCATTCTGTTTTCTGTAAACAGTAGAATGACGTGCTTTTCCAAAAAGCTCTACCTTAGTCTCATCTGTCCACAAAATGTTCTCCCAGAAGGATTGAGGCTTACTCAGGTACATTTTTGCAAACTCCAGTCAGGCTTTTTAATGTCTCTTTGTCAGCAGTGGGGTTCTCCTGGGTCTCCTGCCATAGTGCTTCATCTCATTCAGATGACCACAGATGACGTATTCTTTTGGAAGTTGTTCTCTTCCGTCCACATCCAGGGAGAATAGCCACAGTCCCATGGGTTATAAACGTCTTGATTGTATTACACACAGTGGACAAGGGAATTTCAACACAAAGGTTGAGTCAACTTTTAGACATTCTAACTGGCTTCAGGTGTGATTTCTAGATTGCCAGCACCTGTTACTGCCACAGGTGAGTTTAAATGAGCATCACATGCTGGAAAAAAAAAAGATTTACCGACAGTTTAAAAGGGTGCCAATAAATTTGTCCAGCCCATTTTTTGAGTTTTGTGCAAAATTCTGTCAATTTTGTCTCTTTTCTTCGGATTTTTTGTGTTGTTCCAATGCACATGAAGGAAATAAACATGTATATACCAAAAA
This sequence comes from Cheilinus undulatus, assembly GCF_018320785.1. Lineage (NCBI taxonomy): Eukaryota > Metazoa > Chordata > Actinopteri > Labriformes > Labridae > Cheilinus > Cheilinus undulatus. Next base: position 56,084,319 of record NC_054866.1, on the reverse strand, counting down.
CATTTGTAATTGCAACAATTTCTGGGAGAAAAGGTGTATTTTCTGGAAAAATTCCAGGGGTGCCAATACTTTCGTCCATGACTGTACATGCATATGTATATACCAATATCAATATGAAATGTATATAAATGTGTATAAAACTTTCTCTTAATGTACACTTACAGATAAATATAAGCTCTGACACTGTAGAAATGTACTGAGGCTGGATCCTCATCTGTATATGACTTTCTCTCCGTCTAGAGCAGAATATGAGCCGTGTCTCAGAGCATTTTTTTAACCCACAGCAATATGAGCACTTGACATGTGTCTTCACTCACCAAGCGGCTGATTTCTAAAGCAGCCTAACCAGCCTGAAGGAACAATATCCTGCGCCGCTCTTCACTTCTGTCTCTCTCATTAAAGCCATGATTGGCTCGGACATCCCTGGAGAGATCCGTATTAGGGACCAAAATACCGATGGTCCCCTGTCTCTGAGATGACAGCCAGTCGTCTGACTTTATAATCTAGCCGTGATTTGAACCAATCTAATGAATCAAATCACCAGCGTTCACCGTCCTCCAAGTCCATCCCTGATGGCGTTCAGTGTCTGCTCTGCCCTCCAGCTGAGGGAAACGAAGAGCAGGCTGGGAGATTTTGTTTTTGAAGGCATGGTAAGACGAAGAGACAGAGAGTAATTGCTGTTCCTCAGGGAGGACGGCCTCATTCAAAGCCGTCTCTGATGCTAATCTGTCACTGCAGAGAGCCTCACCTACAGGATAGATATGGACCCTGGCATGGAGGATGTATTAGAGTTTAAAGTGAGTTTGCTGAATCCTGAATATCATCTGTGTGTGGGTCAGTTGTAGGAAAATGTGTGCTGAAGCATGCAGGATAATTGGAGAGGCTGTATTCCATAAAGGACCTATTAGTCCTGCTGATGCTGATTGGCTGTGGTGTACAGAGCCTCTGACCCATATCCAGAGGTCAGATATTGACTCTAATATACCTGCATTATCCCTCTCATTAACCTCATGATGGCCCAGTGGGACTCTGAGGGTGTGGTTGGTGGCAGGGCGGTCGTCATGAGCCACAAAGGAAACTGCTGTCACTGGATGGACCGGGTAAGGGGGCCACAGAAGCAGCCAGCTAGCCTGCTATTGATCTGTGTGGATTAGGAGGCCCTTGTCTGTAGGGGCATCTCCCTCAGCTGACAGATTATTACAGGCTTTGCTGGGATTTAGGCCTCGAAAAGACTCCCAGCACAATAACTTTGTAGAGACATATCTAATAAGATACCAATAAGCTGAGAGAGAGAGAGAAAGGGTGAGAGGGAGAGAAAGGATTTTTGGAAAGCTTCCGGCAATGGGAGGCAATCTCATTTCTTTCTCCCCCTTCTTGTTCTTTTCTTCCGTCATTCCTCCTCTCTAATTCTTCTTTAATTCTGACATTGCACAAGTGGGATTTAGAAAACAGATTGACTGCCTTTATTAGCTAAGCATGTAATTGTACATGTATAGGTTTGAAGCTGGGTTGAGATTTTTCCTTCTTAACTGTATATATAGATAGAAGGCCTTACAATGACCCCAGACTCCACTCATTGCAGCAGATGAGAAAGACAAACCATCAAGGGCCAAGTCCAAATGCACCCACACTGCATCCAATCCTCAATCTGCACGCAGAGCACACGGTGTCGGCCAAATACGGCAGAAGGAGATGAGAATTCTGTGCCAGGCATGACTTAGTACGTAATTAAGGCCCTGGCTCAGGAATGGCAAATCAACTTGCCTCATTTCCCAGAGGAGTTTTGAGGAGAAGTTAGAAAGGATAAAGGTAGACTCTGCCTGCATGCTCTTCTGTGGTGACGGTTCATAAGAAACATGCTGTATAGCAGGCTTGTCAGAAAGTTTGGTGGCAGAAGTTACTTTGCAATCGATGGCAGAATGGATATGATGGGAGGCCAAGGAGCTGCAGCCTTTGAGCTATAGTTCATCAAATCAAAACACTGCAGTCAAAACATGGACGCCTCTTGGAAATGCTGTGGCTTTTCTTGCACACTCTAAAGAATTCTCGCCTTCATTTCTCTCTCTCTCTCTCTCTCTCTCTCTTTACCCTCTCTTTCTTCCTCATCAGACTTCAGCCTCCACTGATGATACCCTGAAGGAGAGCCTGTGTGGGTTGCATACCAAGCAGCGTACTGCTGCTTTAAAAGCAGGCGGCCAAAGAAGTGGAGAGGGGTATCAAACATGCTGCTGAATATGCATATATAAATGACCTGTTCAGTAATCATGAACAACCACAGCAGCGTTTCTGGGGGCTGTTTTGACACAGCTGGGCCACAGCCCCATTAGTCCCGCAAATATGTCTTTCAAATCAGTGGTTGGAGGCATTTCTGTAAACATGCAGTCGGCTCAGATTGTGTTCCACGAGGAAAAGGCTTGGATTCCTGCATAGGCATGAGGTAAAGTTTGTTTCTTCAAAGGGTCACCAACTCTGTTTACAATTTAATATTCTGCCTGTGCTGTAGCTCAGCGCCGTTAGCATTTAGCATGCTACTTTTATTGGAAGCCTTGTTGCTGAATAAGCAATAAGGTTGAAAAAAAATTTTCTCTATGGTAATAGTTTCTCCCACTATGAAGAGGGAATTCTTCAAAAAAAAAAAAAAAAAAAGGCAATAGTTTGTACAAAGGCAGCTGAAATATACAAGTGTAGTAGCAAAATATAAATGCAGAACACCAGACCGGATTTAGACTTCTGCCGGTTCAGCTAAAAACCAGACTTTATGTAGATTCAGTCCAGATCTTATTCTACAGTCCTCTGCCATCTATAGTCCTCTACCATCTATAGTCCTCTACCATCAATAGTCCTCTACCATCTATAGTCCTCTACCATCAATAGTCCTCTACCATCTACAGTCCCCTCTACCATCTACAGTCCTCTACCATCTACAGTCCTCTACCATCTACAGTCCTCTACCATCTACAGTCCCCTCTACCATCTACAGTCCTCTACCATCTACAGTCCCTCTACCATCTACAGTCCTCTACCATCTACAGTCCCTCTACCATCTACAGTCCCCTCTACCATCTACAGTCCTCTACCATCTACAGTCCTCTACCATCTACAGTCCCCTCTACCATCTACAGTCCTCTACCATCTACAGTCCTCTACCATCTACAGTCCCCTTTACCATCTACAGTCCTCTACCATCTACAGTCCCTCTACCATCTACAGTCCTCTACCATCTACAGTCCCTCTACCATCTACAGTCCTCTACCATCTACAGTCCCTCTACCATCTACAGTCCTCTACCATCTACAGACCATCTACCATCTACAGTCCCTCTACCATCTACAGACCCTCTACCATCTACAGTCCCTCTACCATCTACAGTCCTCTACCATCTACAGTCCCCTCTACCATCTACAGTCCTCTACCATCTACAGTCCTCTACCATCTACAGTCCTCTACCATCTACAGACCCTTTACCATCTACAGTCCCTCTACCATCTACAGTCCCTCTACCATCTACAGACCCTCTACCATCTACAGTCCTCTACCATCTACAGACCCTCTACCATCTACAGTCCTCTACCATCTACAGTCCCCTCTACCATCTACAGTCCTCTACCATCTACAGACCCTCTACCATCTACAGTCCTCTACCATCTACAGTCCCCTCTACCATCTACAGTCCTCTATATCTACAGACCCTCTACCATCTACAGTCCCCTCTACCATCTACAGTCCTCTACCATCTACAGACCCTCTACCATCTACAGTCCCTCTACATCTACAGTCCTCTACATCTACAGTCCTCTACCATCTACAGTCCTCTACATCTACAGTCCTCTACCATCTACAGTCCTCTACCATCTACAGACCCTCTACCATCTACAGTCCTCTACCATCTACAGTCCTCTACCATCTACAGACCCTCTACCATCTACAGTCCTCTACCATCTACAGTCCTCTTCCATCTACAGTCCTCTACCATCTACAGTCCTCTACCATCTACAGACCCTCTACCATCTACAGTCCTCTACTATCTACAGACCCTCTACCATCTACAGTCCTCTACCATCTACAGACCCTCTACCATCTACAGTCCCTCTACCATCTACAGTCCCCTCTACCATCTACAGTCCTCTACCATCTACAGACCCTCTACCATCTACAGTCCTCTACCATCTACAGACCCTCTACCATCTACAGTCCTCTACCATCTACAGTCCTCTACCATCTACAGACCCTCTACCATCTACAGTCCTCTACCATCTACAGACCCTCTACCATCTACAGTCCCTCTACCATCTACAGACCCTCTACCATCTACAGTCCTCTACCATCTACAGACCCTCTACCATCTACAGTCCCCTCTACCATCTACAGTCCTCTATATCTACAGACCCTCTACCATCTACAGTCCCCTCTACCATCTACAGTCCTCTACCATCTACAGACCCTCTACATCTACAGTCCTCTACATCTACAGTCCTCTACCATCTACAGACCCTCTACATCTACAGTCCTCTACATCTACAGTCCCTCTACATCTACAGTCCCTCTACATCTACAGTCCTCTACATCTACAGTCCTCTACATCTACAGTCCTCTACATCTACAGTCCTCTACCATCTACAGTCCCTCTACATCTACAGTCCTCTACATCTACAGTCCTCTACCATCTACAGTCCCTCTACATCTACAGTCCTCTACCATCTACAGTCCTCTACATCTACAGTCCTCTACCATCTACAGTCCCTCTACATCTACAGTCCTCTACATCTACAGTCCTCTACCATCTACAGTCCTCTACATCTACAGTCCTCTACCATCTACAGTCCTCTACATCTACAGTCCTCTACCATCTACAGTCCCTCTACCATCTACAGTCCCCTCTACCATCTACAGTCCTCTACCATCTACAGTCCCTCTACCATCTACAGTCCCCTCTACCATCTACAGTCCTCTACCATCTACAGTCCTCTACCATCTACAGACCCTCTACATCTACAGTCCTCTACATCTACAGTCCTCTACCATCTACAGTCCCTCTACATCTACAGTCCTCTACATCTACAGTCCCTCTACATCTACAGTCCCTCTACATCTACAGTCCTCTACATCTACAGTCCTCTACATCTACAGTCCTCTACATCTACAGTCCTCTACCATCTACAGTCCCTCTACATCTACAGTCCTCTACATCTACAGTCCTCTACCATCTACAGTCCCTCTACATCTACAGTCCTCTACCATCTACAGTCCTCTACATCTACAGTCCTCTACCATCTACAGTCCCTCTACCATCTACAGTCCCCTCTACCATCTACAGTCCTCTACCATCTACAGTCCCTCTACATCTACAGTCCTCTACATCTACAGTCCTCTACCATCTACAGTCCTCTACATCTACAGTCCTCTACCATCTACAGTCCTCTACATCTACAGTCCTCTACCATCTACAGTCCCTCTACCATCTACAGTCCCCTCTACCATCTACAGTCCTCTACCATCTACAGTCCCTCTACCATCTACAGTCCCCTCTACCATCTACAGTCCTCTACCATCTACAGTCCTCTACCATGTACATTTCTTCCTTCCATCTTTGTGTAAATCCTGGTGAAGCACAGCTAATTTCTTTTTTAGTCAGTTGTTCAGTTTTTACTGACCTAAATCAGTGTCTGTCTTTCACCACATCCTGTCAGTATAGTTTCCTTATTCAGTAATAGATACTGAGGCTTTCAGGGCCAATGACTGGGCAAACTCCTTAAAAACAGAAACGCAGGACTGTGTGGACATCCTTTTGTTTTAATATTCATGCTCTTAATATCTGCCTAAATCTGGGATGATGTTATCTGAGGGTGATGAGTCACCGAGAGTGAGGAAGAAAGATGAACAATTCATCAAGTATGAAAATATCCACTGGGAGTATCTTAACACATTTTTATTTACTGCTGTCTCTTGCCAAGGGCAAGCAGGGTAAAATATTTTAATTTCTTGTGTTTTTAATTGATCTGTCTAGAGGAAGAGACTCTGTAATTGCTCACTCTCTTTTTCATGCAGAAATCCACACAAATATGCCTGCAGGGATTCACACACCTTATCACTGGCTGTGCTGACACTGTTTCTGGAGGGACAACATAGCATCTAGCTATAGGACGGTCCTGGTCCTGCTGTCCCACAGATAATAGCTATTCTGCTGCAGTTAAGAGGAAAAAGAAGGATGCTAGTCAGACACAGGTCAGAGTCAGGGATGAGTGCAGTCTTAATGGTTGCTGTCGGCCATGTAAAACTCTCTGCTTCACTTGACCACAGACCTCTCTGCTCTTCAAGATGACACACTAAAGCACACCAAACGCCCTGTTCTGTGGGAGACTTTGTCAGCATCTTCACACGCTCTCACTTTCACCCACTCCCCATGTGGCCAGGGCTGACAGTCAGAGCCAGAGTGCTCTATGTGTAGACGCTGATAGATTCTTTAGTGGCTGTCTCTGTCTGTCTCTGGCTTTTTCTCTATTTAAACCCAGCAATCTGTTTACTGTAGGATTACTGCTATTGTATGTTTCAAATTTGACAGCTGCTTCATTCATGTCCCCAGTGTGGAGGCAGCACGATAAGGCCGATATGGGGTTCTAATCTTTTCCCTGCCTAAATCCTTTCCAAATCTTCTATTTCTTTCTCCCTCCCATCATTCCTTGCTGTAAGATTAGAGCATTTTCCAGCACAACTCTGGGCTTTTGACGCAGAGCTGCTGGAACACTCTGGTAGGACTGCTAATGAAGGGAGCTGCTTCTTTAACAGCTGTTGCATCTGACGCAAAGGTTCCTGTAAAAGGGCGCAATCAAACACCTTCCATAACCCCGTCTCCATGTAGGTGTGAGGAACACACACTGACAGCATGCTAAAAATAGCTGGGTGACTGGTAAATATCAGTCATGCAGCAGAGTTTGAGCTCTTTGGTAAATGGTTGTATGGAGGGCTTCTAAAGGAAATGTTGGGCTGATAAAGAAAGAGCATTAGAATGAATGTTGCTTAATGTGCCTCTTAGCTTGGGGCCCCTTTATAACTTCATTCACTGTTGCTATCAGCTGATTAATGCAGTGTAGATCCTGCCGCTCGCCTCTGAGGGCCCTTAAAGCCCTGCATTACATAACACACAGTTTCCTAGACTTCAGGAAAACTGGTGGATTAATATCGGAACAGTGTTGGTATTTATCAAACACACATCCATTACAACTCTTACCAAGTATGACTACAGAGGGTTTTAGTAAAGGACACCAGCAGACACCAGATACACCTGAAGTCATAATAATCCACAACTGGAATAAAATACAAACATTATAATCTACAAATATTATACACATCAGAATTCCATGATCATCAACACTGCACACCAGGATAATTTAACTAATCCACAAATGTAATAATAATGATTTTTATAAATATAAAACATGTAAATATGATGCTGATAATAACAATGATAAAATTAATAATCATCATCATCATCATCATCATAATCATAATAATAAGTATTATTATTATTATAAATAGTGATAATAATAATAATAATAATTATTATTATTATTATTATTATTATAATTATTATTTTAACAATATGAAAAAAGTTATAATAAATTAATAAAAATATAATGGTTTATAATGACAATTACATAATAATAATAATAATAATAATAATAATAATAATAATAATAATTATTATTATTATAACAATAATGATAAAAAATTACAAAATAAAAATGATAATTATAATATTTATAATAGTTAAAAATAAATTAAATTAATAACAATAATATTTATTATGATAAAACTAATAATAATCATCATCATCATCATCATCATCATTATTATTATTATAATTTTAACAATAATGACACAAAATAACAAAATAATAATAAATAATTATGAAAATAATTATATTGATGATGATTATAATAGTATTATTATTGTTATTATTATTATTATTTCTAAAAATAAAGATAAAAATAATAAAAATGATAATTATAATATTTATGATAATTAAAAATAATAATAATTATTATTATTACAAAACTATTATTATTATTATTATTATTATTATTATTATTATTATTATTATAGATAAAGAGGAGAATTCTGAGAGATGAGAAATAAATCCTTGAGACAATCGATCTCAGGTTAGTTCAGGCTGACCTGTCCCACCCCTTTAATTATTAATACATACAGGACACCTCAGACCTGATGTCAGTGCTAATGGTAGCCACGCACTTTAATTATACATACATACAGGTGTATGACACCTCAGACCTGAGATTAGCGCTGATGGTAGCCACGCCCTTTGATTATACATACATACAGGTGTATGACACCTCAGACCTGAGATTAGCGCTGATGGTAGCCACGCCCTTTGATTATACATACATACAGGTGTATGACACCTCAGACCTGAGATTAGTGCTGATGGTAGCCACGCCCTTTGATTATACATACATACAGGTGTATGACACCTCAGACCTGAGATTAGCGCTGATGGTTGCCACGCCCTTTGATTATACATACATACGGGTGTATGACACCTCAGACCTGAGATTAGTGCTGATAGTTGCCTAATTCTTCACTAGATAATAAGAGTAAACAGAATAAATAAGTCAGTGGTGTTTGGACTGACTTATTACAGGTTCTGTCCCAGCAGACAGTAAATCCTCCAGTTCTCTGACAGCTAAATTTTGTGATGCAGCTGTTGGAATAATAGTCTTAGCTCTTGTTTGCCTCCTGTCACTCTTCCAGTGTTTGCTCCGGTTTCAGTCTAATCTAGCACATACAGGTATGCTCTTTGTGTGATTTGTCAACACATCCTGTGGCTGTGTTGCCGAAGCACTTCAACCCTTTAGAGACAGCTTCAAAACACAGCGAATCAACTCCTTCACAAAAGAAAATAGACTCTGCCGAGCGCAAGCCTCTGACGAGTGTCAGACATCCCTGCACAAGTGTCATTTGGGTGATTTACAAGCATAACCCAAGGCTAACGGCTGCTTTGATGTGGAATAAAGAAATCCGTAGATATCAGAGGAACGCTGTTCTCTCTCTATCCAGGGATGTGACGACCAGAGCTCACTCTACTCCACTGGAATTTGTAAAAACACGGCTGCATCATTTTACAGCAGGCATACGACATATGCTGTGAATAGCAATGAACATTGTCTGCTGAATGACTTTCTGCTTTAACTCGTCTGTACATTTCTGATGTTAACAGAGGAATTTTAACGACTATACTAAAGAATAAACATTTATAAAGGAATCAATCCTCAACCTGCGCTGGAACTGAATTCAGAATGCTCCTGTCAGTCCGAGCTTTGATTACCAGACTATTTCTAAAACATCCACACAAAGTGGAAGCCCCTTATCAGCACAGGTGAGGAGAAGAAGTGGACCCAAAAGTATCAAAGAGGAAAGAAAAAGATGCTTTTTTCTATGATCAGTTTCACGTGTAGACAATGGAAGCACAGATAATGGGCACAGGTTGAAAAGCTCTATAGAAATATGCTTTCTGTGAAGTCGCTGTTGAAATCCCGATGGCCGGTGTGTCTAGGTTCCATTGGAAGCATTGTAAGTGGAAAATGTGGAGCTCTAAATCTTCCTTTTGTACACATTCTATCCAAACATGACAGCGCCGAGCAGATTTACACTTAGCAATGACAATCCATAAAATATTGAGCCTCTTAATCAGCAGAATGGAGCAGCTTTTCACTGCCAATTCAGGACTTTTGGACAACAGATGTGTATTTACCACTGTAATATCCTCAAACCTGTCCATCCTCAGTGGAACATCCCTCATCATTTGTCTTGTGGTGAAACACGATGGCTTCGTGGAGCAGCTCTCCAGCAGGCGTGCCAAGAATTAATGTGGTGGTGGGAACTGCTGTCGTCCATTTATTGTCCTCTGAACACTGTAAAAGAAAGAGTTATAAAATAAACATGAAGAGATCTCCTTTTTTAAAATCAGACCCTTCCTTTTACAGCATCAGCTCTCAAGTTATTTTCGTCCTTTCATTGCTCTATATTATAAATAACTATGGGATTTACATTATGGGGCTTGTTGCATAAATTGAATATGGAGCTTGCTTATTCTCCATGGTCAACTGGGAAATAAGATCAGCGCTCCCACAACCTAATAATGGGAATAATGTCTACAATATGACCCAAAAGTGTGGAAAACCATATTATGGATGCACAATTACAAAATAACAAATGATATTCAAAGTTTCTCTCCAGCCCTGATCCTCAGCAGAGAGCCAGAGACCTCCTCTGAGAGTCTGCAGGAGCGTCACATCAGAACCAGGAGAATGTAAAGGTACACATCCCAGGGACCACGGTCTATTTTTAGACACAAACAATGACCTCCTCAGCCCAGGCAAAATGTCAGAATCATTTCAGACTCAATTCCCATTAGCTCGGCTTCCTCCTGCTCTGACTCTTCATGCTGGGTCATTTCAGACCAGTCTGCTGTCTAACAGATGAAATCAGGGCTGCTGAGAAGATTTAGAGTTATAAAGGTCAAAGGTCATGACTTCATCTGTTTATTCTATTTTAACATTAATGACAGAATCAATCTCAATTCTCCTCTCAGCTCGTTTATTCAAGTTTCTCATGAAAAGATGGATTTTCTTCTTCACGATGTTTCATGTGAACACATCATGGCATTAATTTAGCCTACATTTACACCATAATTTTGACCTACTGTTCTTAAATGCATCATAAGCTAGGTAATAATCTATCAGTCACTTTGCTCAGGTTGTATTTGGTGTGCAGGTCCAGCTAGCAACCATGGATAAATATTTAATATTCATCGAGTGATGCTTGGCTCAAACCAGCTACTGAACATATGATGAAGCTTTCTAGAGTTTGGTTTTACTGAGAACAGCGACTGAACACCAAAACGTGTTGTGTATCTTCATGTGACGCCATGAAGCCCACCAAGCTGAAGCGTGATCTGAAAACAAAGCATGCAGAGCTTAAGGACAAAACTAAAGATTTATACATCTGCCCGAAAACATGAATGTTGAAACTCAGAAAAAGCACAGAGGGATTCTGATTGGCTGCTCAAAGGATCGCAAAAAGTAAGAAGCCATGCTCAACTGGACGAGAGCTTGTATTTAGGTGGAAGAGTTTAAAATGGGAGTACAAATGGCAGTTGGCAAATGTTTAATCAGAGTGAGGGTCGCGTGGGGGTCCTTGATACATTTTCTGCCCTGTTAGGGGTCCGTAGCCCTAAAAGTCTGAGAAGTCCTGGTTTAAAGACAGCAGATTGCTTCAGATGGACTCGTTCCATGACATTGGTGTGCGGGGGGGGGGGCATTGTCTTGAGTGCCAAAACACGTGCTAAAGTGCCCTTGAAAGCCAAAACGCATGCTAAAGTGCAAAACACGTGCTAAAATGCCCTCGAGAGCCAAAACGCGTGCCATAGTGCCCTCTTTGGAGCACAAAACACACTAAACTGCCCCCTTGGCTGGTTAAAACATGATAAACTGCCCATTTGGGTGGCAAAAAGGCGTGTTTAAGTACCCTCCTCATTGGCAAAACACACTAAACTCCAGAAGACCATTAGGACCAAGAAATACTATGAAACATTACTGTTGCAATGACTTTTATGTCGGGCCCTTTGTTGATCTATACTGAGCCAGAACTACATCTCACAGAACCAGTTTGGATTATCTGGTGCTAATATGGTGTTAAAATGCACTAGAATACAGGAAATGGCATCTACTTCATTGAAAATGTTCAAGGGGAAGACCCCCAGACCCCCTAGGGATTTATTGATTTATTTCTGTGTTCTTCACAGTCCAGCGTTGAATCTCCACAGTTCTTGTGGATGCTGATCCTAACTACAAACTAACTTGAGTAGTCTGTCTAGTTAGTCTGTTTTAAGGCTATATAATGTGCCATTTGTAGAACATATAAACATGTCTAAAGTGCCCTCCAAAACACGCCAAACTTAGCGCCCTCTTCAGTGACAAGAACGCGCTGTATGTGCCCTTTTTTTTCTTTTCGCCCCTGCCCTTGAAAACTTCTGTGCACGCCACTGTTCCATGGACTGTAGGAAGACATGGACCAACCCTGTGTGACCTCAGCTGTCTGATTACTCAAACAGTTTTTGAAGCAGATCCATGGCGGGCTCCATATTGAAATCACAGCCTCAACAGAAGTACTTCCTGTCAGCTAGCTAGCTAGCTTTCTGGTTTGCAGAAATGCGGGTTCTGCCTGTTGAGCTATCTGTCAATCAAATGAAATGCGCCAATCAGTGCGCAGTGCTTTTTTTTTACAGTTTATTTCTAACGTAAAGACGGCATGTGTCGTGTACCTGCAGCCAGCCTCTAGTGGACAATCGTGGTGTTGCATTTTTTGCACTTTCACATTGGCTTCATTTTGAGGACTGGAGGTTGCTGCTTGGTTTTCTCTGAACTACGATATTAACCACTGTCATTCTTTTATCAGCTAAGCAGGAATGCGTGTACAAAATGATCGATCCCCAGTTTTTGGGACAATATCTGAGTCTGAGTTTCTCTCTCTGCTTGAGTAAACAAGATAACGTAAGAAGGTTAGGCTGAGATTTTACATTATTCTATGTTATGCTTTCACTGTGTAATTTGTTCAGATCTGCTTTTATTCTGAAGAGGATGACCATGCTCTGCTTGGTAACATGAGCTGAACCACAAAATAAAAGCATGATTGAAACTGAGTAGGAAATCTTCAGGGAACAATCCAAAGGTGAAAACTAGAGATCTCAGATTTGACATGGGCCCAGTTTAAAGAACAGATATCCTCTCACTTTTATCTGCTGTTTCTTATGGAGTTAATGATGGGATCTGATTTATTTAGCTGCTGAATCAAACAGATGATGAGACCAGAATCTGATCTGCTTTCAGAGGTCTAGGAATGTCTCACTAAACTCATAATTATTGATTATTTTAAAAACATCAGTGTCAGATAAACACTGATATCAGTACTCACCTTTTTCTCTAATAATGGTGATCTTAATGACTGTGATGATGGTTAATAACATATTTGTTATAGGCGTATATCCCGACAGTCTCCTCTATTCTCTTTGTTGTTATCTCCATCACTGAGTCTCCTCTTTATTATGTCTCCCACAGTCATTAAGGTAAATCATACTGACACTGTCATTTTAGTGAGAGCAGCAGAATCCTCTCACTGGGGTTCTTCCACAGACTCAGAGTTGAGTTGAAGAGCTGACTGCACATTTCTCTACGGCATCCTCTCTCTGGTTCACTTGTCTCCTTTCTTCACTCTTTCACTTTTACTCCCTGCCAATCTCTGTTCCCTTAACACCACCACCGCCACCTTCACCCCCCACCCCCAGACCCCCCACTGTGCAGTGCCGCTTTCTTCCTGCAACATTTGTCTCTCATTTGGAATGAAGAGGAAATGCCTCCCTGTGGGCTCACAAGTGGCCCATCCTGAGGGCTGGCTGAGATTGATGCCTGTGATCCAGCTGTGCTGATTTACTCCCTGCACCCACGGGGGAGAGGGAGATTACACTGTGCTCTACTGGGGGGGGGGAATTATGCTGTGGTCTGCTGGAGAGGAAGGGGGGACAGAGAGGAGAGAGAGGGGAGAGAGGGAGAGGAGGAGAGATGGAGGGAGAGAGAGGGAGGAGAGAGAGAGACGGAAAGAAAGGGGGGGTGGGAGATTACACTGTTATCTGCTGGAGAGAGAGAGAGGGGGAGAGAGCAAGGGAGAGAGAGGGCGAGGGGGAGAGTGAGAGGAAGAGGAGGAGGGAGAGAGGGGAAGAGAGAGGGAGAGGAGGAGAGAGAGGGGGAGAGAGAAAGGAAGGGGGAGTGGGAGATTACTCTGTGCTCTGCTGGAGAGAGAGGGGGGGAGGAGGAGGAGGAAAGAGGAGGAGAGAGGGAGAGAGAGGGAGGGGGAGAGAGAGAGAGAAAGAAAGGGGGAGTGGGAGATTATACTGTGCTCTGCTGGAGGGGAAGGGGGGACAGAGAGGAGAGAGAGGGGGAGAGAGAGGGGGAGGAGGAGAGAGACAGGGGGAGAGAGAAAGGGGAGAGAGAGAGAGAGAAAGAAGGGGGAGGGAGATTACACTGTTATCTGCTGGAGAGAGAGAGCGAGGAGAGAGGGGAGAGGGGAGAGGAGAGAGAGAGGAAGAGGAGGAGGGAGAGAGGGGAAGAGAGAGGGAGAGAAAGGGAGAGGGGGGGGAGAGAGAAAGGAAGGGGGAGTGGGAGATTACTCTGTGCTCTGCTGGAGAGGGTGGGGGGAGGGGGGGAGGAGAAGGAGGAGAAGGAGGAGAGGGGGAGAGAGAGAGACAGAAAGAAAAAGGGAGTGGGAGATTACACTGTGCTCTGCTGGAGAGAGAGAGAGGGGGAGAGAGCCAGGGAGCGAGTCAGAGAGGGGGAGAGTGAGAGGAAGAGGAGGAGGGAGAGAGGGGAAGAAAGAAAGGAAGGGGGAGTGGGAGATTACTCTGTGCTCTGCTGGGGGGTGGGGGGGTGGGGGGGACCTCATTGGTTACCTTTAATCATCTTTTCCTTTCACCCCTTAAAGCCTGAAAACACAAATTATTCACTTTCTACTGAAATGCAAAATAATCAAAATTTCCATAAAATGTAACATTTATATTTTTTGTGTCTCATTTGATACTTTAGGTGTTTTTGGTAACTGATAATCCACTTGAGGGCATTTTTTAAAATCACTTTTCAGATTGTATTCAGAAGGTTTTTTTTTTTTTTTTTTTTTTTTTATTAATTTATGATTATATTGATTAGATAAAGGTATCATAAAGGTACAGTTGAAACCAGAAGTTTACATACACTACATAAAAAGGCACATAATTTTTTTTTTCTCACCGTCTAACATTAAATCAGATTAAACTTTTCCTGTTTTTGGTCAATTAGGATTACCAAAATTATTTCTATTTGCTAAATGCCAGAATAATGAGAGAGATAATTTTTTAGACAATTTTTATTACTTTCTTCAAAGTCAGAAGTTTACATACACTAAGATTACTACGCCTTTAAACAATTTGGGAAAGCCCAGATGATGATGTCATGTCTTTGGAAGCCTCTGATAGGTTTTATTGACAACATTTGAGTTAATTAGAGGCACACCTGTGGATGTATTTTAAGGCACACCTGAAACACACTGCTTCTTTGTGTAACATCATGGGAAAATCAAAAGAAATCAGCCAAGATATCAGGAAGAGAAATGTGGACTTGCACAAGTCTGGTTCATCCTTGGGTGCAATTTCCAGATGCCTGAAGGTGCCACGTTCATCTGTTCAAACAATTATACGCAAGTATAAACACCACGGGAATGTCCAGCCATCATACCGCTCAGGAAGGAGACGGGTTCTGTGTCCCAGAGATGAACGTGCTTTGGTCCGAAAAGTGCATCTCAACCCAAGAACAAAAGCTAAAGACCTTGTGAAGATGCTGGCTGAAGCTGGTAAGAGTGTGTCATTATCAACAGTCAAACGAGTCCTGTACCCACATGGGCTGAAAGGCCACTCTCCCAGGAAGAAGCCATTACTCCAAAAGAAACATAAAAAAGCCAGATTACAGTTTGCAAATGCACACAGGGACAAAGACCTTCATTTATGGAGACATGTTCTGTGGTCTGACAAAACTAAAATTGAACTTTTTGGCCACAATGACCATCGTTACATTTGGAGAAAAAAGGGGGAAGCTTGCAAGCCTGAGAACACCATCCCAACTGTGAAACATGGGGGTGGCAGCATCATGTTGTGGGGTTGTTTTGCTGCAGGAGGGACCGGTGCACTTCACAAAGTAGATGGCATCATGAGGAAAGAACATTATGTGGAAATACTGAAGCAACATCTCAAGACATCAGCCAGGAAGTTAAAGCTTGGGTGCAAATGGGTTTTCCAAATGGACAATGACCCTAAGCATACTGCCAAACTGGTTACAAAGTGGCCTAAGGATAACAAAGACAGTGTTTTGGAGTGGCCATCACAAAGCCCTGATCTCAATCCCATTGAAAGTTTATGGGCAGAGCTGAAAAGGCATGTGTGAGCAAGGCGGCCTACAAACTTGGCTCAGTTACACCAGTTCTGCCAGGAGGAATGGGCCAAAATTCCTGCAAACTATTGTGAGAAGCTTGTGGAAGCATATCCAAAACATTTGACCCAAGTCATACAATTTAACATTAAATCAGATTAAACTTTTCCTGTTTTTGGTCAATTAGCATTACCAAAATTATTTCTATTTGCTAAATGCCAGAATAATGAGAGAGATCATTTTTAGACATTTTTTTTAATTATTTTCTTGAGAGTTAGAAGTTTACATACATTTCATTAGTATTTGGTAGCATTGCCTTTAAACTGTATGACTACGGTGAGACAGTGAGAAAAAAAAAAAGTTTCTACGCCTTTTTATATAGTGAATGTAAACTTCTGGTTTCAACTGTATGTATCAAATATGATACAACAGGCTTTAAGGGGTTAACTGACCCTTCATTAAGCCCCGCCCTCACTGGTTACTGGTTCTAGGTGTCACCAGACTCCTTCCTCATGTAAATGACTGTAAATGTTTTCAGGTTGACTAACACTGATAGTTCAGAGGTGTAAGGGTTCTCAGAGGTCACAGTTCAGTTTAAACCTCTGTTTCTGGGTCACGGGTCAGTAAAGGTTCACCCCATCAAGTACTAGCAGTGATGACTGACAGATCCAACATGGAACAAGAAAGAGGAAAATAAAAAGGTGCAAAACTATAAGGAAAATAGAAATGAGCAGCCTAAAACCTCCTGATTCAAAACACTGAATATAGAAAAACCTTAAAATACAAATTTAAATACAATTTAGAGGAATGCGTCAAAATTATCACTAATGAACTGTGGAGTTTAAAGAGCTGCTATAGGGGTTACTGTGTAAATCCTGATCAAGATCATCAGTGAAGGACTAAGGACTAGATCATGTAGAGGACTAGATCATGTAAAGGACTAGATCATGTAAAGGACTAGATCATGTAAAGGACTAGATCATGTAGAGGACTAGATCATGTAAAGGACTAGATCATGTAAAGGACTAGATCATGTAAAGGACTAGATCATGTAGAGGACTAGATCATGTAAAGGACTAGATCATGTAAAGGACTAGATCATGTAAAGGACTAGATCATGTAAAGGACTAGATCATGTAGAGGACTAGATCATGTAAAGGACTAGATCATGTAAAGGACTAGATCATGTAAAGGACTAGATCATGTAAAGGACTAGATCATGTAAAGGACTAGATCATATAAAGGACTAGATCATGTAGAGGACTAGATCATGTAAAGGACTAGATCATGTAAAGGACTAGATCATATAAAGGACTAGATCATGTAGAGGACTAGATCATGTAAAGGACTAGATCATATAAAGGACTAGATCATGTAGAGGACTAGATCATGTAAAGGACTACATCATGTAGAGGACTAGATCATGTAGAGGACTAGACCATGTAAAGGACTACATCATGTAAAGGACTAGATCATGTAAAGGACTAGATCATGTAAAGGACTAGATCATGTAGAGGACTAGATCATGTAAAGGACTAGTTCATGTAAAGGACTAGATCATGTAAAGGACTACATCATGTAAAGGACTACATCATGTAGAGGACTAGATCAAGTATAGGACTAGATCATATAAAGGACTAGATCATGTAGAGGACTAGATCATGTAAAGGACTAGATCATATAAAGGACTAGATCATGTAAAGGACTACATCATGTAAAGGACTAGATCATATAAAGGATCAGATCATGTAAAGGACTACATCATGTAAAGGACTAGATCATATAAAGGATCAGATCATGTAAAGGACTACATCATGTAAAGGACTAGATCATGTAAAGGACTAGATCATGTAAAGGACTAGATCATATAAAGGACCAGATCATGTAAAGGACTAGATCATGTAAAGGACTAGATCATGTAAAGGACTACATCATGTAAAGGACTAGATCATATAAAGGACCAGATCATGTAAAGGACCAGATCATGTAAAGGACTAGATCATGTAAAGAACTACATCATGTAAAGGACTACATCATGTAAAGGACTACATCATGTAAAGGACTAGATCATATAAAGGACTAGATCATGTAAAGGACTAGATCATATAAAGGACCAGATCATGTAAAGGACTAGATCATGTAAAGGACTACATCATGTAAAGGACTACATCATGTAAAGGACTAGATCATATAAAGGACCAGATCATGTAAAGGACCAGATCATGTAAAGGACTAGATCATGTAAAGAACTAGATCATATAAAGGACCAGATCATGTAAAGGACCAGATCATGTAAAGGACTACATCATGTAAAGGACTAGATCATGTAAAGGACTAGATCATATAAAGGACCAGATCATGTAAAGGACCAGATCATGTAAAGGACTAGATCATGTAGAGGACTAGATCATGTAAAGGACTAGATCATGTAAAGGACTACATCATGTAAAGGACTAGATCATGTAAAGGACTAGATCATGTAAAGGACTAGATCATGTAAAGGACTAGATCATATAAAGGACCAGATCATGTAGAGGACTAGATCATGTAAAGGACTAGAACATGTAAAGGACTAGATCATGTAAAGGACTAGATCATATAAAGGACCAGATCATGTAAAGGACCAGATCATGTAAAGGACTAGATCATGTAGAGGACTAGATCATGTAAAGGACTAGATCATGTAAAGGACTACATCATGTAAAGGACTAGATCATGTAAAGGACTAGATCATGTAAAGGACTAGATCATGTAAAGGACTACATCATGTAAAGGACTAGATCATGTAAAGGACTAGATCATGTAAAGGACTAGATCATGTAGAGGACTAGATCATGTAAAAGACTAGATCATGTAAAGGACTAGATCATGTAAAGGACTAGATCATGTAGAGGACCAGATCATGTAGAGGACTAGATCATGTAAAGGACTAGATCATGTAAAGGACTAGATCATGTAAAGGACTAGATCATGTAGAGGACTAGATCATGTAAAGGACTAGATCATGTAAAGGACTAGATCATGTAAAGGACTAGATCATGTAGAGGACCAGATCATGTAGAGGACTAGATCATGTAAAGGACTAGATCATGTAAAGGACTAGATCATGTAAAGGACTAGATCATGTAGAGGACCAGATCATGTAGAGGACTAGATCATGTAAAGGACTAGATCATGTAAAGGACTAGATCATGTAAAGGACTAGATCATGTAGAGGACTAGATCATGTAAACATAGGATGGGAGGTTATCATGGAGTCTGAGCGTTTACATGCTGGTCGTCTGTTTCCTCCTCTTCTACGGTCCGTCTTTAGCCTTTAAACCGTCTCAGCCGTGGTTTTTTCTTCGACCCTCTCTTCTTTCACATCAGGAAAGGTTTTTTGAGATCTGTGAGGTCACATGACTCTGAGTACACAGAGACAAGCATCGTATCAGGATTACACCATGTGCCGCAGTTGACATTTTCTTTAGATGCAGTTAAGAATAGACTAGTCCATTAAAGCTGTAGACCATGAAGAGGACAGAAACCAGTACTGGTGACAAACCTCGGTACGCTGGAGAAAGTCCTGGTTCACCAAAGGGTCCAGTTTCAGAAGCACACCTGAACGGACTGGCTCAGTTAAAGCTTTGGTATACTGCCTGAAGCGGGGCATGACTGCTGCCTCTTATTGCTCTGATTGGCCCTAAATGAATGTGACAGATCATTTGACCTATCAGCTCTGAGCTTCTGTTTTTAAAGGTTCTTCCCCTCCCAAACCCCGTCTATGGACGGATGAATGTGAAATATATCCTTCAGATGGATATGTGAAACTGTCTGGTGTGTCAGGATGAAAAATATTCTGTCCCAGGTATTCAGGAGATGAACTAAGGGGTCTGAGAAAGGATAAGTTAGGAATAAACCCAGTCTGGGTTTAGTCAGTATATAACATCATTCAATAAGAAAGACAAAGAGAACATTTAGTATCTGAGCATCCCCCTGTGGGGGACAAAGAATCTCTCTGTGTTATCTGTATATTGACTCTAACATTCCTCTCTTCAGGTCATCAGGATTCAGCCAACAGGCACGGCTGTCTGAAATTTGTCTTGTCCTGTTTTGGATCATCGGCTCCTCCTGAGCCATCGAGCTCTCATTGGATGTAGTGATTGATTACAGGTCATGGACCAATGATAACAATCGATCAGCCATTCCCAGTGAGAAGGATCTATAGAGAGAGTATTGTGGGACTCAGTTCTCAGAGCAGAGGCTGCTTTTGGTGTCACCTTGAAAATAAACTTGTTAGACATTGATAAAAGATGTCATTGTAAGCTCTATATGACACAGAATTCTTATTTACTGTAAATGACTTGAAGTTAAATGTGTTTTTGCTGCCATATTTATTTATTATTGTTTGCCTTACAATGCAAGCATGAATGCTAAATGGAGATTAATCTTCCCATCTCGGCACCGAAAGTCAAAAAGAAAGGCTTTGTTTGGAACATTTATTGACGCTTTAAATCTTGCTGCCTGCCAGAGAATAATCTGGTGGGCTGCAAGAAAATGTACTCTTCCCTTTGAGTTTTACTTCAGTGACTTTATGCACTGAATTTATGGTTTTAGAAAAATAAGCTGACAGCGCTCTGCCCGCTCTGCCTGTTTCACCTTTAACAAGATACACACTGGCACTGAAATAGTTCCTTGAGGGCTAGGCTGCACACAAAGACTCTGTTGGTGTGACCAGTGAACATGTACAACAAATGTCTGCACATGTACAGTAACTGTGTGCACATGTACAGTACTAGTATCTGTGTGTACATGTACAGTACTAGTATCTGTGTGTACATGTACAGTACTAGTATCTGTGTGTACATGTACAGTACTAGTATAGTAAAGTAAAGTATATGTGTCCAGATTTTCTATCCAATCCAAAATTAAAGAGCTCTTCAGTTTGCTCTCCCTGGCGTCCCCATCCACCAATGACTGTTTTGTAGCTGTCATGTGTTTAGGTGTACACATAGTTAACTACCTCGCGGTTTAGCTGCTTTGCTCTGCCTTTCCTCTTCTACCACAGCTTAGCCCAACTTAGCCTAGCTTAGCCTCAGCTGCTCTGCCTCTCCTTGGTGATGTTCAGCTGTTCGCCGTCCTCCTTTAATGCTAATGGTAGTGTATTAAATGGAGGTTATTTGTAGCTCTGGAAGGAAGGGTAAGTATTTATGAAACGTGACTCCACACCAGTGAAACTCAGTGAGCGGATGGGTGACTGTGCGGGGAAAACAAAGCCCTCGGACTACAATAAACAGCTTCATGGTGCAAACAGACTTTGCCCACTTAGCATCAGACCCACTATGAATAAAAGGGACAGACAGACGGATGGATGGATCTACTGCCCCAAGGGAAAAAAGAGTATCCAATAGCAGCTTATAAACGTGACACGAGACATTTAGATCCAAACAAACCAAACAGAATTTTCACAAACTTCTACACAGACGTGAAAACAAATTCCTAAAGTAAAACATATACTGAAATCTAATCTCGAAAATAATACTATGACCAAAAGTCGGATAAAAAATTAAGGACAAAACATTACAAATCTTTGCGAGTGAAAAAACAAATGAGCCCCTATAGAATTTAAAACAGGAAATGTTTTGGTCTGTACAAGAAGAAAAGCTGTGCTAAACCTTACAACTACACTGTTAATTTACCTGAGTAAATTCTACTCAAATTTAATAAAATTTTAATCCAGAAAATCTAACATTTGGTCCCAGTCTATTTGGAGTATAATGTACTCTGCTTGCAGAGTAAAATTTTCAGTTGTTTTAACTGTAAAAAGTATTTTTTATTTAACTCTAAATGATGATTATGTGCTCCATAATGAACAGGATAAAAACAACTCTACAGCAACTGTTGTCACTACAGAATAATACCTTAGTTTACTCACGATAGAGCTGTTTTTTTTCTTAGTATGAAGTAATATTTAGTCCTTTTAGAGCTATTTTTCATTCCTTTTAGAAATGTTCTCCACTCCTTATGGAACAATTTCTACTCCGTTTACAACTGAGTAACACTGTAGAACTGTATCTGACTATAAATAGACTGAGTTTCCTCTTTATAAAGAGCTACATTTTCTCTTAAAAGATAATTCTGCTTTTCCACCTATAAAGGGCATAACTACAAAGGAGGGTTCATTTTACGTATTAGACTTAGAGTTCTAATATTACAGAAACAGTCGAGATAAACATGACAAGGACCCAAGAGCAGAGCAGAGCTGAGGTTAAAGGTTAAAGGAGTTTATTTGACAACAACAGAGAAAATGATGGTGAGCTGGCTGGCAGAATCACTGACATAGAGATGGAGAAACTGCAGAAAAAGGACAAAATGGAGTTAGACAAGGCAAAAACTCACCTAAAAACACTAGATTATCAAAGGTTGAAGAGGAGCCAGGGGCCTCATTTACCAACAGTGCGTAGAAAAAGTTCTAAATTCTGTGGTACGAATTAAACTTAGAATGTGTGTAAGTACAAAAAAATCCCTGATTATCAAACATGCGGACACCTGCCGTATACACACTAGTAAGTAATCTGTGATGATAAATCTCACCTGTTCGTAACAACCATGCTCGTGTATGGTTGGAGTAATTTGCATTCGGAAACGCCTCCAATTGACCATATATGGTAGCAACAATCCCTTTTATACTGTGTGAATGGACCCCCCCCGAAATCATGGCAACGAGGGCGAAGAAGAAAAATTTCACCAACACCGAGACTGAGGGGCTTGTAAATGAAGTTGAAACAAATCAGAAAATACTGTTTGGGACACTAAATGCAGGTGTGACAAACAAAAGAAAAAATTCTGCGTGGGAGAAAGTAACTGCTGCTGTGAATTCTGTTGGGTCAGAGGAAAGATCATTATCAGAAATCAAAAAGAAATGGTTCCATATCAAAACCAGAGCCAAAAAATGTGTCACAGCCCACAGACAGGAAATATCTTTAACTGGAGGAGGACAAACCACATCTCAACTGTCACCCATGGACACCCGTATTGCCAGCATCATCGGGGACACAGCATTATCTGGCATTATTTCTAGTGGAGATACGGACATTCTCCCAACCGCTGTACCATCGACCAGTTACACTGCAGGTAAAATAAAGAGCTGGGCTGAGGTTTTTCATAAAAATTTATTTCAACAGTTTAATTTGTGAATTTGAATTAAAATAAACATGACAATAATGCGGGGTTTCTTCAACTCAGAAACTCAAGCCAGTCCTGCCTGCCCTCAGGAGCAGGAGGCGGTGGAGGAACCGGAGGAGTTGGAGGATCAGGAGCAGCCGACGCCATCCCATTCAGTGCGTCGTAGGGGGTCGAGAGCGCTGACGGAGGCAGTGCTGCAAAACCAACAAGACACCACCAAATCCATGAATGAAATAAAGGATCAACTGGCCAACATCTCAAATACTCTACTGCAAACAAACAAATCACTGCAACAGATTGCTGCATGCGCAACACAAATGTTAAATAAATAAACTTTAAAATGTTGAATGATATTATTTTCTCATGCACGCTTTTGAGCTGACATTTCTCACTCTTCAAAGATGGGCTTACAGGCAGACTTACCTAAAACCTCAGTATGATCCTCTCTCTCATTTGAAGCGGCATTAGGAGGTGGAAAAGGCTCTGCGTTGGGCAAGGGGTCGTCTGCTCTGAGGGGTTCCTGCAGAGGGACGCCTTGCCTGATGGCTAAATTGTGAAGCACACAGCAAGCCAAGATGATGTGGCAGACTTTTTCTGGCTTATACTGGAGTGTGCCTCCAGTGCTAGACAGGCATAGCCATTGGCCTTTTAGCAGGCCTACTGCAGGTTCAACTACAGTTCTTGAGCGCGCATGGGCCCGGTTGTAGTGCTGCTCCTGCGGTGTCCTCAGGTTGGTCCACGGGGGTCATCAGCCACGGCTTTAGCGGATATCCCCGATCACCTATAATACTGTTTTGGTAAACCATACGAAGCCCAGACAATAATTTAGAAATGTTGTAACTCTCACCAATAAGCCAGCCATCCTCAACAGCTCCTGCTTGGAGGTGTGCACCCACAGAGCTGTTCTGCATAATAAATGAGTCTTTGTTCCTCCAGGCCACCGGGCAGTAATGTTTAACATAGACATAGTTGCATCGCAGATTATTTGTGTATTGATTGAATGAAATCCTTTCCTGTTCAAGTAACTGAATTTGTTGTGTGATGGCGCTTTTATTGCAATGTGGGTTCAATCTATGGCCCCAATTATGTTTGTGAATCTGGCGATGGCGTGAAATCCTCGTTTAATTTCGGCTTGTAGATGTTGTCTGTATGGGAACTGGATGTAATCTGGGGTCAGAGAAATTATTGCATCCAACACTGCTGGTATGATTCTGCTTAGTGTTGGTTGCGAAATGCCCCATATGTCTCCAATCTCTCGCTGAAATGTTCCAGTGGCCAAAAATCCCAGGGTGGACAGGAGCTGGATGTGCACTGAGATGGCTTTGGTGCATTTTGTCTCCAACATTGGCTGTAAATCACGGCATAAATCTATCAAAATGTTTTGGGGGAAGCGGTACCTGCTGAGAAGACACTCTGTGCTCTCACTGAACAGATCAGCACGCTCTTTGAAAACCTGTTCCCTGCGGAGCGCACGGTTCTCCAAATCCTCCAAAAGTGCAAGATAAGCCATGGTCCTTGTATTTCAAGTTTTCCTTTCAGGTTAGCACTAACTAATAGGTTCGTTACCTGCAGTTGTCGGTGCAAGCTATTTTTAGACCTTTTGCATTTAGCTTTAAAACATCTCCGTCTCGTCATGTTCCATGATTATTTCATAGCGTGGTGAATGTGCAGGTCACAACTTGTCCACAAGAGCGTTTTGGAGTTGTTGGATTGTGTATTTGATGAGTTTGATGAGGGAAAGCCGGAATACCGTCTGCTTACATTGAGTTGGCACAGCAGCTCCCAACTCAGCAGCGCCTATCTAAAAATAGCTTGCACTGACAACTAAAGGAAACGAACCTATTACTAAGACTATAGGAATTATGGCAATGGGCGAATTTGCCAAAATGTTGAAGTATCCCTTTAAGAGCCTACAACAAGTTTTAGTCTTCATTAACAATCTGAATGGACCAAAAAGAGACAATAGAAAAAACTGTCAAGGCGCCTTCACAGCGCGGTTAATGTAGTCTGGACATGGAGGCGTGAGCATCTCCTGCTCTGATTGCAGCTGAGAGGGACTACTGCGTGAGGAGTGGGCTGTCTGTCAGTGCTCTGGGACGAGGAGGGGCCCACGGCAGCTACCTCCTCAAGAGGCGCTACAACGATACGTGCTTTCATGTCAGTCTTCAAAAGTCCCCAATAACACCAGACAAAGTCACTAGATTTGTCGCTAGTCGCTTTTTTGAAAAAGAGTCGCTAGAGAGGTCTGAAAACTCGATGGCAACACTGCAAGGAGGTACGGGTACAGTAACAATCAGCTGTCCACCTCGGCGCTGTGAATGACGTCATGACTGACGCACTTACGTGACCAAAGATCGTCTCGGCCTGAAATACACATCACTCTGCCAGGAAACCAGCCGATACCAGCATCGTTCCCCAGTAACAAAAAAAATGAATTTTTCGCTGGTAAAAAAATAACTCGCCACAGTGGCAAGTGGTCTTAAAAATTTACCGGCCAGAGACAAAATCTACCCGTAACTGTCGAGTGGCGAGTGTTAGTTTTGGACCCTTAATAAGTGTAGTAAAAACTTTGATTTGGACCTGTTTTCAGAACCGTTTGCTGTCTCTCAGTGCATTTTTAGAAATTGTAGACACAGCACTACCCTGCAGTTGCATGTTGTGTTCAGCAACAGTCTTTTAATACATGAAGTTCTGCGCAATGTGCTGTTTTAAGGGTTTATCGGCTAACAACTGATCAGTGATGCTAAAAACAACGACAGGCTAATGCTACAACGGCATCCGTCATTTTTCCAACTTTTTTTTGATAAATGTGAAGCATATTCATGCATACTTACAGACATTATTTAAATGGTTCATCTGTGTATATATGAATTAATAAACTATATACATGGGGTAACTACAAATTAAACTAACATATTTAGGGATTCACTAATGTCCAGAGTTTTCATTGCTTTTTTGTGTTTTATTCCATGTAGTGAGCTCATATTATATTCTATTTACATTTAAAATAGTTGTATCTTTGGGAAGTTTTGAATCCATTTATTGTACACATAGCATAAAAAGCTTTTGACAGTTTCCATTTTCATTGTCAGAATAAAAAATTACATCCTTTTCTTTTAGCCGAACTTTGGAGGCAGTTTATATGTTAAAGAGTTGCTCTACATCCAACCAAAAGAAGCGACTATGGAGACACTCATCTGTTCCCAACTCATTGTGGTTGTGATCTGTTTTTGCAGACAAATGTGACGTCATTCCCAGTTGTGACTTCCGAGCTTCGAGGTAAATGGAACGCAGCATAACCTGAGGGACTGACAGGGTCACCTTTTTAACCATTAACTGTCAACCTCATTACCAGTAATAAAACATGAAAAAAACTTAGCACTAACAAATGAATTTGACATTTCAATAGTTAAAAAGATAAGTTTAAAGTCTCAAATTTTGAGAAAAGTAAATTTATTACTTTAAAGAGGTCAAAACATGAAATTGAAATTGAAAAATGTTTCTAATGTCAGATATATCAGAAAGAAAGTCAGAATCATGAGTTTAAATGTCAAAATATGAAATAAAATCTATTATCATGAAATTTAGAGTTTTTTTGTTTGTTTATTTGGATCCACCATTAGATACAGCAAATATGCAGTAGCTATTCTTCCTGTGGTCCTCATATTACATTTTCAAACTATATTTTCAGCTTAAACATATACTTACAGACAATACACTTCCATAACATTCACACTAACAATCCTGTCATACAGTAGCTCTATTATTTACTTCTTGATTGCAGAAAAATAAACCCATACATAAATAAAAATAGAGAAAGAATAGTGGGAAGACAAAAAAACAGAACTCTCCTTACCTGTTGGGATCACAGATAACTCAAATCACCAGTGAGAAGCACCTAACAGGATTTCCCACATGTAAACAAATACATTTTTAATTTTTTGTCAAAGCAACTATCGTTACTATTTGAGATTAAAAAGCTTGGTAATAAATTCCATGCCACCATTGCTCTGTAATGAACCGTTCCTTTTATGACATTTGTTCTGCACAAAGGCGGCTGAAATCTCCCCTCTGATGCCGAGTACCGTACTGATGTTCATCAGAAAAGAATGTTAATTTATTATAGAGTCCTTCTGGGATTTTATTTATTATAATATTTTTATGAAAGATACCCTGAGGAATGTAATTTACTTTTAACATTTAACCAGATTAGTTGATTATGCATTGATGTGCCACTCGTTCTATATGGATAATTCAGAGCTATAGGAGCTGCTTTATTTTGGGCTACTTGTAGCTTGTGCAAATTACTTTGTGTTGTATTTGACCAGATGACTGCACTGTAATCTAAATGTGACAGAAGTAGTGCCTGAATTAGTTGTTTGATCAGGTAGCTTGGCATAAATTTCTTACAGCGTCTTACTACTGCCGTGCCTCAGCCCATCTTTATCACCTTCTGATCAATGTAACTACTCCACGCCATTCTGAGAACGCATGTTTCACCCTCGTGTGAACATTTTCTGAATGAATGAGGAAACAGTCATGAAAACATATCGCCTATCCAGCCTTGCCATTTTGGAGCTGTTGGAGGAACTCAGAGCAGATTTGGAGCCACGAGGAAGAGTCGCGCAATACCTGCAATGACAAAACTCCTTACAAGTTTACAGTTTTTTTGCATCTGTGTCATTCCAGCGTACAGTAGCTATCACAGCTGGGATCTCCCAGTCCTGTTTTTCTGATGTTCTGTGTGAAGTTGTAACACTTAACTTTTCTCAAGCTAGCGTTAAACACACACAAGAGGGGATTTTTAAGGAAAATATAAGACCTTTTAAAGTAAAGAATATATCAAAATTCAATAAACAACAATTCTGAACAAATCTAATCAATAAATCTCTGAAGAGAAGTTTAAAGCGCTTCCCATCTAATTAAACTCCCCAGAACATAAGCGCACATCGTGCGTAAACTCAAATGAAAAGTAGGTCACAGAAAATTAAAGATTTTATCTCAGTCTTTATAATTTCATAATAAACTAAAAGTCCAAATCTAACGAAAACAGCAACCTCATCCTTATCCGAGCACTTTTAAGTGTCTTTTAAGTCTTTTTTAAATGTCTCCGACTCATGTAAACGCAAACGCTAAAGTTAATAATCCACCAGTCTCCTCAGAAAAAAACAAACAAAAAAAAACAACCCATTATATCCACACAGCACCCCCCTGTGTGTTTGGCTTCATCCATCTGTGTGTGTTTGGCTTCATCCATCAACTCCTCTAACTCTGTAAGGTTGAATTTCATTTTGCGTGTTCGGCTCTCATGCTGCAACCCATGAAACACGTAAAACCCTCGTTTAAATAGGCCTGTCTCCAACACGTTTGCACCTCTTGTCATTCGCGCATTCACTCCACGGTCTGCGGTCCAACCCCAAACGCAAAATTCTAGATTGCGCATGCAAATCAGTACACGCAAATTGGGAACTTAGTAGATCTGGCCCGTGGTGTGTTGTAGATGGGAGAGGGGCACCCATATTTTTTTGCTGCAGTGCAAAATTCACAGCATTCCTTGTTTTTTAGCTGCATCGTATGAAATCCATGGAGATTTCCAGCTGGCCTGAAACGTCCGATCCTTTTCCTTCACAATTTTCTTGCTTTTGCTATCCGCTGATAAATCGATAGTGTAGCTTCACTAGTTAGCTTTGGCTTTTTAATTACACATTTATCCATTTTCTATGTCAAAGTTTCTGTAACTGAACGAGTTGTCCTCTAGACATTTTGCTGGATCGTCTTAATTTACTTTGCAATGCACACGTGTGCAGGAGGGAGGGGTTTCATAGGTGTTGGCATGATTGGCACACCTTGGCGCTCGGGCCCTGAAGCACCCACGGGATCGGCGCCTATGGTCAACTTCATTTTTGTTCCGGCATATTTTGATAGTTCTCAGGCTATTTTGACTATCACAGCAGCCTAAGCCTGGTTCTTATCTTTTTATGACCTTATCTGAAACTTGCACGCACATAGTCGTCATTACCTGCCTTTCTAATTCTTCCAATAACTCAAAGTGATGGCGGCTGGCCCAAGACATGATCCATGTGGCAACGCTCAACTGTGCAGAACTTGTGGGCCTCTTCCATGACTGCATCCATGGTCCACATCAGCTGAGACCCTACTTTAGTGAAGGTCCACCTGTGGGACTTCATACTCTGGTCTAACTCCTCCTGAACAGGTGAATGTTTTTCACTCAGTTCAAATAAAACAATTAATAAATTCTATTTTCTAAAATCTACTTCCTAAATCTATACTGTTAAAATATTTTTCCTCTATTTCAGATCATCCTCACTCTTCATCAAACCAGATTAGCACCATCTCTCAGTATGACATTTAGCCATTTCCCGTTTTATTTTCCTACATTATAATTCATATTAGTTACATCATATATAAATCATAATCCTGTTATCCATAATAAATCTTCAAAACATGAGTCATTTGTCCAGAATGCATTATTTTGGGAATGATGTCACTGTAATATGAATTCACAACTGAAGTACGTCACTTAAATATATACATATATATATGTGTGTGGGTGTGTGTGTGTAATTTTAAGATTGAATGTGGTTATTCCATGTTAAATTCCCAGAATAATCTGGGGGGTGCCCCCTCTTAGAACGAGGATTATGACATTTATCTATTTATGATATTTGACTGCACCTGTTTTATTCTAAAGTGGTTTATACTGAGTTTCTACCAGTTCAACGGCCCACTGTTGCTAAAAAGTTGATGGAAGGAGTCACAGTAGAACTGATCTAAGTGGAGGGTTAGAAGGAAATAATGCATATTTTATTATTTGATGTTAAATTGCACCATGTTTACTAACTGTTGTCTTTATGGATTCAGTCCTTTTAGTGACCTCGCTGTCAGAGGAGCTGAATTCTGAATACTCGTACGTGCATCAGTGGGACAGTGCACAGTTTACTATAACTGAGTAGTTTGTATGCATTTGTGCACAGCTAGCATGGATTTCCTATTTGCACATGCTCAGTAGATGAGACATTTCCACAGCCATAAAACATGCAGCGTTTTTCTTTCAAGGATTTGTCCAAATGAGAATGAATTGTGGAATCGCGATGGCAAATTAAGAGGGTTGAGATGTGCTCTCTCTGAGCTGCTACAGTTACAAACCTCCTCACACCGCTGAAACCTCCAGCTGACAGACACCTGTGGACTCAGGTGAAGGCTCTACAGCAGTGATACTCAACGTGTGGCTCATTGTGAGATTTTTGGCTCTTTTATGTCTTCATTTTGAATATTATTCCCCCAGAAAACCTTAGAAAAGGAACATTTTACATCCGAAATTATTCATTGCAAGTCACATTAATCAGTTTGTTTCCCACACTTAGGGCGCTTTCACATTAGGCCAAGTTGTTTCGAATCGTGCCCCCCCCCCCCACTGGCTTCCTTTCACACTAGTGACATCGAACCGTGCCTGGATGCACTTGCATATTTACTCGGTCTGAAACAGCAGGTGGCGGCTGGTTTACAACCCTGCAAAGGAGGAGAAAGAAGAAGAGGCTACCATGGCAACCACTGGGGTCATGACCTGAGCAAAGATTATTTTTGTTTTGACCCGGCAAAAAGTCCATCCTGCAGCCATGGACTATTAAAATCACTATTTAAGATGCCAGCATCTTCCCTCTTCATATCTGCACATCTACTACAGCTCAGAGGGTTAAATGGGCTCGCGCTGCACGGATACAGCGGTTTTTGAGGTGACAGGAGACTTTTATTGCCTTTGCACCTCCTCTCCATTTATTGACTCTGATGATTTCCGCCCTTTACTGAGGAAAAATGTGAACAAACTGCCGCGCTGTGGAAAGAACTTTAGTTTTTACGATGATGTCATAGCGGCGCTCTATCCCATATCAGAGCGCAGTTCCATTCACATCTCATCCAAACCGTGCCAGAGTCCGCTTGAATCACAACCGAGTCCACCTCCCCAAGTGGGCCCAGGCCCGGTGCCCGAGCGCGGTTCGTTGGATTCATACTGCCCAAACGAACCGGACTTTGGGCTCAAGTGCACTCGGATCCAGGACCGGGCCCCATGTGCGAAAGCCAGCTAATACAGAAGGCTCAAACTGTCAAACTTAATTCTGTTCTAGTTTCTGTCTGCATATTTCCATTGCCCTTATTTGCAATTTTTTTGCTACTTTAATTCCATATTTACTGCTTTTAACCCATTTTTGACACTTTTAACCTGTTTTTTTTTTTTTGCCTTTTATGCCACTTTCACCCATTTAAGTTGCCTTATGCAATTAAATGCCACTAATTTCCCATTTTGCCTCTCTTGTGCTTTTTATTGCCCATTTTCCCACCTTCTTTCTGATTTTTTGCCCATTTTAGTCACTGTTCACTCATTTTTCTCCACTTTTTTCCACTTTTAGACCATTTTTGCCTGTCCTTTTTGACACTTTTATCCTGCCTTTTGCATTTGTTTTGCCCTTTTTTGCCACTTCTTGCCCATTTAAGCTGCCTTTTGCTATTCAGTGCCACTTTTTTCCTGATTTTTGCCCATTTTAGTCATTTTCACTCTCTTTTTGCAACATTTTTGCCACTTTTAACTCATTATTTGGTCACTTCCCACCCATTTCTTGCCACTTTTCTCCCTGTATTTAGTGCATTTTGACCATTTTTGCCACCTTTAACTTATTTAATTGCCACTTTTCACCACTTAGATTGTGGCTCTTGCAAATGTAATTTTTAACAGTTTGGCTCTGGTTGAGCAGGGTTGAGTAATACTGGTCTACTCGACTGTTTATAGTCAGAGAAAATCTAACTCTGAGATTTAAAGGGTTAAGCCCTCAGTGTTCTCTGCTGCTCCCATCACTTCTCTCTAATTGTTGTTCAATTATTGAAAGTGCTGATTAAATGATCTTAATTTGCTTTACTAATCTGAGTTCTAAAGTTCTGATAACAGGAAGAGGAGAATGAATAATGTAGTCCAGCTGTAGCTCAGGCCCTTCTATACAGCAGAGGTATGGTGAATTAACCAGAGCACATCCACAGTGACAAAGCAAAGGTGTGGGCCTGAGGAGGAGCTCTACTGTAGAGTTCAGATGAGTGAAAGGCTGTAAACCTACCACTGAATCCTTGTGCTGCACAATAACGAACGAATGGTTTTAGGCC
Organism: Cheilinus undulatus; assembly: GCF_018320785.1. Taxonomy (NCBI): domain Eukaryota; kingdom Metazoa; phylum Chordata; class Actinopteri; order Labriformes; family Labridae; genus Cheilinus; species Cheilinus undulatus. Next base: position 56,051,968 of record NC_054866.1, on the reverse strand, counting down.
GCTCAGCCCCTCTTTAATCTGCCTCTGGTTCTGGGCTAAGGAGATCCAAATAAACAGATGGTAATCAGACCAGACCAGAGCACAGGCCACTCTGAGTGTTGCTGGGGTCTGATTATTTGTATGTAGCTCTGGTTCTCTGCTGTATCTTTCCCTGCTGGGGTCTGATTATTTGTATGTAGCTCTGGTTCTCTGCTGTATCTTTCCCTGCTGGGGTCTGATTATTTATATGTAGCTCTGTAGCTTCTCTGCTGTATCTTTCCCTGCTGGGGTCTGATTATTTATATGTAGCTCTGTAGCTTCTCTGCTGTATCTTTCCCTGCTGGGGTCTGATTATTTATATGTAGCTCTGTAGCTTCTCTGCTGTATCTTTCCCTGCTGGGGTCTGATTATTTGTATGTAGCTCTGGTTCTGTGCTGCAGCTCTGAGGGTTCAGATCTTTCCTCCAGAGCCTGGCTGTTCTCTGATATGTACAGTTACCCCGTGGTGGTTCCTGAACCTCGTCTCTCTGTGCCATTTTTTCCGTGTCCGTGTGACAGTCGGTGGATGTTTGCTGTTATTTTGGAGCAAATATCACCACATCCCAGCCGAGGAGGCATTACAGGCTGTTGATTCGAGCGGCTCAGGGGACTCGCTATCGTAATCTGCGTCTGTTCTTAGGTGTGTTGTACAGGTGGCTGCTGAGGAGAGGGAGGCAGGGGAATTTGGTTAATTAAGCAGGGTAAACAGCAGATAACTGAGAGCCGTCCTGGTGGGACCGGGGAAGCGTCAGACCCCAGACATCGTCCCGGTTCCTCAGCAAAATGCTGTTAATGCTTCCTTGTGCCTCTTTGACTGTTTCGTTTGAAATGACAGCTCTTTTACAACAGCGATGCTCTGGTAATGCTTCAGGAGGCTGACGTACTAACAACGGTGTAAATGCACACCACCCTGAATGATCCAGAACGAGAGGTGCTACTGAAGTCAGCCTACCTCACCTCTGTGCATGTATGCAGGTGTTTGGGTCTGAAATCAGCAACGTTATATCTCTCTGCTGTTCAAGGAAATATCCTGACAGTCTGAGCATGAAATCACAGCTCTGTGTCAGCAGTGTTAAAGATACAGACCGGACCTGAGGGGCCCTATTCTGACTCTGCGCCTCTGAGACTTCAGTGCTTGAGCATGTTCCTTATGGTCTCTATTTTGCATCCTGGCTCCTCAACCAAAGGTCAGAGACTTTCAGAAAGCTTTCTGTGGATCTGTATCTGTGGATGACCATCCTCTGCACAGCAAACAAGGATCAGGGAGGTTCTCAACCTGAGGCAGTCTTTCAGGTTCGCTGCCTGGACCGGGACTTCAGCAGGACTCTTTTAAACCTTTCACCGTTTTCTGCAGGCCAGACCGAGAGATGGGGCACGGTCCTGGAGCAGGCCTGGAGAATGTCTATCAGTCCAGGACCGAGATTGGCATCTGCTGACTTCATACATCTGAATTATCTCAGACACGCCGGCCTCATATCAATCAGAGTTGTACATGTTGGAGAAAGAAAAAACAATAGATTCACTTGTAGACTCGCATTTTTTGCAAGGCATTCTGGGTAGTGATGTCATCTGGCTGGAATGTTCTTCTCCCATCTGTAGGACTGTCACTGACCTACTAAATCATTTTAGAATAACAAGGTTTAGGACTTCTGGTGTCTTTCCCCCTTGGTAGTGCATGATGTCCAACATCTGAAGCTTAAAGCAGTAAAGCTTCTATTTTCCTATTTTCCATCTCTATAAAATGAGAGCGGCCGGTGTTGGTCTGCTATTACAGTGATAGCTCCTGAATCCCTGCTCCGAGATCTAATCACAGTAGAAATGTGACACCATGCTTTCTGCTCTGTGATTTAAATACACTATCTAAAACATTATCTGCAGCTGTAATAGGCTCTGCTCTGGGCTACCTTTATGGCTGGATTGGTCACATATAAAACAAGACTGTGGTTGGTTGCATTAGAAAAAGGAAGAGCGTATCATAAAATCTCAGCCTTGCCTGGTGTAATAAGCTGCCAGTTAACTGTGGGTGATCTCAAAGCCTGTCAGAGGAAGACTTCAGTCCCTGCACGCAGTTGTTCTCAACGTTGGGGTTGGGACCCCATTGGGGGTCACGAGACACTGAGAGGGGGTCACCAGATGCTTTAGAAAAACTAGAAACATTTTTAAATCTACACTTTTGCTGCTTTATGCCAATTTAGCCAGATTTCAACCCGTTATCATCATTTTTTTACCACCAATTTTGCCAACTTTAACACATTTTTGCCACTTAAAACCCATTTTTTGTCCATTTTAAACCCTTTCCACCACTTTTTTTCTGCCTGTTTTTGCCACTTCTAAACCACATCTTGCCACTCTCTGCCTGTTGTTGCTCTGTTGACACATTATTGCCACTATTAACCCCTCTTTACCACTTTTACACCACATTTCCCAATTTCCTGTGCCCAGTTTTGCTACTTTAACGCCATTTCTGCCTATTTCTGCCTCAGCTAACCTTTTGTGCCAGTTTATAACAATTTTTCATCCCATTTCACCAAATCTCCACCTATTTTTGCTACTTTACAGTTTTTCCATTTGCTAAAACACAGTTTTGCAAACTAGGCTGGTTTTATCAAAATACTTAACACAATTCACAAAACCACACACCCAGACTGCAAAATACCTCATATATCCTGCAAAATGAAGCGCTGCAGCCAAAACTACATATAGCATTATCAAAATCAAACTTTTGCACCAAATGGCACACACTTCATTTATATCACCAGATTTTGTCTAACCAGCTACACAGTTGGTCATAATGAAAGGCACTCTCATCTTTAGTATGCTTTGCCATAGTACTAAAATAGTTCAAACTGTAGAAAATTCTTCAGATTGTTCACATGCACAGAAATATTTGCAGATAGACACACGCTGTTGAAACATTTATTTTTCTATTTTTCACCAAACAAGTCTGTGTAACATATGCACAGCAGATATATTTACACTGGAGTAAACAAAAATATGCTCACAAAAAGCAGTAACTTGAAAAATAAATTGCAGTAAAAATGTGCAGAAAAAAAAAAATAATAAAAATAATATATATATATATATATATATATATATATATATATATATATATATATATATATAAATAGACAAGAAAAATTGCACCTACATCAATTTCATCACATGCCTCTTCCACAGCCGGCACAAGCCGACTAAGGTTGCTCTGATTTCATTTGAAAGTTGTTGTCTTCTTTGGCCATGGACTCCTCTACCAGCTCTACCCCTACCTCTCACGCTTCCTCACCTTCCTTCTTCCTCTTCCTCTCTCTGCAACGTCTTCCACTGTTGTAAAAAAACACAAAAGGTGCTCACCTGTGGTCTTTTTATAGTGCTTACTTCCTGATTGAAGAGCTATCAATTAACCATTGAGGTGTTCAGCCAGGTGACACGTGTATTGGCCAGTTAAGCTCATGTAGTGTCATTTTGAATGGCAGTGTTTGGAGATGGCAAACATGTGGCTTTATGTCAGATTGTTGTGTTCAGTGCATGTCAAAAGTGTCATTTTGAATTGCAAAATGTGTGTAAAGCAGAAAATGTGTTTAGAGTTTTGGAGACTTGAGAAGAGGTTTTGCTCTCTGTGTGTCAGTTTAAATAATCGTGCTATGCATGTCATTTTAGTGTGTTAGCAATTGGAAAAAAATGTAACACCATTTCAGCCACTTTTTAATCCCCTTTTACCACTAAAATGCCTGTTTTTGCCACTTTAACCCTTTACCTACTGAGTCTAAAAATGGCGATTTGGACATATTTTGTTATTATGGCTGTAAAATAGTCAGGAAATGCCCTGAGTCTGAGAGCTTTGGTCCTTTTTCCCAGGAGTACTTGAACTTGACTTTTTAACACCGGTTAATGATTATTGCACATTGGGGGAGAGTGGGGGGATTTGTGTCAACAGGGAAGTAGTGCCACCCCTTGTTTATAGAAAACCATGCAAGAAATTGGTCATGTGACCACATATTTTTGAAGAGCCATCCGTTTTCCTCATTCTGTATAAAAGGGAGACACATGGCATGAGAGATACGCACATTTTAGCTCAAAAAAAACGTTTTCTGCCTTTCAAAGTAAAATTTCTATGATCAAGCTTTTTTGATTGTTGTGTCTGAACAATTCTAGACAAGTTCGAAAACATTTCACACGTGTTTTAGTGCTTTAGTAGGCTACACAATGAGTCTATACAGTTAGCATGATGTTAGCTCTGAACTGCTGGATCATGCTAGTTTTTCAGAATGGTGGGGCTGGAGCGATTTGTGCCAAAGGGCCTGGGTTAAGTTGTGCCAGTGGCACACCCATAAACCCAGACCCACAGACACACCTGAACCCTGACCCCCACACAACCAGACCCAAATACCCACAAATCCAGACCCACACATGCAGACACACACACCCAGAGACACAAATCCCAGACAAGTAGACCTAGACCCTAACACACACACCTTCTCACCCAGACCCACACACCGATACACCCACCCAAACAAATCCACACAACCACACATCAAGACCTACACACCTAGAACCCAGCAAAGAAGGGCCAAGAACAGCTGGAGAAGTGAGGAGATGGGCCTCATCAGTGTTTGATTTACCTGCCATTTGTTTAATTTAGCTAACACTGATTTCAGTTTTGATTTTGCTCTGTTATTAAAGAGCAGTTTTATTCAGTTTTTAAGTGGCCTAAAGTCACAATGGGATGTTCAGAAATTGGCCTAAATCACTTTATTCTTATATGTTACATAATAGACAGACAGCATTCTATGTATGTCAACAGGCATCTATTGCCAAAGCCTTTTGGCCTGAAATGATTCACAAATATCATATAATGTACATTTAGGTTTTTTGAGTTTTCCCAAAAACTAGAAAATATGACTTATGCCATTAGTTTAATAGGGTGATGAAATCTTAATAAACCCTTAAAGAGAAATTTTGTATTGAATTTGTGTTACTTTTATATAGCATTACAGTTTATGAGATTAAAATGTTCTGTTTTACTTCAATAATCTACAATAATGACTGCAATTTACCCCAACATATTCTTCCCAAAGGCACAACTTACCCCGCACCGTGGGCAAGTTGTGCCACGAGACCACTTTTTTTCCCAAAGTTATATTTCTGAAACAGTTTATTTCAGATCCAAAGTTATTGTTCCTAGGGATGCACCACATCCTGAAATATATGTACGTACTTAAGTTGGAGGCATTACTGTCATGGCCTCACTTTAAAGTCACTTTGAATAAAAACTGGCACAACTCACCCCACTCTCCCCTATATGGAATTGTCAGCAGTTTAAAAGAAGAAAAACACTAAAACAGATTTGTTTTTCATGGCTTTTATGAGAAGAAATGTTGTTATTGCTCATGAAGTTTTGATTTGACATTTGAAATGTGAACCTATACATGTTTAGAACAATCAGCAGTCATTTTTGGAGTCTAGGACTCTGGGTGTGCAAAACACAGTGCAAAAGATAACTATATACATAGATGACAATTAGTGCAAATAAAGATGGAAAAATGCATTCTCAACATTCTCAGTAACATATTGTTATTGCACATGACAGACACGCACCAATGCCACTATCTAACGCTATTTTTAGAAAACTAAACACCACTCTGGCTCGCTCTCCTTTTACTCTCTTCCTTCACTCTCCTTTCTCACTCGTCTTCTGCCAAAGCTGCCGTTTTCACGGTGTTCAATTACCGTAATATATATACCACACATCATATATTCCTGAAAGCACAGATTCTCAGCTCTCTGTCAGCGTTGGAATTTTTTAGACTGAGCAAACTTTGGAGGAGTTACAGTGTTGAGAATCTGTGAAGCGGTCTTGTGATACTTCTGGGGTTTTGCTATGAATGCCCACGTCATATGGTTGTGAGTACCGTAATGAACCATATATGTGTGCATGGCCACACTGTTGGAATTTTTCTGATTTTACAAACTTTGACAGAGTTATGATAATAATACTCCGGACATATAAAACACAGCACTAGCGCGGGGTTAGTAGGTAAAGGGTTTTTTCTGCCTTTTTCTACCTCAGCTAACCTTTTGTGCAAGTTTATAACAATTTTTCATCCCATTTCACCACATTTCCACCTATTTTTGCTACTTTAATGCCATTTCAGCCACTTTTTAATCCCCTTTTACCACTTACCCCAAATTTCTATATACTGCATGCATGCTGTGGAGCGCCGGTGAATCGTACAGCGGAGGACTTTGCTTCCTCTCTACACCGCGTTCCACATTATTATGCAAATGATATTTTTCTCTGATTTTCCTAAATATTAATGCAAATGACAGAATATTTTTCAAGTCATCAGCCATTAGAGCATAATTCAAATGTTTTTGAACAAACTTCATAATGACAAAAATTATTTAAAAAAAAATAAAAACCTCAAAATGCACTGTTCCACATTATTAAGCACAACAGCTTTTTAAAACATTTTATAGGTTGTAAAGAACTGAAAATGGTCATTTTTAGAAATTGCAGCATCAGGGGGTCATATTTACTGAAATCAAAGCTATTTCAATCAAAAACATCTTAACAGGACAAGTTCCATGTTAACATAGGAGCCCTTCTCTGATATCACCTTCACTATTCTTGCATCCATTGAACTTGTGAGTTTTTGGAGAGTTTCTGCTACAATTCTTTTTGCAGGATGTCAGAATATCCTCCCAGAGCTGCTGTTTTGATGTGAACTGCCTCCCACCCTCATAGATCTTTAGCTTGAGGATGCTCCAAAGGTTCTCAGTAGGGTTGAGGTCAGGGGAGGATGGGGGCCACACCATGAGTTTCTCTCCTTTTATGCCCATAGCAGCCAATGACACAGAGGGATTCTTTGCAGCATGAGATGGTGCATTGTCATGCATGAAGAAAATTTTGCTACAGAAGGCACGGTTCTTCTTTTTGTACCATGGAAGAAAGTGGTCAGTCAGAAACTCTAGATACTTTGCCGAGGTCATTTTCACACCTTCAGGGACCCTAAAGGGGCCTATCAGCTCTCTCCTCATGATTCCGGCCCAAGCATGACTCCACCCCCTCCTTGTTGACGTCCCGGCCTCATTGGGACATGGTGGCCATCCACCAACCATCCACTACTCCTCCATCTGGACCATCCAGGGTTGCACGGCACTCATCAGTCAACAAGACTGTTTGAAAATGAGTCTTCATGTATTTCTGGGCCCACTGCAACCGTTTCTGCTTGTGAGCATTGGTTAGGGGGGGCTGAATAGTAGGTTTATACACGACTGCAAGCCTCTGGAGGATCCTACACCTTGAGGTTGGTGGGACTCCAGAGGCACCAGCAGCTTCAAATACCTGTTTGCTGCTTTGTAATGGCATTTTAGCATCTGCTCTCCTAATCTGATGTATTTGTCCGTCAGAAACCTTCCTCATTATGTCTTTATCTGCACAAACCCGTCTGTGCTCTGAATCAGCCACAGATTTCTTCACAGTATGATGATCATGTTTAATTTTTCCTGAAATATCGAATGTTTTCATTCCTTGTCCAAGGCATTACACTATTTGAGGCTTTTCAGCAGCAGAGATCCTTTTTCTTTCCCAGATTGCTGAAACCTGTGGCCTGCTTAATAATGTGGAACAGTGACTTTTGAGGTTTTTATTTAAAAAAATAACAGTTATCATTATGAAGTTTGTTCAAAAACATTTGAATTATACTCTGTTGATGACTTGAAAAATGTTATGACTGTCATTTGCATTGATATTTAGAAAATCAGAGAAAAACGTAGTTTGCATAATAATGTGGAACGCAGTGTAGTCTATCAGAGCATTTCCATAGCCGGCGGTCTAGACCGGCAGCAGCACGTGCCTGGATCAGGACTCCGCTCTGCTTTGTTTCAGATACGCTGCAGGTCTATTTCAGCGCCGGCCGCTGCCAAACCTCATAAATTTACCGTCGTTCAGAAAGCACCAACCATGGAAGTCACAAGCAAAGAACATCCGGTTCTTTCAAAAGAAAACACAATGCACGGACTCGTAAATCATCACTATATCAACATTACTTCTCATCCTGCAGCGAGAGCAAAGGGTCACCGAGAGGTCAGTGGGTCACAGAGCTACAATGGTATCACTGACGAGGAAAAGTTCACTTTTGGGGATATTTAGCCAAAGAATTTTACATAAAACCACAGATCCTTTAAGCAAACATGAACCTTTTAATTTCCTAATGTACTCACTCAATGGAGGAGGCAATAATATCATGGACTTATACTGGAAAGGATGATAAATTAACCCCATAAGGTGAAATGGTCCGCTGTTGACATGCTATTCCTGCGTGAACTTGCAGTTCTCCCATGATGATTTTTAAGATGGCTACTTACTGCACAAATGAATTAAAGAGATATTTACCTCTGCCAAGGAGGTCATGTGATCGGCAGGGTTTGTTAGTTAGTTAGTTTGTTAGCAACATAACTCAAAAATTTCTGGACGAATTTTGATGAAATTTTAGGGAAATGTCAGAAATGGCATAAGGAAGAACTGATTAGATTTTGGGAGTGATTTGGATCATCGTCTTGATCCAGGAATTTTTTAAAAGATTCTTTGAATTTGGGGGATAGGGCTAATGGTGGAGGTCTGCACTCTCCGAGTGGTTTTCTAGCTGTTTCTTTGGTTAGAGTGGTTATTATTCAGGTTAAATATAAAATACCACAGCTTCACTTTACAATGGACCATGATGTTGCTGGGCCCCGGAAAGCTCTCCCATTTAGCCCCCCTTATGGACGGCCTTGTCTCCACATGGCTATTCTAGAATGTTCATGTCTGTGTTCAACCACCTTCAGGTGCAGTGGGGGCCCCCGGTCTCTGGCACCTTTATTTTGGGGGTTGCGGGCTGAAAAGGTTGAGAACCCCTACCTGCATGGACACAGAGGTCTGAACAGCTTTTCCCAGAATGCACACCTGTAACCTATGCATAGGAATTATTATCAGCACTGCAGACTGGACTCCAGTTATTTGGGACTAAATTCAGGGTTGAAGTTTTAAATCAGACACTCTGTGCTGAACTAAAATGTTCAGAGGAGGGACTGTTAACCTTTAACCTTTAGCCTCAGTAATGGTTATTGTTTTACTCTGCTCAGAGTTAAGGGAAGTCCACATAAATGTGTGATTCCTGGGATTCTAACTATTTCAGCAGCAGCATCCACAGAGAGTGACTACAAGTCTGCTTCGTGATGAAGGAGATGGAGGTTCATGGGAAACATGGCTGACTTTGACACCTGGTGGCTTGGTCATTGTACTTCTGTCTCCATGAATGCTCAGTAATGTGGAAGTCTCTAAGCGTCCACTTTGGAATTTTCTTATTATGAAAGAAACGTGGTGGTAAATGTGAATCTCATGGTCCTCGCAGGGTTTGGGGGCATCAGACTGGGTCATGGCGCCCTGAATGGGAGACTGTGTGCTCTGGCTTTGAGATTCAGGTTGATGTAAAGTGGGGGAATAGAATTTAAAGGTTTACCTGTGCAGGTTAAAAAGCTCATAACGAATCTAGCAGCCTCTCCTGACCATCTGTCCATCATATTCTAGGTCGTGGCTGGGACTCGATGGTTGTCTCCTCTTCATCAGATTCCTGAGGAAAAGCGGAGTCCTTCCTGTCTCTCCCCCCGTCCTTATCGAGACCCCGGTAAATGTGCTCACTTGGCTGTGAAATGAAAATCATTGATGGTCCCTCAGCATCAAAGAACAGCCGTCCTCTCCCCTCTGTGCCCCGTTCACAGGCATATTGAAAGCCATAAAATATGACAATTCTGCTCCATCATGCAGGTTTAACTTCCCTATAATTGCATTAAACCAATCATCTTTCTTTTCCTTGGTCTGGTCTCTCCCCTGGTGTCCACACAGACTGTGATGCATGAGCTCATATCACTGCGGTAATGAGAGGACCCTGGTCTCTGCAGAGGTGGCACACTGACCCACATTAATGGTCTGCAGCCACGGTGGGTTTAGGTCCGTGCAAATGCATGTGAGGAGAGCAGGGTTCAGGAAGACCTGGAGACAGATGATCGATTTTCCAGTCCTGGAAAACTCATGGAAAAAGAAAGAGAAATGTTCTGGAAAATCCTGTGCTGTCCTGGAAAAATATTCAAACATTTTCCTCAATCCAGAGTTCCTGAGAGCAGAAGGATGAATGGAGTCGAGGATCCTGTGACTGTTGGAGGATATCTAGCCAGCTCAATGTTTACGGCTGTGGTTCATCTCTAAGAGAGCTGCTCTCACAAGCTGAGGCTATTTCTGGAGGAGTTTGATCATGAATGGGACGTCCTGATAGAGCTAAAGGCAGATAGAGCCTGAGGGAGTCAAAGAACTATAGGGCTGGATCACAGGCCTGGTCCTGGTCCACGAGTTGGTGGGTAGTTTAAAATACAGAGTTTTGCTGTGTTTGAGCTGCTTTACATAAACAGACAAAGTTTTAGTCACTGAAATCAAATTTCATTTCATTTAAGCTTTTTCCAGGGTTTGGATCCACAGAAGCCCATTCTTTGGGTTTATAAGGGGCCATTCTCTGGGTTTATCAGGGGCCATTCTCTGGGGTTTTCAGGGGCCATTCTCTGGGTTTATCAGGGGCCATTCTCTGGGTTTAACAGGGGCCATTCTCTGGGTTTATCAGGGGCCATTCCCTGGGTTTATCAGGGGCCATTCTCTGGGTTTTCAGGGGCCATTCCCTGGGTTTATCAGGGGCCATTCTCTGGGGTTTTCAGGGGCCATTCTCTGGGTTTTTCAGTGGCCATTCTCTGGGTTTTCAGGGGCCATTCTCTGGGGTTTTCAGGGGCCATTCTCTGGGTTTTTCAGTGGCCATTCTCTGGGGTTTTCAGGGGCCATTCTCTGGGTTTTTCAGTGGCCATTCTCTGGGTTTATCAAGGGCCATTCTCTGGGTTTAACAGGGGCCATTCTCTGGGTTTTTCAGTGGCCATTCTCTGGGTTTTTCAGGGGCCATTCTCTGGGTTTAACAGGGGCCATTCTCTGGGTTTTTCAGTGGCCATTCTCTGGGTTTTTCAGGGGCCATTCTCTGGGTTTTTCAGTGGCCATTCTCTGGGTTTTCAAGGGCCATTCTCTGGGTTTAACAGGGGCCATTCTCTGGGTTTTCAAGGGCCATTCTCTGGGGTTTTCAGGGGCCATTCTCTGGGTTTAACAGGGGCCATTCTCTGGGTTTAACAAGGGCCATTCTCTGGGGTTTTCAGGGGCCATTCTCTGGGTTAAACAGGGGCCATTCTCTGGGGTTTTCAGGGGCAATTCTCTGGGTTTATCAGGGTTAATTCTCTGGGGTTTTCAGGGGCCATTCTCTGGGGTTAACAGGGGCCATTCTCTGGGTTTAACAAGGGCCATTCTCTGGGGTTTTCAGGGGCCATACTCTAGGTTTAACAGGGGCCATTCTCTGGGGTTTTCAGGGGCCATTCTCTTGGTTTAACAGGGGCCATTCTCTGGGTTTTTCAGGGGCCATTCCCTGGGTTTATCAGGAGCCATTCTCTGGGGTTTTCAGGGGCCATTCTCTGGGTTTAACAGGGGCCATTCTCTGGGTTTAACAAGGGCAATTCTCTGGGGTTTTCAGGGGCCATTCTCTAGGTTTAACAGGGGCCATTATCTGGGGTTTTCAGGGGCCATTCTCTTGGTTTAACAGGGGCCATTCTCTGGGTTTTTCAGGGGCCATTCCCTGGGTTTATCAGGGGCCATTCTCTGGGGTTTTCAGGGGCCATTCCCTGGGTTTATCAGGGGCCATTCTCTGGGTTTATCAGGGGCCATTCTCTGGGTTTATCAGGGGCCATTCTCTGGGTTTATCAGGGGCCATTCTCTGGGGTTTTCAGGGGCCATTCTCTGGGTTTATCAGGGGCCATTCTCTGGGTTTAACAGGGGCCATTCTCTGGGTTTATCAGGGGCCATTCCCTGGGGTTTTCAGGGGCCATTCTCTGGGTTTATCAGGGGCCATTCTCTGGGTTTATCAGGGGCCATTCTCTGGGGTTTTCAGGGGCCATTCTCTGGGTTTATCAGGGGCCATTCTCTGGGTTTAACAGGGGCCATTCTCTGGGTTTATCAGGGGCCATTCCCTGGGTTTATCAGGGGCCATTCTCTGGGTTTTCAGGGGCCATTCCCTGGGTTAATCAGGGGCCATTCTCTGGGGTTTTCAGGGGCCATTCTCTGGGTTTTTCAGTGGCCATTCTCTGGGTTTTCAGGGGCCATTCTCTGGGGTTTTCAGGGGCCATTCTCTGGGTTTTTCAGTGGCCATTCTCTGGGGTTTTCAGGGGCCATTCTCTGGGTTTTTCAGTGGCCATTCTCTGGGTTTATCAAGGGCCATTCTCTGGGTTTAACAGGGGCCATTCTCTGGGTTTTTCAGTGGCCATTCTCTGGGTTTTTCAGGGGCCATTCTCTGGGTTTAACAGGGGCCATTCTCTGGGTTTTTCAGTGGCCATTCTCTGGGTTTTTCAGGGGCCATTCTCTGGGTTTTTCAGTGGCCATTCTCTGGGTTTTCAAGGGCCATTCTCTGGGTTTAACAGGGGCCATTCTCTGGGTTTTCAAGGGCCATTCTCTGGGGTTTTCAGGGGCCATTCTCTGGGTTTAACAGGGGCCATTCTCTGGGTTTAACAAGGGCCATTCTCTGGGGTTTTCAGGGGCCATTCTCTGGGTTAAACAGGGGCCATTCTCTGGGGTTTTCAGGGGCAATTCTCTGGGTTTATCAGGGTTAATTCTCTGGGGTTTTCAGGGGCCATTCTCTGGGGTTAACAGGGGCCATTCTCTGGGTTTAACAAGGGCCATTCTCTGGGGTTTTCAGGGGCCATACTCTAGGTTTAACAGGGGCCATTCTCTGGGGTTTTCAGGGGCCATTCTCTTGGTTTAACAGGGGCCATTCTCTGGGTTTTTCAGGGGCCATTCCCTGGGTTTATCAGGAGCCATTCTCTGGGGTTTTCAGGGGCCATTCTCTGGGTTTAACAGGGGCCATTCTCTGGGTTTAACAAGGGCAATTCTCTGGGGTTTTCAGGGGCCATTCTCTAGGTTTAACAGGGGCCATTCTCTGGGGTTTTCAGGGGCCATTCTCTTGGTTTAACAGGGGCCATTCTCTGGGTTTTTCAGGGGCCATTCCCTGGGTTTATCAGGGGCCATTCTCTGGGGTTTTCAGGGGCCATTCCCTGGGTTTATCAGGGGCCATTCTCTGGGTTTATCAGGGGCAGGTTGGACCCTCTGAGTTCTTCTTCAGTCAAACTTTAGCTGTAGAAACATTCTGGAGTATGAACATATCAGCTCACTCTCTGTGAAAATATGCTGAAACACCATCCTGTAAATGTTCTCCATAGAACAGTGAGAACCCGGGGAGACGGTGGAACCTCTTATTCCTCCTACAGTCAGACTTTCCTGGTGTAAACAGACTCAGAATATTTCTGGGCCAACATTGTGTCTGGGTTCCCTTGTGTTCTGTCCTTGTGAGATCTGTTTTTCATCTGCAGAGATTTGATTTTTTCCTGGCTCCTAGAATAAAATGGCAGGCTTCCAGCCTAATGTGGCTGGGTTTGATAACTTTGACACGGCCCAGGCTCTGCTCTGACCGCGTGGTCAGGCTGTGAGATTTGGTGGGATTACCAGGGAGGAAATGCTGCTGTGGGAGCAGGGCAGGTCCTGTAAAACATGCAGCTGGACTTTCATATAGATTAGACATACATGACCACAGCCAGCGGTGCCAAAGCATTTACGGACATTTGAAAGAGGATTAGAAAGTGAATCCCTTTGCTCAGTTTCTGTTGAAGGATTTCTCAGGGAAATTACTTTTCATTCATTTTCTGCTGCACATTACAATGCAGTTGTGGGGGAGTGAGACTAGTAAACAGGCTTAGGCTGCTCTGGTCTACTGTATGTTCAATGGTGTTAAATATGGAGGATTTAACCACTGAGAATATGTGATTATCTGTCTTACATTGGTTTGTTTCAAACTCTTTATGAAGCATGGTTAGCGCTGTGGATCAGCAGTGGACTGATGAATAATCTAGGCTGGACCCCAGTTATAAACCAGCTGTCTGCAGGCTGCATGACCCTGAACAGGATCAGCATTTGGACCTAATGAGGTTACTTATCAACAGGTCAGTCACATGACTGGGTACAAAAGGAGCACTTTAGAGAGGCAGAGTCTCTCAGAGGTAAAGATGGGCAAAGACTCACCAATCTGAGAAAAACTGAGTCTAAAAAATGTGGAATAATTTCGGAAAAATGTACTCCAACCTAAAAGCGTGAAGCCTTTGAACCTCCCTCCATCTACAGTCCTTAATATCATCAACAGATTCAGAGAATCTGGAGAAATTTCTGAGAGCAAGGGACAAGGCTGAAGGGGCCCTCAGGGGCCCCTCATTGAAAACAGGCATGTTTCTGGACTGAAATCACTGCATGGGCTCAGGAACATTCCAGAAATCAATGTCTGTCAACACAGTTGGCCGTGCCATCCACCAATGACAGTAAAAGCTGGATCATGAAGAGAAGAAGCCATAACAGGATCCAGAACAGCGTTGGGCACTTTTGAAAAAGTAATCAGTTATAGTTACTAGTTACTTCTCCCAAAAAGTAACTGAGTTAGTAACTGAATTACTCTACAATAAAAGTAACTATTGCATTACTCTTTTTTGTTTAAATATGTCTAAGTATTTTTCTAAGCAGGTCTCACAAGGCAGTTGCATAGAGCAGGGGTTCTCAACATTGGGGTTGGGACCCCATTTGGGGTCGCGAAACACTGAGAGGGGGTCTTTTTAAATGACACTGTTGCCACTCACATCAATTTTGTCAAATTTTAACCTGTTTTTATTACTTTTCCGCTACAATTTTATGAAATTTAACAGATTTTTGCCACTTAAAACCATTTTTTTTGTCAATTTTAAACCCTTTCCTCCACTTATTTCTGCTTGTTTTTGCCATTTCTAAACCAAATCTTGCAACTGTCTGCCTATTGCTGGCTCTGTTGACAAATTATTGCCACTATTAACCCCTTTTACCACTTTTCAAGCCACATTTCCCAATTTCCTGTACCCATTTATGCCAGCTTATGGCTTTTTCTGCCTCAGCTAACCCCTTTTTTGCCAGTTTATATCAATTTTCATTCCATTTCACAAATTTCCACCTATTTTTGCTACTTTAACAAAATTTCAGCTACTTTTGAATCCACTTCTACCACTCAATAAGCCCATTTTTGCCTTTTTTTCCCTAATCATTTCTGCTACTTTTAAAATCCAATTGCACCACCTTTCCCACTGTGTCTTGCCATTTTTAACCAATTTTAGCTATTTTTATTGTATTTGAATTCTGTTTTCAACAGAACATTTTTAAGAAGGCTACTTCCTACACAAATGAATTATTATTTGTTTCTTTGGTTAGAGTGGTTATTATTCAGGTTAAATATAAAATACCACAGCTTAGCTTTACAATGGACTATGGTTTTGCTGGCCCCCAGTTTGGCTGGGCCCCAGAAATCTCTCCCATTTCCCCCCCTAATGGGTGGCCTTGTCTCCACATGACTATTCTCTGAATATGCCTGGCTGTGTTCAACCACCTTCAGGTACAGTGGGGGTCCCCGGTCTCTGGCACCTTTATTTTGGAGGTCGTAGGCTGAAAAGGTTGAGAACCCCTGGCATAGAGTAGAATTGCATAGACAGGTAGTTGCACATAACTTTTCCATTCAGCCACACTGCTATCATCATCAACGGTGTCAACAGCGGTGTTTTTGGCCACTAGTTTTGTAGAAGCGTGTGCCGTAGTGAGATGCTTCATTAGATTAGAGTTGCTTACAACGGACGTGGACAAACACTTCGCTCTGGAACATAATGTACACTTCACATGTACGTTCTTGGCTTTTACCTCAAGGAGAATAAAGTTGTGTCTGTACTTCCACTTTGAAAATGCCAACTTTCCCTCCAGACTCGCCATTGCTGCAGCTTACCTCTGCTAGTTTGGGTGTGTGGTTTGTGTGTAAACTCAACATTACCTCTGATTGGCTTACCATGAAAGCTTACTCTACCTTAGCCAATCATCATCACATATGCGGTTGTCTCGCCCCTCCCTCCTCCCTCACCAAAGAAAAAGATTAACAGTTTTGCAGCTCCTGAGGCTGAGAGCCAAGTTGGATGACAAGAGCTTCAATGAATAGCTTTAGTTTAGAACACGCCCCATTTAATTCTTGTTAACGGTAATGGCGTTGTAACCATGGAAATAGTAATGAGTTAGATTACCTGTTACTGAAAAAAATAACGCAGTTTATTTTAACGCCGTTATTCCCATCACTAATTCAGAAACACCGCTGTCTTCTGTGGACCAAAGCTCATTTAACATGGACTGAGGAAACATGGAAAACTGTTCTGTGGTCAGAGGAAACCACAGACGCCGTGTCCTGTGGACTAAAGAGGAGAGGGAGCATCCAGCTTGTTCTCTTGGCTCAGGTCTAAAGCCTGCATCTCTGATGGTATGGGGTTGCATTAGTGCCTATGGCATGGGCAGCTCTGACATCTGGAAAGGAACTATCAATGCTGAACAGTAGAGAGAGACTTTAGAGCAGTGTTACTCAACCCTGCTCAACCTAAGAACCAAATTGTTGAAAATACCTTTGCAAGAGCCACAATCTAAGTAGTGAAAAGTGGCAAAACCGGGTTGAAGTAGCGAAAAAAACAAGTTAAAGATGGCAAAAGGCTCAAAAAGCAGCAAAAATTGATTGAAAGGGGCGAAAATGGGGAGGAAAAGTCAGAAAATAGCAGAAATGGGTGAGAGGTTATAAAACGATGAGTTACAGGTCGCAAAAAAGGGTCCGAAAGTGGCAAAAACTAGGCAAAAAAAGAGTTAAAAGTGATTAAAATGGGAAAAAAGCAGTCAAGAGTGGCACAAACGGGCAAAAAATAAGAAACAAAAATGGGAAAAAATGGGAATAAAACAAGAAAACTAGTGGTTTTAATGGCAAAAGGCAGCTTAAATGGGCGAGGTGAAAAGGGGCAAAAATGGGATTAAAGTGGCAAAAAGAGGAGGCAAAAAATGGGGAAAAGGGAAACAAGTAGTATTTCACGGCGAAAGGTAGCTTTATTGGGCAAAAAATGGTAAAAATGGTGAAAAGGGGTAAGAAGAAGTTTCAAAAATGAAAAAAAAGGGTGTTTAATGGGCAAAGGTAGCTTAAATGGGCAAAAAGTGGAAAAAATAGGTGAAAAGGGGCAAAAAAGTTTCCCTTTTCTGGGGAATAATATCTAAGATTAGGACATGAAAGAGTCACATGAGGCTCCAGAGCCACACACTGAGCATCACTGCTTTAGAGCAACATATGCTCCCATCCAGGCAATGTCTCTGTCAGCAAGACCATGCTAAACCACAGACCACATCCATCACAACAGCATGGCTTCACAGGAGAAGAGTCCAGGTCCTGAACTGGCCTGCCTGCAGTCCAGACCTGTCCCTACTTTTTTGAGATGTGTTGCTGCCATCAAACTTAAAAAGAGCTCATATTTTTCTGACATGGTAAAATGTCCCAGTTCATCATCTGACCTGTTGTTTCTGTTTGGTTTATGAGATCTGACTACCACTGACTGATGTTTTAGTTATAATTTACATGGCAACCCAGTTTTTCTGGAACAGTGGCTGTAATAGTGATAATCGTCTACATATTGTACTGTGTAAATCAGCTCGTCTTGATTTTGAACCTCTTTCCTGGCCTGTTTTCTCTGCGGCGTCTGATTGGACCATTATCCTAATTAGCCTGGCTCCTCCTCTCTCTCTCCTCCACTGTCTGGGCCGGTTCTGTTCTTACGTACACTCTTACAATCAGGCTGTTGTACCATGATTTATTTGTTTCCTCTGAAATCACAGAGCCTGGATCTAATCATATCAGCCTGTAGACACTGATGAGGAGAGCAGAGCTGAATATCAGGATGCTTTCAGCTTGTTAACAGTTCAGCAGCATGCTCAAGTCTGTGTTCACATCAATGCAGGTAAAACCTTCCAGGTAACTATGCCCAGGTTAGTTTGTGTTCTACAGCTGTAGAAGAGATAAAGCTCCATGTAAAAGGAGGCAGACAGTTAGAACAGACAGCATAGCTCCACAGACAAGACTCTGAACCTTCTTCCCTATATCACATGACTGAGGTCAGATCCTGCTGCTGTCCACACGTCTATAGTTTCCTGAAGCAAGACGATGCTCTCCTAATTGGTCCTGATGGTCCACTGTAGAATGTCTCTCTGAATAGAACCATTTTGTGCCGGCCTTTCATCAAACAACAGTGAAAGCATTTTCAAAGACACATTCATGAACTTGCAGTGAAATTCTGATCTGCTGCTCTCAGTTTGGCAGTAGATGGATCTTTAAATCCTCTTCAAAGTGTTTTGGGGCAGATTGTTTTCTCATCATGGCATAATTATAAAATCCAGCAGCTCTAAACTCTCCAAGAGGCCAGAGTTCACCCACATGACCTCAGGGTCCAGATGCAGGCTGGAGGCGATGTTCTGGGTCTGCAGTACACCACTCTATACGTCCATTACAACAAGGGCTCTGATCATCACTGTTGGTCCAGGTATCCTGGAGGTTGCTGACAGGCTGGAAGCAGCTGAGACTGAGCAAGACTGGCCAATAGGAGTGAGGGTGGTGTACTTCATTTGAATTTTGAGTTACACTAACAAGAACACCCGTGGAAAACTGGAAATATGCTTTTCATCTAAGTGCATAGAAACTCCAGAAGCCAGAAGATAGTAGAATATAGCCAAATGTATACACACTGCACACCTACACAACCAAACTCCTCATTAACATTTGAATTATAAACCACCTCAGAGAGAATGGGCTAGACCTGCCCCCTCTGTCCTGAGGTAACTGGGGTTATGGACTGGCGCTATGTAAACAAACAGAGACAGCGCTTTAGTCCTGTCTGAATGCTGTTACTAAAGGACCTGACCTCACTATGGTGGAGGTCTGATGTGGAACGTGGAGTTCTGCTGTGGTGTGGAAAAGGAGGTAAACTGGTGGACTTGGGGGGGGGGCTGCAGTCTTTACAGCACAGTTCAGACTGACTCATTCACACACTGACAGCTGGGGCTCCATGGAAGATGGCCATACACATTAGTGCACTACTGACGGGGCTTGAGGGTGGGTATCAAACAGCCAGCATTCTCAACCACTGGACTACAGCTGCCCCATGGTTTAACTGGAGTCACTCTTTTATCCATGAGGCCTTCAGACTGTCACACTGCTCCCTGCATGCTGACTCTCCCTGCAGCCTAACATCACCAGTCACAGTGCAGAGGCGTGTTGGCCATGACAGTCCAACAACATCCAGAGCCTTCAGCATCTCAGGTCAAATCCACCAGATCCTCAGACTCTGTCTCTGCCTTGGAGAACATGTTAGGCGGGTTCAGTAGTTCCCCAAAGTGCTCTTTCCACCACTCCACCATGTCCCCAGTCATCTCAGCAGTTCTCCACTCCTGCTGGTAACAGCCTGAGCCAAGACCTGCTTTCACTTTCTGAGTCGTTGACCAGTTTTCCAGAACACATTTGGAGCCAACTGAAATCCTTCTCCAGAGCCTCCCCAAACTCTTCCCACACCCAGATTTTTGCTTCTGCAACAGCTGCAGCTGTCATCTTCCAAGCCATCCAGTGCATGCCAGCTGCTTCCAGAGAGCCCTGGGCAAACCAAGCCCGAAAGGCCTCCTTCTTCAGCCTGATGGCTTCCCTCACCACCGGTGTCCAACAGCGGGTTCTAGGTTTGCACGACAGGTACCAATGACCTTCTGTCCACAACTTGGTTGCTGCATCCACAACAGAGGCTTTGAACATGGACCACTCAGATTCCACAGCCTCTTCCGGGATGCACAAAAAGTTGTTCCGCAAGGTGGAAGTTGAAGACCTCACGGACAGGGGCTTCCACAAGATGTTCCCAGATCACCCACACTACGTTTAAGTTTACCAGGTCTGTCCGGCAGCCTCCCCCCGCCATCTGATCCAACTCAAAACCTGGTGGTGATCAGCTGACGGCTCTGCTCCTCTCTTCACCTGAGTGTCCACAACACATGACTGCAGATCTGAAATCCTCGATCTTAGGCCTGAGGTGCTCTGGAACCAAGTACATTCATGAGAATCCGTATATTTGAACATGGTGTTCATTACGGACAGTCCATGACTAGTACAGAAGTCTAATAACAAAGCACTGCTTAGGTTCAGATGTGCCAGGCCATTCCTCCCAGTCACCCCCTTCCAGGTGTCTCTGTCGGTGCCCACATGGCTGTTGAAGTCTCCCAGTATGACAGTGGAGCCCCCAGGAGGCCCCCTTTCCAGGACACCACCCAGAGACTCCAAGGCCAGGTACTCTGAACTGCTGTCAGGTGCATTTGCACCCACAACTGTCAGAAATTCCTCCCCTCAACCTGGGAGGCGACCCTCCAACACAGAGGCTTCTATCTGGGGGCTAGTGATTATCCCCACACCCCCCTGGCGTCTCTAACCCTGGGCAACTCCAGAGTAAAAGAGCGCCCAGCCCCTCTCCAGGAGTGTAATTTCAGAGTGGTGCTGTGCAAGAAGGAGCCCAACTATATCTAGCTGACAGCGCTCCACCTCCCACACCAGCTCCAGCAACTTCCCCGCTACAGAGTTGACATTCCATGTTCCTAGAACAAGACTATGTTGCTGGGGGGCAGTACTCCTGGGCCTCCACCCTTGCCTGCTGCTGCTACGTTGTTTTTTTGGGCCTCATGGAGAGAAGTCCCGCCACCAGACGCTCGGCGTCACCCCCACACACACACGTGCACCCCTAGGACTGGCAGCAGGGGGGCACCCTGTTGTCCCTATTCCGGGTGAGATGACCCAATCCCTTCGGCTCCATTTTATGAGGGCTATTTTGATTCGCTGTTTGTCTGGACCCTCTGGGACCAATTTGCCTTGGGAGACCCCGACAACATAGCTCCCAGGTTCACTGGGACCCCCCCCCCCCCCACCATAATAACGTGTCTATTCTCGGAGGAGGGCTCTGATAATGCAGAGGAAGTGTAGGACACATGTCCTTAAGTATTTATTCCCGGTTTCATTTCAACAGCTCTGTTTTTATGACAATAACCACTTCATCACAAACCCTAGCACCATTTGTGCTGCCTGATAGAAAGAACAGCAAAACAAGAAGGAAGACCAAAACAAATTAGTTGTAAAGCCAATTACCCATGCATTATTTCTTTATTTCTTATTATTGGATTGTTTTCTTATAAATGTGAATTATTCTCTCTTGTCGAGCAGTTGTGTTGTTTTTCTTTGCTTCATTACAGATTCCATACACAGAATGAGGAACATCATTAGGATACGTGCACATTTGGAGCCAGCAGCTGCTAACAATGTTTGCAGTTTCAGACATTAGCAAAGATAGGTCAGCTGTGAATATTTCTGCTCCCCTAACAAAAAACATTGGACTGTATTGAATGTGTCTGCAGCCTGCAGGACAGCGCATGTAAACAGAGAAACATAGAGAAACAACAGGTAATACAAACAAGCTCGGTTATGACGCCTCCTCCAGAAGAGCATTCATTATCCAAACACAAACCATCACTGACGGATTCAAGAGGGATGCAAAGGCAGCATGGGTCGTGGGTCCCCACTGTAATCTCACACAGAATGGCAGCAGTGACAGAATGAGTTTTCTCCCCATTGAATAGCGAGACGGCTCTTTGTGTCTTTTTGATTTCCTCTCTTTTCAGATGATGTGTGGGGAAGGAAGGATCCCCTTTGTGTCAAGCCACAAGACTTAAAAGCAAAGTTGGATCTGGATGCATTTGGGTTGAGCGAGGCAAAGAGAGAGAGAGAGAGAGAGAGAGAGAGAGGGAAGAGTACACAATGCACAAACTGCCTGGATCCATGTTTTTCTATGATACCCTGCACCAACAATGTTTTCTTGAGAAAATAGCATCAGCACTGCCAACTTTGTTGACAGTTTGTCGAAAAAAATTGAAAACAGAACACAAAACTGACAAGATTACTTTACCTCTCACTGAGTTTGGTTTGTAGTGCACATGTCTTTGTCAGTACAGAAACAACAGCTGCATTCAAAAGCCTCCTCAATGTACATCATATTTCATACACAGAGCTTCAATATGGGCCCTAATATACAGCCTTATTATAGAGCCCTAAAATACAACCTTATTATAGAGCCCTAAAATACAACCTTATTATAGAGCCTTAAAATAGAGCCCTAATATACAGCCTTATTATAGAGCCTTAAAATAGAGCCCTAATATACAGCCTTAAAATAGAGCCCTAATATACAGCCTTATTATAGAGCCTTAAAATAGAGCCCTAATATACAGCCTTAAAATAGAGCCCTAATATACAGCCTTATTATAGAGCCCTAAAATACAACCTTATTATAGAGCCTTAAAATAGAGCCCTAATATACAGCCTTATTATAGAGCCCTAAAATACAACCTTATTATAGAGCCTTAAAATAGAGCCCTAGTATACAGCCTTAAAATAGAGCCCTAATATACAGCCTTATTATAGAGCCCTAAAATACAACCTTATTATAGAGCCTTAAAATAGAGCCCTAGTATACAGCCTTAAAATAGAGCCCTAATATACAGCCTTATCATAGAGCCTTAAAATAGAGCCCTAATATACAGCCTTAAAATAGAGCCCTAATATACAGCCTTATTATAGAGCCTTAAAATAGAGCCATAATATACAACCTTATTATAGAGCCTTAAAATAGAGCCCTCATATACAGCCTTATTATAGAGCCTGAAAATAGAGCCCTAATATACAGCCTTATTATAGAGCCTTAAAATACAACCTTATTATAGAGCCTTAAAATAGAGCCCTAATATACAGCCTTAAAATAGAGCCCTAATATACAGCCTTATTATAGAGCCTTAAAATAGATCCATAATATACAACCTTATTATAGAGCCTTAAAATAGAGCCCTCATATACAGCCTTATTATAGAGCCTTAAAATAGAGCCCTAATATACAGCCTTATTATAGAGCCTTAAAATAGAGCCATAATATACAACCTTATTATAGAGCCTTAAAATAGAGCCCTAATATACAGCCTTATAATAGAGCCTTAAAATAGAGCCCTAATATACAGCCTTAAAATAGAGCCCTAATATACAGCCTTATTATAGAGCCCTAAAATACAACCTTATTATTGAGCCTTAAAATAGAGCCCTAATATACAGCCTTATTATAGAGCCTTAAAATAGAGCCCTAATATACAGCCTTAAAATAGAGCCTTAAAATAGAGCCCTAATATACAGCCTTAAAATAGAGCCCTAATATACAGCCTTATCATAGAGCCTTAAAATAGAGCCCTAATATACAGCCTTATAATAGAGCCCTAAAATACAACCTTATTATAGAGCCTTAAAATAGAGCCATAATACACAGCCTTATTATAGAGCTTTAAAATAGAGCCCTAATATACAGCCTTATTATAGAGCCCTAAAAAAGAGCCCTAATATACAGCCTTATTATAGAGCCTTAAAATAGAGCCTTAATATACAGCCTTTTTAGACGGCCTTAAAATAGAGCCCTAATATACAGCATATTTATAGAGCTTTATTTTAGAACCTTATTATAGAGCCTTATTTTACAGCCTTATTATAGAGCATTTTTCTATGGCGTATTTAGAGGGCCTTATTATAGAGCTTTATTTTCCAGCCTTATTGTAGAGCCTTATTATAGAGCTTTTTTAAAGCCTAAGAGCCTTTTTATAGAGCTTTATTTTAGAGCCTTATTTTAAAGCATTTTAGAGCGTTATTCTAGAGCTTTATTATAGGGCATTATTTTCAAGCATTTTTAGAGCCTTATCATTGAGCCTTAATATAGAGCCTTTTTAAGGAGCTTCATTATAGAGCCTGATTTAAGAGCTTTATTATAAAGCCTTAATATAGAGCCTTATTATTGAACTTTATTTTAGAGCCTTATTTTACAACATTTTTTAGAGCCTTATTTCAGAGCCTTATTATAGAGCCTTATTTTAGAGCTTTATTTTAGAGCCTTATTATAGAGCCTATTTTTAGAGCTTTATTTTAGAGCCTCTTTTTAGAGCATTTTTAGAGCCTTATTATAGAGCTTTATTTTTTAGTCTTATAATAGAGCCTTATTATTGAGCTTCATTTTAGAGCCTTATTATAAAGCCTTATTATAGAACTTTATTTTAGAGCCTTATTATACATCGTTATTATAGAGCTTTATTATTCAGCCTTAATATATAGTCTTTTTATAGAGCCCTATTATAGAGCTTTCATTTAGACTCTTTTTATAGAGCTTTATTTTTTATCAGAACATGTTGCGGTTGCCTCATGTTGTTGCGTGCTTATGCCATGACTCTGCTGTGCCCGAAAGTACTGCTCCTCAGTGCTGATTGGTCCTGCACTTTCTAACTGGGCCCAAATGGTTCAGACGGGAGCTTTGCAAGATGGATTCACCACTGAGAAACACAGAAATGGGCGTATCCATCTGCTTTGGAGGGTTAGATCGAGACCTCTCTAACTGTAAGGCTTCTCTAGAGGGGCGTACAGGTGAAAATGCAGTCTTTGATCCTACCAGAGAGCAGTCAGGAGAACATTTTGGGAGTGCTAGCTCCATATTCTTCCTCTCTATTTTAGGTGTACTTCTGTTACAGCGCCACCTACATGCCTGGAAGATAAACTACAGCATTTTCAGATGTTGCAGAGGTCTCACGCTAACCCAGACATTTCTGGAAACGAGGCCACGTTTCTGGAACACTTTTTCAAAATGAAACAGAAATAAAGCTTTTCTTCTGCGGGTGGAGACGGCCGAATTTAGCAAGCATCTTCTGCTAGACTGACTGTGGACTGAGGGTTGTTTTAACCAACCATGGGGTTTAACCCTATGTAGTCTACTGAGAAGACGCTCCTTCAGACCGCTGTTACTAAATCCATGCCAGTCTAGGAATCTACGGCTCTGTCTTCAGGTGAACATCCTCTGATATGCCCATCACACAGAAAGCTAAGCTCCATAAAGCTTTGTGTTTTCTTTAGCTGCTCATTAATACTGAAAAACAGGACATTTAATTTTCTGTTGTCAAGAACAATAAGTACCAACACGTTCCATGGAGGACATTTTTAATCTTGCTGTCACTACTGTTTATTCTAATTAAAGCTGCTATAAGTGGGACGTGTTTGAAAGTGATGATATTTGAAGGCCTTCTGGGAAAATGTTTCTCTCTTACCACATTTATTTTCTCATTAAAAACCTGCATGTGAAGATAATGTTCACTAATGTAAAAGCTTGTTTTGGTCTGAAGCTTCAAACATGTCTGTCTGTTTGCCGATCATTATTCTAGGACTGCTCAGGGTAAATATGAGGAAACAGGCACGTAAATGTGTTCTAACCTTCAACATCCTCACTGTTCCCTTTGAAAACTTTGGTATAACAGTCACTCAGGTCCAAAACTGCCATCGCAGGTACGATTATGTGGATTTATTAACCTCAATAAGACAGCCAGGAGTTGCTAAATTTGCCAGGTTCCATATAAATGATCTCCCAGGAGGACTGTGCTTGAGTCTGCAGGTAGAGCAGAACAGAGGATGATTATATTTAACAATGGAGCTGTGTTTAAGCCCTCACATTCTCCGTGTTCTTCTGGTTTCTATTGTTCTCCTCTGCAGTGCTGGCTTTAAATCTGTGTTTGCTGCCATCCACTCCATCTCTGAAACTTCACATGACTGAGACTTCCTGTGTGCTCCTCCTCAGAGGAGAGGAACTAAACGGCAGCAGAGACGCAGAGAGCACTGAAGGTAATTGGTACGAGGCAGAGAGTGTGGCTTTTAGGACATTAAGGAAATGAAAATGCAGCTCTGTCTACACATTAAGAAACAGCAGACTAAAATAGCAGCTCTGCTGCTGTTTCACAGTGACATGGATGTGAAGATGTATGTTTACTCTGTTTGCCAACATGAGGGGAAACAGAAGGTTCACTGTAGTTATGAAGACAGCCTGGTTTTCATTTCACACGTCTGTTATTTTAGAGCAAACACGCCTGACTCTGGGAAACCTGAGCATGTTTACAATGAAGCTGAAACTAGAAAATAAGATCTTTGCTTCAGCGGTGCCCTAGATTACTGACATTTACTGTGAATAAAATAGAGAGCAAAAATGCATCAACGTGATAACTAGTGAGGAAAACAGTCAAAGGTAGTAGGATGTTCATGATTTTAGTGTTCAAACATTATTGGAAGGAGATTAACCCTTCTGCCCTCCTCAAATCTACCCTACCCTCTGGATGCCTTTGAGGCAAAAATGCACACATACAGAAAAACTGCCATTAAATCAGCATACATCAATTTTTTTTCTACTTTTTTTCAATAATGTCTAACAACTTCCGACCTGCTCAAAACTGCCAAACATTCAATCTTTTTCAAGATTTTAACCCTTTAAATACCAGTTTGATTATTTGAAATATTTTATTTTTTACAACAAAAAAACAAAAAAAAAAAGTGAATTATTTCCATCAAATTGATAGTAGAAAGACGGGGCTTTGGTGCTGATGAGAGTCATGGATGGGTCAAAGATTAGCAACAGAACTGATTTAATTGCATTAGTATTTTTTTTTTTTTTTGTTGTGCCAGCCTTAACATTAGCCGCCCTCTGGACATCTTCGAGGCAAAAATGTACATGTTCAAAAAAACCGCCGTAAAATCAGCATACATCAATATTTTTTCTACCTTTTTTTCCTAAATCTTTTTAACAACTTCACACCTGCTCAAAACTACAAACAAATTCAATAATTCTTAGAATCTTAACCCTTTTTATGCCAGTTTGATTATTTGAAATAGTTCATTTTTTACTGCAAAAACCACAAAAATTGAATTATTTTCCATATAATAAATAGTAGAAAGATGGGGCTTTGGGGATGATAAGAGTCTTGGATGGGTCAAAAATTAGCAACAAAATTGATATGATTGCGTTAATATTTTTTACGTAATGTCAGAAATACCCTCTGGACACCTTCGAGGCAAAAATGCCCCATTGACTTCCATTAAAACCAGGTTTTTTAATCTCACTGTCATTGCAGTACAAAATCATGCATTCTTTAATGTCAGCATTTCAATGTGAAGAAGTCTAGTGAAATTTGACATTTTTACCGTATTCCACCAGAATCAAGCATTTGCTCATTGTAGGACCATGCACCAAATTCTTCTATTTTTGCCTGTTATATATTTTCAGAGTAAAATTTTACTCAATTTGAGCAAAATTTACTCAGGTAAATTTACTGTTTACCTCGCCTTGGATAAGAGCGTCTCTCAAATAACATCATAACATTGTAGAAACATTTTGTGCACAAAGCTAAGGTGTAAGTACAGAAAAAAATGTGCATCTGAAAAACAAACTGCTGCTGTAAAATTATTTTAGTGCAGAAAAATAAAGTTTGGAGTTGTAAAATTATTTTCTGCTCAATGTCTTAGCTACAGGCCCACACAGTTCCAGTCCTTAAATGTTAGCTACGTAGCATCATCGTTGATGACGATCATGTTACTTCAATGACCACTTCCTCTACACGTTTCTCAGTTTTATTGAAGAATTGGTGGTTTTGTTTTATTCTGACTAGAAATCATACCAACCAAAGCTTGAACATACCTAAATCAAAAAGCTCCATTCTGGTCTCATCAGACCAAAGAACTTTCTTCCTCTTGACCATGGAGTCTCCCACAGTCCTTCTGGTGAACTTGAGTCCAGATTGGATCCGAGTTTTCTTCAACAGTGTGAAGAACCCGGCCAACAGTGGTTGTCTGCAGAGTCTCTCCATCTCAGCTGCTGAAGCTTGGAGCTCCTTCAGAGTAGTCATAGGTGTCTTGGTGTCCTCTCTCACTAGTCTCCTTCTTGCACGCCCACTCAGTTTGTGAGGACGGTCTGATCTAGGCAGATTTACACATGTGACATATTCCTTCATTTCTTCATGATGGATTTAACTGAACTCTGGGGGATGTTTAGAGACTTGGAGATCTTTCTGTCTCCATCCTCTGACTTAGACTTTTCAATAGCAAAAACACTGAGTTGCTTGAAATGTTCTTTTCTCTTCATGGTGTAATAGTAGCCGGGAATACTGATGAACCAGTGACTGGACCTTCCAGACACAGGTGTCATTATACTACAATAACTGAGACACACTCACTGACCTCAGCTGATCCTCATTTTACTGTGAGACCACTACCACCATCTGTCTGGACCTTTGCTGGATTAGCTCAGTCACATTAAATGGGCTGAATATTTATGCAGTGACTTATTTTACATATTTTTATTTAATATGCATTACTTTGTAGAAATCCGTTCTCACCTTGACATTAACTCATTGAGTGCCTGCCCTTTTATAAAATGGAAAGTGGCTTGTGCCTCGCGGCATTAGCCTCTTTGGCCTCTTGGCCGGCTGAGGCAGATGTATGAATGTGCTGATGCCTGGACGCGCTGTTGGTTTCAGTGAGTAACCGATTTCTCACGCAAAAGTTTGAAGATTCTTCCAGCGTTTGCTGGCGAACCTGGGCACTTGATCCCTCAGTTTTTTGGGGGGTATTTTGTGCCGATACTGAATATTTTAGAACTTTTAGCTTAGATTACCTCCATCTCCACTTCATGCTTTGATCTACTGTCTTCCGTGTTTTGACTACGTATCCCAAAAGCCCCAAAATTACCCACAGGGAGTGTGAGAGCGCCCCCTTGTGCCACCCATCGAAAAACACTTTGACGTATATATACGTCTATGGTACTCAATGAGTTAATGAGATTTCTTTGCCAAAAAGCCAAATTATATTGATCATGATTAATTTCTCGAATCAATAAAAGGGTTAAACATCCAAGGGGGTCAATACTTTTAAAGTCACTGTGAAGAGGGGCTCCTTCCCAACCAACATGTTGATCTGACCATCTCTGACCAGGTCTGACCATCTCTGACCAGGTCTGACCATCTCTGACCATCTCTGACCAGGTCTGACCAGGTCTTACCAGGTCTGACCATCTCTGACCAGGTCTGACCATCTCTGACCATCTCTGACCAGGTCTGACCAGGTCTTACCAGGTCTGACCATCTCTGACCAGGTCTGACCATCTCTGACCATCTCTGACCAGGTCTGACCATCTCTGACCAGGTCTGACCATCTCTGACCATCTCTGACCAGGTCTGACCATCTCTGACCATCTCTGACCAGGTCTGACCAGGTCTTACCAGGTCTGACCATCTCTGACCAGGTCTGACCATCTCTGACCATCTCTGACCAGGTCTGACCATCTCTGACCAGGTCTGACCATCTCTGACCAGGTCTGACCATCTCTGACCATCTCTGACCAGGTCTGACCATCTCTGACCAGGTCTGACCATCTCTGACCAGGTCTGACCAGGTCTGACCAGGTCTGACCATCTCTGACCATCTCTGACCAGGTCTGACCATCTCTGACCAGGTCTGACCATCTCTGACCAGGTCTGACCATCTCTGACCAGGTCTGACCATCTCTGACCAGGTCTGACCAGGTCTGACCAGGTCTGACCAGGTCTGACCAGGTATGACCAGGTCTGTTGTATTGTTCAGTGTCTGAGGATGACATGTTGGTGAGTGTAGAGAACAATTTTTATCCGTTCCTCTGGTTTATTGTTCCTATCCTGGCAGTGTAATCATTCCCTGTTAGGAATCATGCTCATGGTTTACTGAGCCTCTTAGAGGCTAGGAAGAGTTAAACTGTGTCTCTAACATGAATGTTTCATCTCCTCCTCCTCTCTTTGTCTCCTCGTTGACTGACCTTTCTATGGACGTCTGATGACTCAGGACTGCTGAGGTTCTGCCATCTGTGGTTCTCTTCAGGGTTCCATGAGTCACATGTTCTGGATGTGTGCTGATGCTTACTGCTCCTCACTACAGACTGTGACCAGGGCCTTTCTCATCTTTAGCGTTTTACCCTAATCCTAATGATCACCAACTCCTCCTTCTGTGAACTGGATGAGGTAAAGGCAGGTCCGAGGTCTTCTTCTCCTCTTATCCAGTCCTGCACACTTGTTCCTGCTTGGAAGCCTGAGAGGAGCAGATGGCTTGGCATCACCCTGACAGCCCACTGTCAGCCTCTCTTCATTTTCTCATCCAATGCAAGGCTAGGAGTTAGCCCTGAGTAAACACAGAGAGAGTCACGGGGAAATTAGGCATGAACAATCTGAGGGCACAGTAAAACAAGAATATAATAGCCACCCAGAAAGACTCAATCAGAGAGCAGGTTAGCCCAGCAGGACCCCCCCCCCCCCCGGGAAACAGACCATTACATGTGACAGAGAAAACAAACACATTTGCTTTGCACAGTTGGTGTGAAATGCCTTTATTTATTTTGCATCAGCTCTAGGTGAGCTCAGGATGTTCATTTTTCTCCGTGATCATTTCAGTTTTCCTCATTTCAGAGCTAAAAGAAAGAAACTGTGGAGAGAGACGGGAAGCGAGGGAGCAGAGGGTCTGATCTACAGCCACACCACGGATTCACCACGGACTGACTCACTGTGAGAGTCTGAGACAAATGTAAAATCAATCAATCAATCAATCAGTCAATCAATAAACCAATAAATACAAAAATAAATCGATCGGTACTCTCTGC
Organism: Cheilinus undulatus; assembly: GCF_018320785.1. NCBI lineage: Eukaryota > Metazoa > Chordata > Actinopteri > Labriformes > Labridae > Cheilinus > Cheilinus undulatus. Next base: position 56,021,366 of record NC_054866.1, on the reverse strand, counting down.
TCTGCTGTCAGGTCAGGAAATAAGAAACAGATTTGTTTACTACTGCCCCCCAGGGACTGAACTCAAGTCATTCTGTTGTTTTTGCCACACATGCCTTGTGACAACCTCAGGTGACTGCTCTGCATTTTCCCAGAGATAAAGAAGTCTGACTGCATGGTTCTGACTAAAGTTCACCTTTAACCCTTTAAGCGCCAAAGTTGCAAAATTGCGACAAACAATATTGCTGAATAAAACAGGCTGTAGCTGTAAATGTGGTGTCTAATGCTGTTACTACTTTACACCAGGAGATGGCAGACATGAGTAACTTCAATCCCAGCAGCATATTTGGGCGTGTTTCCATTCAAAGTTTTTGGAGAGAGAGAGTTTGAAGATGCACCGCTGGTCGAGGAGAGGAGGAAGTGGTAGTAGGGGTTGTAGTTGGTGTGTAAAACAGAAAAAGAGAGCACATTTTAGCGAGAATACTCACAATTTCAGGAGGAATAGTGGAATATTCACCCCTGTGGCGATGACGTTCAGTCATCCGGTGAGACCGAGACATCGGAGCCACACGGACTCCATGCGCCATGAGGGTCCACAAGCAGCACATACCGAAGCCGACACTTTTCCTCATGGTAGCCGGGGTGGGGACATGGCGGGGGTTGCAGGGGTGGTCAAAACACGAACATTGACGGAGGTAGCGGGAATAAAAAAAGACAGCGGAGGTAGGGGCAGCCGTGGTAGAAGCAGTGGTGGTGGAGGCTGCCTGGTGACGTCAGAATATGCAAATTAGACTAGTGAATTTACTCCAACCACAAACTTTGGGTCATACTGAAGAGTTTTCTCATTTACAGTATGCCTTTATCTCTAACCACTTTCAAGCTACTGCCTTTTGAAATCTTGATATCAAAATTGAATATTTTCTTGAGGAAACTGTGGCACTCAAAGGGTTAAGAAGGCTCCACCATGCTCTGACATTACTACAGGATGATCTATAGAGGCAGGATCTGGAAATGTCTCAGGAGTTTTGAATCTAGGGCTGGCAGTTTGATTCAAAATAGATCAGCATCTAACAGAGTCCCAGGTCAGCTGTTATAAAGAGGTTACCTGACATGTTAGACACAGATGTGATGTATTTCACATCCAGATGTTCAATAATCCCTTCTTTTCATTACTGAGATGTCATTCTGTTTTATAGATTAGTGTGATACCCCGATAATTCGAGCACACCCTCCGGTCCCCTTCTGTTTTTGAAAATGGGGACCACCACCCCGGTCTGCCTCTCCACAGGCACTGTCCCAGACCTCATCCAGAGCCATCAGCATCTCAGGTCGAATCTCATCTTCACCTGGCGCCTTGCCACCAAGCTTTCTGAACACCTCAGTGACTTCTGCCAAGGATATAGAGGAGTCCCCTGAGTCTTCAGACTCTGCCTCCTCCTTGGAGAATGTGTTGGCCATACTAAGGAGTTTCTGAAAGTGTTCCTTCCACCGCCCAGCAACATCCCCAGTCCTGGTCAGCAGTTCTCCAATCCTGCTGAGAACAGCCTGGGAGGAGCCCTGCCTTCCCCTCCTGAGTAGTCAGATGGTTTTCCAGAATAAAGTCCTTCTCCATAGCCTCCCCTAACTCCTCCCACACCTGTGTTTTTGCTTCTGCAATGGCTGAAGCAGCAGCCCTCCAAGCCACCTGGTACCTGTCAGCTGTTTCCAGAAAACCCTGGGCAAGCCCTCACTGTTGGTGTCCAACAGCAGGGTCATAGGTTGCCGCCCCGCCAGGCACCGATGGTCTTCGAGTCACAACTCTTGGCAGCTGCTTCCACAGTGGAGGCTTTGAACACAGACCACTCTGGTTCCATGTCCCCACCCTCCCCTGGTCAAAAAAGTTCTTCCAGAGGTGGGAGTTGAAGACCTCACGGAGAGGGGCTTCCACCAGACGTTCCAGTTCACCCTCACTGCAGGTTTAGGTTTACAAGGTCTGTCCGGCAGCTTCCCCCGCCATCTGATCCAACTCACAACCTGGAGGCGATCAGCTGACAGCTCTGCTCCCCTCTTCACTCGAGTGTCCAAAAAACATGGCTGCAGATCTGAAGATCCTAGATCTTAGGCCTAGGGTGCTCTGGAACCAAGTACACTCATGAGCCTCTGTGTTTGAACATGGTGTTCATCATGGACAGTCCATGACGAGCACAGAAGTCCAACAAGTCCAGGCAGGCCGTTCCTCCCAGTCACCCCCCTCCAGGTGTCTCCATCATTCCCCACGTGAGCGTTTAAGTCTCCCAGTTGAACTATGGAGTCCCCAGGTGGGACCCTCTTCAGGACCCCATCAAGAGACTCCAAGAAGGCCACGTACTCCGAACCGCTGTTTGGTGCTAACCCTAACTGTCCATGCTGTTCTGTCTGGAGGGGTTCTGCATAATTCCACTCCCTCATAGGTAGTCTTTGACATCACCCATGTTGATCACATGACTAATCACCGCCTAAATGAGCCATGTGCTGTGAGACCACAATGACCCCCGAACAGGAAGTAGGTAGTGTTAAATTTGAGTTCATGTTAAAGGAAACCTATCTTCTAGGTAACACCTTATGTAACATGTTATTATTCAGTAGTAATTATCTGGTGATCAGCATCTTAACTGTTAATATTCTTTAGGATCAGACGTTAGCGATGACTGCTGCACTCTTATTAATGACCCCATGCCTTATTCCTCTGCTTTTCCTCTCCAAAATAAAAACAGGTTTGTGTAAAGATTACAGGAAGTGTGAAAGTGTGTTATTGAGTGTGAGAGAGACCCAGAGAAGAGTGGGAACAGAGATTAAAGACAGAAGAAGACAGAGAGGGAGCTGGAGAACAATCATGTCAGGGAATTGGGCCATATCAGAGCTCTTGTGTGAGATGAGGTGCCCCACTACAGGTTGGTTCCAGGCGCTGAGATGATGAAAAGATGAAAAGGAGAAACAACAGTAGTCAATTACAGCAGAGCATGATTAACCTAAACTAATGAAGACCTCTGGGTAATGGAGGAAATGGTAGCCGTCCCTTCCTTTTACATAGTGGAGAGTCCCAGACCAGAACCCAGCTGATCAACCTCCATCTGTACCCGTCTCCATTTCACAGCATTTCTGTTTGTTCATACCTGAGTGTGTCAGTGTACTTTAACAACGAGAAAATAGGATGTTAGAATCTGGAATTCATCTTAGTAACATTCAATCACTTCTACTCTAATCAAACAGTGTCAGTTTAACGTGGTAGACAGAGCTGGAGCCAGACTGGGAACAGCCGGGCCGTCCCAGTGTCACCATTACAGAGCTGGCACTGGTTAGGAGGAGTGGACCAGGACCTGTTCTCCTTCTCCATTTACTCCTTATCACTGTTTTCCTTCTCCCTGCTCTTCTTCTCCCCGTTCTCCTCCCCTCTTTACTCCTTGTGGCTTTACTCCTCCTCCCTGTGCTCCTTCTCCCTTTACTCCTCTCTATTCTGCTTCTCCCTGTACTCCTTCTCCCCTTGCTCCTTCTCTCTTTACTCGTTCTCCCTGTTCTCCTCGTCCTTGTCATTCCCTTTTAGTCACCTTCTCCCCATGCTCTTTCTCCCCTGCTCCCTCTGCATCTTTGCTTCCTCTGCTCCTCTGCTCCATTTGCTCCTTTGCTCCTCTACGCCTCCTTTCCTCCTCTCCTCCTCTGCTGACTCAGTGTCTTTGTCTGTGTTCCTGTCCCTGTGTCTATAAGCTCACATGTACATTTAATCTCCTCCTCTCCTCCTCTACTCTGTATATTTACTCTTCTTCTTCATCATGGTACGTGTGACTCGCTGTCATCTTCATCTTCCTCAGTCTTAAATCAAAGTTATCCTGTAATTAAAGGAAGAGCTTCCTCTCCCTCAGTATCAAGGACATTGGATAAAAATACTTTTATCTCTGTGGTGGATGAAAACATTCCTCCTTAAACAGAACTTTTGTCACACTGGAACATCTTTTCTGTCACTCAGAGTCTGATGAGAAGTAAAACTCAGACAGGAAATCACCTCATCTCCACTAATGATGGGGGTTTTCTGACACGACATAATCCAGGCTGGTTCCCCCTCCCTGTTCGACACAGAGCCCTGCTTTGACTTTCCTAATGAACTCTTTCCATCCAGGCTGAGTCTCTGCTAACGCCACCTTAACTGCCATCTAATGTCACATTAGCATGTCCAACCTCACTGTTTAGACTCTTCTTACATCGTCTGTGAGGAACAATTACTCATTGTTATGCATCAACTGTCTAACCTCCATGTCAGAGTTATGGAGCAACAGGCCACGTTTAAAAAAGTCTGGACAGTAGCTCCAGAGTCATGTCCAGAGTAATTTGGGCATCCATGGGAGAGTTCCAGGACCAAAACCACTGAGGACCAAAAAAGAACTCAAAGACTTGGCTCACATCGGACTAAAAACATCCTGATGATCCCAGAGACTTCTAGGAAATACAGTATTCTGACCAGACAGAAGTGCAACTGGAGTCAAACTCACACAACATTTCAACAACAGAACATCAGACCAACAGTCAAGCATGGTAGTGTGATGGTCTGGACCAGGACCTGGATGACTTGTTGTAATCTATGGGCCCATGAAATCTGTTCTCTGGCAAAATTGGGTTTAAAGTGGCAAAAGAAGTAACAAAAATAATGGCCAAATGTCTAAAAAGGGCAAAAAAAAGTGTCAAAAGTGGCATAAAGGGAAAAAAAGTGAAACATCAAAGGTGACCATGTCCCCATGCAAGCACTGGTAAATACATGGGACAGATTAATGAGAGGATGGGCCGTCACCTCCTCCAGTTAAACACAGAAAACTGAGGCAGTTGTTTCTGACCCCAAGAGGAAGGTTTAAAAGTCAGCATGCAGCTCCAGTCACTACAGCTAAAAACCTCAGACCAGGACATGAAACTGGTTTTTGTCATGGACCCAGACCTGAATGTAAGAAACCACAAAAAACAATTACAATGTCAGTGTTTTACCGCAAGAATGGTTCTGGATTAAAGGACGAATGCCAAAGCAGGATCTTTACTGGTCTGAGACAGGATCTTTACTGGTCTGTGACAGGATCTTTACTGGTCTGTGACAGGATCTTTACTGGTCTGAGACAGGATCTTTACTGGTCTGTGACAGGATCTTTACTGGTCTGAGACAGGATCTTTACTGGTCTGTGACAGGATCTTTACTGGTCTGAGACAGGATCTTTACTGGTCTGAGACAGGATCTTTACTGGTCTGTGACAGGATCTTTACTGGTCTGTGACAGGATCTTTACTGGTCTGTAACAGGATCTTTACTGGTCTGTAACAGGATCTTTACTGGTCTGTAACAGGATCTTTACTGGTCTGAGACAGGATCTTTACTGGTCTGAGACAGGATCTTTACTGGTCTGAGACAGGATCTTTACTGGTCTGAGACAGGATCTTTACTGGTCTGTAACAGGATCTTTACTGGTCTGAGACAGGATCTTTACTGGTCTGTGACAGGATCTTTACTGGTCTGAGACAGGATCTTTACTGGTCTGAGACAGGATCTTTACTGGTCTGTAACAGGATCTTTACTGGTCTGAGACAGGATCTTTACTGGTCTGTAAAAGGATCTTTACTGGTCTGAGACAGGATCTTTACTGGTCTGTAACAGGATCTTTACTGGTCTGAGACAGGATCTTTACTGGTCTGAGACAGGATCTTTACTGGTCTGTAACAGGATCTTTACTGGTCTGAGACAGGATCTTTACTGGTCTGTAACAGGATCTTTACTGGTCTGAGACAGGATCTTTACTGGTCTGAGACAGGATCTTTACTGGTCTGTAAAAGGATCTTTACTGGTCTGAGACAGGATCTTTACTGGTCTGTAACAGGATCTTTACTGGTCTGAGACAGGATCTTTACTGGTCTGAGACAGGATCTTTACTGGTCTGTAACAGGATCTTTACTGGTCTGTAACAGGATCTTTACTGGTCTGTAAAAGGACCTTTACTGGTCTGAGACAGGATCTTTACTGGTCTGTAACAGGATCTTTACTGGTCTGTAAAAGGATCTTTACTGGTCTGAGACAGGATCTTTACTGGTCTGTAACTGGATCTTTACTGGTCTGTAAGTGGATCTTTACTGGTCTGTAACAGGATCTTTACTGGTCTGTAACAGGATCTTTACTGGTCTGAGACAGGATCTTTACTGGTCTGTAACAGGATCTTTACTGGTCTGTACTGTGTACATGTGTGTGCGCACAGACACACACACGCACACACACATTTGTGCAGTGCCGAGTAGAGTTCATCTGTTTAATGTTAGCTTGCTTGTTTTTTAGATGATTAGAAACACTTTTTCAGACAACAGTCCATGGTTAACAGTAACAGCTTACAAAGGCAAAGTACAGTTTTTAAAACCAGGTTTCAGTGTAAAAGAGGGAGAGAGAGAGTGGGGGGTTAAGGCAGGGGTTAGAGAGCGCGTGAGGGGGAAGCAGCAGGCGCTGAATCACTAATCACACATTTAGATGATGTGGAATCATGCAAAATTAACATATAAATTAAACATGTTCTGGAAAAATAATGTGGACAAAAATACAGTCTCAGTGTGTACAGGCCAATACTCTCTCAAACACACACACTCATGAGTTTTAGATGGCGTTGGTCTTCATCAGTAGAGGTTTAGTTCCAGAGAAAAGGAGACGGATGAAGCTTTATGGTACAGTCAGATCAGCAGTGTCTTACTGTCCTTTGTTCTAATGTATGTAACATAAAGCTGTGACTGTTCAGACTGCTGTTACCTCTGTTTCTAACTCCTCAGCGTCTCCTCTTGTGTGTTTTTCAGACTCAGCGTGTGCGGCTGAGGCTAAATGAATATTCCAGAGGCGGTATAGATTAAATCTGGCGACCAGAAGCTCTTGTCATGACCAATTAGAAATGCTCTGTGACTCAGAGCCATGAGGCAGCTGGACCTGTGGCCATTGTCAGTCAGTGGACAAAAGTGCACCAGTGAATCCTGTTTGGGGTGGGGGTGGGTTGGTTGGGGGGGGGGGGGGGGGCAACCTTTAGTACAACAGCCGATCAAGAGATGAATATTTGAACAGAGCCTTCATTATGGGCGCATATCATTACTGCATTTCCCATGATGCTTCACAGCGCCTTAATGAGTCGAGCTGAACTGTGGTATATTTAAGATGTTTTCATCCAAACAAAAGCTGATAGTGTGATGTTTGAAAGCTCCTTTTAAGAGCTCTAATCATGGACCGATTCTGTTTCATCCTCTGCTGCTTCATTAAGATCAGACCTACTGAAGTAGTACTGCTGCTCCTTCAAAGCTATGAGGATCGGATTTCTCTGATTCTGGTTCTCTTCTCACTTCAATCAGCTCCTAGTTTGCCTGTGGTGATGCCATTGAAGGGAAGACCAGAGGATTATTTTCCCTGCCCCAGATGAACCCTCAGAAAGTTTATGGACTTAAGACCAGATAAACAACTCATCAGAACCATCTGAGGGTCTCTGCTGTCTCACTGTTTCCCTCAGAGTCCAAACCCTCTAACATTAGGAACAGTAGGACCAGGAGCATCCTGACTGGCTTTCTCCACTCTCAGAGATCGTTTGCTTTGGTCTGATTCAGATTAGAGTCTGCAGACTGAATTTAAACTGCAGAACCTGGTGTCTCTGAATGTTTTTTAATCTTTAGTGAAAACTCTTGAAATCAAACTGTCTGTATGCCACAGTTTTGGCTGACATCTTATTATCAATGTACCTGTTGTTTTTTATGTACTGTATGAGCTTGAGTGTGTTTGATTTTGAAACTGCATTGCTGCCATTTTTGGCCAGGTCCTCCTTGAAAGAGAGATCTGGTCTGAAAATAAAGGAAAATAAGAGTCTGTTGCATTCCTGTACAGGTTGGTCTGTGCTCACACTGCTGAATGCTAAAGTGATCCAGAGGGCCCTCCTAGCGTCAGCAGGTCCCAGCCTGCTGATGCTATAGCAGACTTTTATAGTCCCACACAGAGACTCAGATGTGGTCTTTGATTCTGATGAACAGAACGCTCATTTAAAAGTTACAGGGACTTTACCCACCCTCACATCTGAGTGTTTTTACCCTCAGCAGATAAACTGGATGGCTGTTGGATGACTACGTATTGGTTTGATTGAATTAGAGCTTCAGCAGGTTTAAGTGGGGAATTGTTTGAACTCAGCCATATTGGAGGGTTTTCCAGCATGAACTGTCCGTTTAAGGTCACACCACAGCATCTCAGTTGGATTTAAGTCCAGACTTTGACTGGGCCACTCCAGAACCTTCATTTAGTTTATTCTGATCCATTCAGAGGTGGACTTGCTGGTATATTTCAGGTCGTTGTCCTGCTGCATAACCTAAGAGTGCTTGAGCTTGAGGGCATGAACTGATGACGTTGACGTTGGCCTTCAGGATTTTCTGGTAGACAGCAGAATTCATGGTTCCATCAATCACAGCAAATGGTCCAGGTCCTGGTCTAGACCATCACACTGCCACTGCCATGTTTGACCGTTGGCATGATGTTCTTTTTATCAAATGCTGTGTTATTTTTACTCCAGATGTAACGGGCCGCACACCTTCCAGAAAGTTCCTCTTCTGTCTGGTCAGTCCTCAGAATATTTCCCAGAAGTCTTTGGGATCATCAGGATGTTTTCAGTCAAATGTGAGACCAGCCTTTGTGTTCTTTTTGGCCTTGGAGCTCTCCCATGATGCCATTGTTGCCCAGTGTCTTTCTGATGGTTGAGTCATGAACTCTGACCTTAACTGAGTCAGTGAGGTCTGCGGGTCTTTGGATGTGGTTCTGGGTTCTTCTGTGACCTCCTGGATGAGTCGTCGTTGCACTCTTGGAGTCATTTTGGTTGGCCGACCACTCCTGGGAAGGTTCACCACTGTTCCTAGTTTTCTCCATTTGTGGATAATGGCTCTGACCGTGGTTCTCTGGAGTCCCAAAGCCTTGGAAATGTCTTTGTAACTTTTTCCAGACTGATAGATTTCAGTCACTTTGTTTGTCATTTGTTCTTGAATTTCTTTGGATGGTGGCCTGATGCGTTTCTTTCTGAGATCTTGAGATCTCAGTGGCCTTTAATAACTGTAAACCTACACTGCTCTAAGCTCAGGCCACTACTGTCAGAAATGAATGGTCATTGGTCTTCAGAACCAGAGCTTCTACCAGAAAGCTCTCTGATCAATAAGGAGTATTGGTAACTCTACCAATGATCCTGTCCCGATCAGCCAGCTCTGGAGCTTCAGTTGGTCCTCAGTGATGATGTTTTCTTTTAGTAGCTCTTAGTGCCCTAGACCTTTCTGTCCTTTCTGTCTTTATTAGTCGGCCCTGCACCATCCTGAACATGTCTGAGTTTAAATTCATCTTCCTCTTTGCTCCAGGGTGGGACATCAGCACCAGACAATGCAGGTATTGTGGAGCAGTGTCTGGTAACGTTGTTCAGATTACAGGTAACTCAGGTGAATCAGAGTAGCCTGACCTAGCCTGGTTTTGTCACAGTAAACAGCATGAATTAAAGCCCTGTTGACTTCATGATCAAAGCCAAGTGGACCTGGTGGGCCTGCTTCCTCCTCCTCCTCCCTGTGCTGGAGCGGGTCATCAGTTCACGGTACCCTGGTGGAAGCAAACATTTACATGGCTGTCAAACTGAAATCTGGAGCTAAATTAACAGCTCTTGATGTGCATCACTGCTCAACAAAGCCCTGTTTGTGTCATTTTATGAGAAATGAAGCCACGTTTTGGACAGCTCCAGCCTGTCTTTGTGACTGCCATGTTTACTTCCTCCTCTTCCCTGTTCTCTTCACTGACTGCTTCATGCTAGACCGTGATTTAAAGGCGTGTGGACGTACGGCGTTGATAATCCTTAAGATTTACAATGAATGATGCTGATGGATTGGGTTCTCGATTCCCACCCCTTCTTATTAGTGGGAATGCTGAGCATCCACACTATTGATAGTCACATCAGCCATTTTGTTTATTATTATTCTTCCCCGCCGCTGTCTCCTCCTTCGTAGTTTGTCTAATTGACACTGTTTAAACTTCAAAAATTCAGTTTCTTTGTCATTTGACTGCTATGACTTTTCTCGTTTCTAAATTTTATCATTTTTAAGCTTTTTCAGCAATTGAAAGCCATTTTCAGCAACTTTTATGCCATTTTATGCAATTTTCAGCTTTTTTAAGGCTACTTTCAGCTATTTTTAGGCTCCTTTCAGCTGTTTTATCCTTATTTGAGCTATTGAATGCCATTTTCAGCTACTTTTATGCAATTTTATGATATTTTCAGCTATTTAAAGGCTACTTTCAGCTATTTAAAGACCGCTTTCAGTTATTTTTAGGCTATTTTCAGCTGTTTTTATCCTTATTTGAGCTATTGAATGCAATTTTTAGCTACTTTTATGCCATTTTATTCTTATTTTAAGGCTACTTTCAGCTATTTTTGTGATTTCTCAGCCATTGAATGCAATTTTCAGCTGCTTTTAAGCAAAAATCAGCAATTGTATGCAATTTCAACTATTTTAAGGCTATTTTCAGCTTTTGTAGGCTACTTTCAGCTATTTGTATCCTTTTTTGAGCTATTGAATGCCATTTTCAGCTACTTTTATGCTTTTGGCTATTTTCAGCATTTCTTCCACAGTTCAGCTCTCAGCATACTCACGGGATTTCAGCTGAAATTGTAATTTTGATCTGGTTAAATAATGCTGCTTGTGAGAATAGAGCGGCTGATGTTCTTCAGCTGCAGTGTCAGGTAGATAAGTTCCATTCCTACCCGTCTAAGCTACCTGCTTTCGTCTGCTCAGACTGGAATCTCCTGACATGTCCATGGGCTCTTATCATTCATGCCAGATTTTATCTAGGACCACATCTCTGAACCGGCCTCTTCTCCTGGCTGTTCTCCAGTAAATGGACTCTAAAAACAGGCTGGTTTAGACTCGTCACCTTCTCCGTGTCTGAAAAGGACAAAACAACTCCATCCTTCATGTCCCGAGTATCTGACCTTCTTATCAAAGACCATGTCATTGTCAGAATAATACAGTACTTTTATTCAGTTCTGATGACTGGATCCAAACACTGATGCCAGACCAGGACTTATCAGAATCACTTCAGAATGGCTTCATGCAGAAAATCAATAGATCCCTGACGCTTTTGTTTCTAATTAGCATGGCATCCTTTTCTGCACATTATAAACAGCAGGTTAGTCAAACCATCATGACAAATGAGAGCAGCCTGCACAGACTTCTGCTGCAGACAGAAACAAACTCCTGCATGGACTTCTACTGCAGACAGAAACAAACTCCTGCATGGACTTCTACTGCAGACAGAAACAAACTCCTGCACCGACTTCTGCTGCAGACAGAAACAAACTCCTGCATGGACTTCTACTGCAGACAGAAACAAACTCCTGCACCGACTTCTGCTGCAGACAGAAACAAACTCCTGCACCTGGAGCAGGAATCAGAAGTGTCTCTCTGTCCTCCAAGGTTAATGGGATCATTTCTACAGAGCCTGTTGCAGAGCCACCTCTGCAGCATGGTGGTTCAGCTGAGGTTGCAGTGGATGCAGAGGAATGCAGGCACCCACACACAAATCCATTCAGGCATCTGCTGAGTACACACAACACAAGTTTGGCATGACCCTTATCGGGGTCTGACAGTCTAATTACAGCTCAGGCAGTGGGAATCCATTGATCTGAAGATAAATGTTAGCACACCTGTGTGCCGAATCCATTACACTCTTTATCTCAGCGGCTCTGGGAAAATGCTTCATTAAGGCTCATTACAATAATGTGAAGCATAAAGCATTAATGAGTTTACCAATATGGCCTGTCAGGGTTACTCTCAGACAAATATTAAACGGTCTGTGTTGATAGGGCTGGGCATTACAGCCCTAAAACCACATCATTTACCTCAGTGGGTCTCTGGTGGAGTGACAGACACATGCTGTAATTCCACATTATTCCAAAGTTAATACATCCATCAAAGGCACTGGAACATGTTAGAGAAGCTGTAGTCCATGGATCTGATCCTGCTGGGCTTCGAAGTTTTGGTCTGATCCTGAAACAAATGCTGCTTTAGTTGAAACACTACAAATGTCTGGATCAGTTCTTCTGTCACAATCCCAGAATATCGACTTTGATATCATTTTAGTAAAAATAGAAAAACGCTGGTATCTGATCGATACGACAACAGCAAAACAGGAAGTCCTCAACAGTTTATTGGGCACATTTGTCCGTAAGTTGTCACAAACTCCTCCCCCTTCCAGAGGTCCCTCATACTGGACTCTTTACCCTGACCAGTGGTACATTGGACTTTCCTACCCAGGTCTGAGCATGGATGCAGCTCTAGGTTCAGTCTGGAACACAAATGGTTAAAACATGTTTGCATAACTCCAGTTTCCATAACAGTGCAGGTTTCTCCATGGACCAGGCTACATGCAGGTTTCTACATGGACCAGGCTACTTGCAGGTTTCTCCATGGACCAGGCTACTTGCAGGTTTCTACATGGACCAGGCTACTTGCAGGTTTCTCCATGGACCAGGCTACATGCAAGTTTCTCCATGGACCAGGCTACATGCAGGTTGTTCCATGGACCAGGCTGTGTGCAGGTTTCTCCATGGACCAGCCTATGTGCAGGTTTCTCCATGGACCAGGCTACATGCAGGTTGTTCCATGGACCAGGCTGTGTGCAGGTTTCTCCATGGACCAGGCTGTGTGCAGGTTTCTTCATGGACCAGGCTGTGTGCAGGTTTCTCCATGGACCAGGCTGTGTGCAGGTTTCTCCATGGACCAGGCTGTGTGCAGGTTTCTTCATGGACCAGGCTGTGTGCAGGTTTCTCCATGGACCAGGCTGTGTGCAGGTTTCTCCATGGACCAGGCTGTGTGCAGGTTTCTCCATGGACCAGGCTACATGCAGGTTTCTCCATGACAACCATGACATTTTTCCATTTCTTCAACATTTAGATTAACTGTTCTACTGTGTTATTTTCTATCATCCAATCTGTTTCTTATCTCTTGGTTAGCTTGTTAGGCTTCATTATCCATGAAAATATTGGTTTTAATATTTTTGGTGTGGGCCTCTGGGTCTTTCTTTGTCAGTATACCCCTCAATTTTAATTTAGAAAATTTATAAAATGAACCTCAAGAGAGTCACATAGATAACTAAAGGTTGTTGTGTTCCCTGACTATTACTGAGGGGTATTAGAACACATATCTGAAATAAATTTGTTTAATCCATTTTTTCATTTTAATATTATTAACTATACAAACATCTATGGTGTTATAGGTCAGTTTCAACCCATATATATTCACTTCAAGAAAAAGGCAAAAATGTAATTTTGTTCAGCAATATAAGAGGAAATGAAAAGCAGAACAAGTCATAACACAAAATATAGATTTTCAAGGTCAAACGAACAACAACCAATCAAATCAAACCAGTCTCTGTGTGCAAGAACATGCGTGTGTGTGTGTGTGTGTGATTAGATTCATGTGTGTGTGTGTGGCAGAAAATTACATTTTTAGTGCGTTCTTTGCAGATATATTTCTTGCAGTTGAAGCATGTCACATTTGCCTTTCTGTCCTTACTGCTTGGGCAGACTTGATACCTCTTTGTTTTAGAATCCGGTGGTCAGAGTGGGGGTTGTGGTTGTGGCTGTTCTGGTTGGGGGCTGGCTGAGGAGGGCGCTGGCGTGGATGGACGGAGTGCTAGGTGAGCTCTGCAGCTGTCTGACCAAGGCTGCAGCTTCTGGGTCTCAGGGCACCCGTTCCCTTTGCTCCATGTGCAGCTTGACAAGAGAATTTCCCAGCTCCTCAAGAAATATTCTCCACTTTTGTTTTTTGGTTGAGTTCCGCCCTTAGTGGATGTGGGTCCACAACACAAATGCATTATATGCAGACACATCAAGCATGCTGTAAAATACAACCACTGGCTATCTCCTGGTGGCAGTCAGCTTGTCCAGGTTGTCCACTCCTCATCAGTGTCTCTTCACATGTCTCCATGGACTTTTTTTTTCCTTCAAGGTTTGTCAGTGATGACTCTTTTCAGTGACAGTGGCATAACCATCTCAAACATGTCTTGTTGTCACTGATTCTCCTCACAGCAAACCTAGAGATTTCAGATCATTTTGATGACTTTTGCAGCAGCTGCCCTGCCATGGACATCATGAGGTACTGAGCTCCAACAGATCTGACCATCTCTGGACTTGAATCTTTGGGCTTTTTGGCCTCCTGTCTGACTTGTCCTCCTCTATGGGCTCATTCAATGTGATGGTGTTTCAGCTTGGTGGTTAACATTTCATGCACCGTGTTCTCTGTTCCTGCCCATGTCTCCTCTGCATGGTCTGAAGAGATTCCAAAGATGATGGTGTTGTTCCTTCTGCTTTGGTTCTCCAGGTGGTCCAGATGCTCCAGAAGACTTCCAGGTTGATCAGGAGTTGAATCAAGTGGTTTTATCACTTTCTCTTGGTCCTTTAAAGCCTTTTTCTTCACATCATTTGCTCCTTTAATCCAGTATTATTTGTGTGAAGCACCAGAATGAAGCCTCTGGTCTTTTCGGGACCTCCTTCATAAAGAGTCTTTGGTTGATCCAACATCAGTCACAAACTCTGGTTAGCTTCAGTGACATTCTCTGGTTTTTATGTGTGGACATCCTGTCCTTAGATGTGTGGGTGACCACCGCAGCTGCTAGCTGCTAGCCTGTTGCTATCAGCCTCAGGCTGAGTCGGCCGAGGTTCCAGCAAATATCCCCAACATCCAACACTTCTACACTGATACCAGAGGATTCATGTCCAAAACATTTCTTAAAACACACAAGTGAGTGGTGAAAGGAGGGTTAAAATCTCTGAGGCTAGAAGAGATCAAACACACTCAGCTGCCAGACAGGAAACAGGAAGGAGGTATGATATATAACGTCATACACTGCCCAGCACCATGTGAGGTGGACACCTGGACAGGTGACCCTAACCCTAACCAGGATCCATAAGAACAGTCTGTTTAGTGTTAAAGGTCAAAATAAGGAGAAGGACAGGTGAAAGTTCAGGGCCTTCTCTCTGATTCTAAATGTTGGACAGAAGACTGAGGAGAGCTGAGAATGACTGGCTCTGATTGGATGACCCAGATCTGCCAGGTAAAGCATACCTGTCTGAAGGGTCCTGGGACTATAATGAGCTGCGAAATTTCATTATGAACAAAGAAGCTGCTGCTCCAGTTCGCCCAGTTCCTCCTGTTAACTCGGCGAGTCCTCCAACTAAAATCTTGATGACAGCGTGGAGGGAAACGGAGCAGGAGGCTCTCAGAGATGTGAACACTGACATAATCATGACGGCTGGGATGGAGCACAGTTATTTCAGGAGTGGGAGCACTAGAACACAGGTAATGGCACGGATGATTGACATCTGTGGGCTGCACTTAACCATCCTTTGGATTTTGGATTTTTGGGCCAATGAAAAATTGGTTTGGATTTACATCACCTACATTATTTCACTCAGCCAGGTGAAGCTCCCAGTAACAAGTCTGGACCTGTCACTGCACAATGTAAACCAGAAGAAAGGAAGTCTCCACAGCAGAAGATGAGGAGCAACCTCTGGAATCAACGTAACTACTGAATCCACCATCATGACCCCGTTCACACCAGTCTGGATCCACTGATTCATTTAAACCTCTTAGGAGCTCATTTCAAACATGCAATTCGCAGATCCCGAGCCCCAGTGATTGTTAAGTCTCAGAAACCCATAAATGGTTCCCAACAGAACATGAAGAACATACCAGATGTTTGAATATAATTCCAGCAACACAACTAAAGAGGCCGGCAGTGTGAAGTTAGTCTGACTGATCCACTGTAGGTGAGGACAGGCTCAGTACGGGAGACTGCTGAAATGGCTGCTTAATGGCTGATACACCAACAGCCAACCATTGTTTCAGGTTTTGAGGAGTCCAGTCAGATTTCAGGGACCCTGATTGGCCCTCGCTGTCACTGGATCCGCCCCCGTGAGAATGAGAAAAATGCTCCATGCAACAAAGAGGAGAGACGTTAGCAGCCAATCTCCACAATCAGAGTCAAACAGACCAGGTAGCGCTGCTGCTCAGGGATGAGCCATTCTCACTTTTAATCTACTAAGAGTGACTTAAAGGGATATTTCAGGATTTTTGAAGTTGGGTGGTATGAGGTGCTTGGCTATAGTAGTGGCATTAGTCTCCAGTGATTTTCGTGTAATTTGATCCTGATGTTATTACGAGCTCGGAGAGAGCTGGCGCATAGCGGCTGTAGATGGGAACGTTTTGTCCCTGTAAATTAACGAGTTTTATGAATAAATGGGCCAAGAAAATATGTTGGCTCGCCTGTGCGCTGTGTCAAAAACACACAGCACTTCATTTCATTTAAACAACTGTAATGTCTGATGTTTAATATTAGAAGCAAAAAAATCCCTGTTTAATTGAATTCTCTTTGACTCCTAAGTGATCAGTTACAGACTTTAATCCTTCTGTCTCTGTTTCTCACTGCCTCAGTGAACTGATACAAAGTTTCAGAGTTTCTCTCATCTTTTATATCCGTTAATTATTATATGGCAAATCAAAATTCAAACATATCAAAGGTTTTAATAATGTTTCAATGTGCGCATTTGCAGAGGTTTAACCGTTTAGATCGCCCTCAACAGAGAAAGAATATAAATGGAGTATCAATGGAACAATATTCAGACACACTGCCCGCCCTGGCTCGCATGAGCGACAGAGACACACAGCTGGAGTACACACACAAACAGCGCCGATGCGCTGATCCTCCATGGACAGAGAGGCACTTTAACCCTATAGAACCCAACGTAGCACCGGCACTATGACAAACATATCCATTTTTGATTGGCAGTAGATCTGAAACCGGATAAGATAGATCAGTCATTCTTTATGCATATAAAACCTGGGGAATTACACTAACATTTCACACATTCACCATGTGTCAGAGCGCTTTTACGTTGCAGTGATGGGTTTGTAAAAATACACAATAAAATGCACATAACAAAAATCTTTATAAACGAGACCAGGGGTGTTTGCAGCACTTCCTACATTGAAATAAACGTCATCACATTGTGGGCATGACCTGTCACATGATTCTTAAGTGTCCCTACCTCATAGGCTCCCCACCCCAATAACAGGAAGTGGCGTATTTTCCCGGAAGTTGTATTTTTTTACGCGGAATACATTGAAGAACTTAGCCTGCACCCATACTCGCCCTCGATCTCATTTCACCTCTACTTTTTTACAAAAACACTCAGACACGCAACCCACACACACCAGATATCCATCACACACACCTTTGACACACTTCCACACATGTGTAGCTATGAATTCGCAAAACCCCGGTTGTGCCAAACAGATTTAGTGCTGGCGGGAAGCTTTCAAACTAATTACAGCGTTGGATGAAGAGTCCAACTACTCATCTGGCCTGTTTTTTTTACAGGTTACAAAATTGACTATATCTCAAAAAGCAAGTTATGTACAGACTCCAAATAAGTCTCCTGTGGTTCCAAAGGACATTGCGCAATTTTTTTACATTTACGAATTTGAGGGATACAGCTGTGCAATTTCTGTATTTTAAAATATATGTGACAAAAAAATATATATATAATTATTTTTAGGTTTATTGCACGTTTGAGCAATTTATTGTAGTAGTTAAGACTTAAGTCAATACATATTATTAAAACTTGGGATATAAGGGTTATATTGATGTAGAGCAAATAAAAATACTCCCAAAAATGGTACTACAGTATGTAAAAATGTAAGAATATGTCCTGGCAGACTTGAACAATGGAAGGTTTTAAAGGGTTAAAGCAGAAGAGAAAGTTCAGGTCTGAGTTTAACCTCAACATTCGGAAACATTTTCCCTAAACAGAAAAAAAACCTTCAGTCTACATTACCAGCACATTAGTGTGTGCATGTGTGTCAGTAAATGTGTGTGAGTGTCACGTTTGTTTGTGTCATACAGCATCAAAGCCCTTGGCGCTGCGTAAAAACACACGAATGGATGAAGAGACCAGCCTTTCCAGTTATTTTGGAGGGAAATTCGAGCCTTTATGTGCAGAAGGCCTCTCTGTAACAAGTCTAAATCATAACGGCTAACAGACAGGCACGGTCAGAGTGAAACATTAGTTGTGACACTGATAAATTCAACCCGCCATTGTGGCTAGTTAGAGTCATGCTGCTACCCGCCATGGCCGAAATCCACCTGCATTTGGCTAGTTGGCAGGTGTAAATGTCAGCCTGTAAACCACTGCCTCTATTCACATATGCACTGATTAATCCAACAGCTGTAACTTCAGGAGAACTACGGGAGGACCGTGTGGTCAAACTTAGTCTAATGATTAAACTGTGTTATTATTTTCTTTACAGGTTCAGGTTCCAACATGAATCCTGAACATTAGCAGCCCTAGAAAGACCACATTCATGCAGAGTTACACTTCTGGTGAATTCTGACACAGAAGGCTGGAAAACTGTTTGTGCTGAATCATCATCATTATCATCATCTTCATCGTAGTCCTCCTCCTCTGAACACCACTCTACTGACCTGACCTCTGACTTAGTTTTTTATTTTATTTTTTATTTTCCTGAAAGTGCCGTCAACAACCTGGCAGGACTGATAAATAAATAAATAAATAAATAAATAAATAAATAAAAATTAAATAAATAAATGATGTACATAAATAAATGATGTACATAAATAAATAAATAAATAAATAATTAAATGAATAATTAAATGATAATTGAATTAATTAATAACATGCATACATGAATAATAAATTAATAAAAAAATAACTAAAGTACATAAATAAATAATAATAAATAAATAAATGAATAAATAAATACAAACTAAATAAATAAATGGTGTACATAAATAAATAAATAATAAATGAATTAATTAACAACGTGCATACATGAATAATAAATTAATTAATAAATAAATAACGTACATAAATGAATAATGAACAAATAGATAAACAACGAATATAAATAAATAAATACATACAAACTAAATAAATAAATAACGTACTTAAATGAATAAATAAATAAATAATGTACATTAATTAATAAATAAATAAATCAATAAATGAAACTTAAATAGATAAATGACACATGAATAATTTGATAAGTAAATAAATAAATAAATAAATGACGTACAAAATAAATAAATAAAAATTAAATAAATAACTGATATACATAAATGAATAAATAAATAAATAGATAAATAGATAATTAAAAATTAAATAAATGATGTACATAAATGAATACATGAATAAATAAATAAAAAAATAAAAATTAAATAAATGAAAATAATTAATGAATAATAAATGAAATTAATTAATTAATTAATTAATTAATTGAATAATAAATAAACAAATAACATAAATAAATAAATAAATAAAAATTTAATAAATAAATTATGCACATGAATGAATAAATAAAAAAACAAGTAGTCAATAAATAAATACATAATGTGCATAAATGAATAAATAAAAAAAATAAAACACATAAATAAATAAATAAATAAATAAATATAAATATAAATACATAAATGACGTACATAAATGAAAAAATAAATAAATAAAAATTAAATAAATAAATGACAGACATAAATGAATAAATAAATAAATAACAAATAAATAAATAACTTACATAACAGAATTAATAAATAAATAACAAATACATAAATAACTTACATAAATGAATACATTAATTAATTTATTAAAATTTAATTAAGAAATAATGTAAATAAATAAATGAATAAATAAATAAATAAATGACTTACAAAATGAATAAGTAAATAAATAACGTAAATAAATAAACATATAAATGACATACATAAATAGATAAAGAGAGGGAGTAAACAGCAAACAGTGTTTTGGCCGATCAGTAAAAGTGAATCAGACAGAGACAGATGTTGGTGAACAGCTGTTCTCTCCCACACCTGGACTAACTAGTGAACCAGTCTCTCAGTGAGAGCTCTAGAACCCATCAGCCCTATCCCACACATTTCTATATATTTATCCTATTTCTCTACTGTAAATCTGTTTTATTCTTCCCTCTTCACGGCTCTGGCTGTCACACTCGACCCTTCTTTTAACAAACCCCAGCATCCCCCTCCCACCGCTCTCTCTGCCTAAGGCCCGTGGGTGGTTCAAATAATTTGCTTAATTTGTTGCCATTCACTCTCAGGACATGGATCAAAGAGCTGGTAAATTGCACTGACGTGGCGGCATCTCAGAGCGGCTGAGAGTGGAGGGAGAGAGGGAGATGGAGAGTGAAAGAGAGCGAGGTAAGCCCTGAAGCAAAAGGAGGAGACTTCCAGCTCTGCCACCGCTGTGTGTGTGTGTGTGTGTGTGTTTGTGTGTGTGAGCGTGCCAGGAGGAGATGTGGATGGAGACTCCTACTCGCCGTAGGAGCAGGCCAAGTCCTGCTGCTGTGTGGATGCTGCTGATAATGGCTGCAGCCAACTGAGATAACATGTCAATAGACAGAGCAATACTCCACTTGGCTGTGGAAATGAACGCAGCTATTTATACTGGGAATGTGATGGGATTAAAATAACAGGGTTAGCCAGGAAATGATGTAAACTTTTCACATTTAAGCCTCATTTCCTGATCCCCTCTCAGTCCCCGCACCCTGAACCAAGACAATCGTGATTTCTCCACTCAAACTCCCGATCAGCACTTTCTCTTCACTTTTCCGTCCTATTCTGGCTAATTCTAATTAATGAGCTGCATGAAACGTCAACTTACCACAGAGAACGATCATGAAAAAGACCATTAAAATGATGCAATTAGCCAGAGGACTCCGATGAGAGATACACGCAATCAAAGTGTGAAAGAGGAAGGGAAGCACTGTAGCAGCAGGCTGGGGGAGGGAGGGAGGAAAAAAAGCAGATGCTGCAAAAAAACACATCTTCAAAGAGAGGGATGGGGTTGAAAACCCAGGAGAGGACGCGGCGGGAGCACTTGTCTTCTTAGGCATAAATGTGACAGAGCTCCTCCTGGACCAGCAAAGACACAGAGAACCAATGAGCAGCAGGGGAAATTCACTCCCTCCTTTTGTTGTCCACTTCTTTCACTGCTTTCTTCTTCACAGTGTTTTAGAAGGGGAAACAAAAAGCATCTGTAGTAGCTGAAAAGATCCTGTCAGGACTCACACATCAGCTCCAGTTTCTATCAGAGACCTTCAAACTTTCATCAGCGTGGATCATGTGATGTTCAGCAGAGTGCTGACTCTAACAAACTCACTGTCACGACCAGTAAAGGGGAGCTGGCCATTAGCCACCCATGCTGGGTCACCAGGTGGTTCCAGATTCATCCCAGCATTGGTGACCGATTCTACTCTTTCATTACTGTGTTTTTATTTCTGACCACAATGGAAAAACAACACAAACAATGATGGTTAAATAATGATAACAACAAGAAAAATAATAGTAACAACAACAACAACAATGATACTAAAAAAAACAAAAAAAACAAAAAGAACAATGATAGTAACAACAATAACAACAACAAGAAAAATAATAGTAACAACAACAACAACAACAATGATACTAAAAATAAAAAATAAAAACAAAAAGAACAATGATAGTAACAACAATAACAACAACAAGAAAAATAATAGTAATAATAATTAAAAACAACAAGAAAAATGATGGTAAAAATGATAATGAAAAAAGAACAATGACAGAAATAAAAAAATAATAATTAAGAGAACAATAGATACATAGATAATAGAAGTAAAAGTGACAAAATGAGCAATGATACAAAAAATAAGAAAAGGAACAATGATAGAAATAATTATAATTGAAAAAAACATTGAAATAAATATAAACATAACAAAAAGAACAAATATATAAATAATAGTTATAATAACAAAAAACAATGATAGAAATAATGACAAAAACAAGAAAAAATAATAATAGGAATAATAGAAACAACAAGAACAATGATAGAAATAATCATAAGATGAAGAAATAGAACAATGAGTGAAAAAATAACAAAACAAAAAAATATATATTATTAACAAAAATTATTATTCAATTATTACCAAAAAGAAAAATTAAAGTAATAATAAAATTATGGTAAAAATGATAAAAACAACAAGAACAATGACAGTAAATGACAGATAAAATAAAAACAAGAACAATAATAGTAAAAAAAACAACAACAAGAACAATAATAGAAATAATATCATTAACAAGAAAGGGCATCTTAATAATAATAAAAGCAACATGACCAATAACAGAAATAATAGTAGTATTCATGAAAATAACAATCATGTATATATTCATATGTGTGTGTTTGTGTGAGTGTGTGGTAATGATCCACAGTGGTCTGGCCGCTCTGCAGTGACTCAACCTTATCTGAAAACCCACATTTCAAATAAACAAACCTTACAGTTGTCATGGTTACCGTTCTGCAGGGCTCGGCATTTCTCCATTTTACACCTTAAACAAAATGATCAGAAAAATCCAACTACTGATTTCTTTTTGCTTACACTCCCACCTTCCTGTCCTCCTCTTCTTCATGCTGGCAGCAGCTAGTGTATTTGATCTCTGCATCATGTTATTGTTAACCAACTCAGCATTTACATTTTTCTCATCATTCTACTCTAAATTCAGGGGTGAAGACATTCAAGTTTTTAATCATGATCTATCACTGCATTTATAGTTGACTATGACTAATCACATGTTTGAAATGTCATTGCTTGGTATTTAAATGGTTTAAAGAGGTTGTGCACCTTTAGTTTGGTTGATGTGGTCTGAAGAAAGGTCCAGTTTCTTACATTGATGAATTATTATGGGGACCAAAACTGGTGATGTGTGATTTCTTCTGTTTATGAATATATACATTTATGGGTATGCCTGAAAATAATGGAGTTACAACCAAATCTTGATGTTGTAAAAAGGGATCTTCATTCATGAGGCACCAGCTCAAAGTAACAACAGATTAACCAGCAGATGTACCAGCAGATCTATCAGCAGATCTACCAGCAGATCTATCAGCAGATGTACCAGCAGATGTACCATCAGATTTACCAGCAGGTGTACCAGTAGATTTACCAGCAGATCTACCAGCAGATGTGCCACCAGATGTACCAGCAGATGTACCAGCAGATCTATCAGCAGATCTACCAGCAGATCTATCAGCAGATCTATCAGCAGATGTACCAGCAGATGTACCAGCAGATGGACCATCAGATTTACCAGCAGTTGTATCAGCAGCCATACAAGCAGATGTACCAGCAGATCTACCAGAAGATCTACCAGCATATGTTCTAGCAGATCTACCAGCAGATGTACCAGCAGATTATCAAGCAGATGTACCAGCACATTTACCAGCAGGTGTACCAGTAGATTTACCAGCAGATCTACCAGCAGATGTGCCACCAGATGTACCAGCAGATGTACCAGCAGATCTATCAGCAGATCTACCAGCAGATCTACCAGCAGATCTACCAGCAGATCTACCAGCAGATGTACCAGCAGATCTACCAGCAGATCTACCAGCAGATGTACCAGCAGATCTACCAGCAGATCTACCAGCAGATCTACCAGCAGATCTACCAGCAGATCTACCAGCAGATCTACCAGCAGATGTACCAGCAGATCTACCAGCAGATGTACCAGCAGATCTACCAGCAGATGTACCAGCAGATCTACCAGCAGATCTACCAGCAGATGTACCAGCAGATCTACCAGCAGATGTACCAGCAGATCTACCAGCAGATGTACCAGCAGATCTACCAGCAGATGTACCAGCAGATCTACCAGCAGATCTACCAGCACCAGTATTCCATGTTTCCTCAGTCCGTGTTAAATGAGCTTTGGTCGAGAGAAGACAGCTGTGTTTCTGGATCATGTTCACATATTGCTTCTTTTCTCCATGATCCAGCTTTAACTGTCATTGGTGGATAGCATGGCCAACTGTGTTGGAAGACAATGATTTCTGGAACGTTCCTGAGCCCATGCAGTTATTTCAGTCCAGAATCATGCCTGTTTGTTATGCAGTGGCACCTGAGGGCCCCATCAGCCTTGTCCCTTGCTCACAGCGATTTCTCCTGATTCTCCTGTGTATTTCAGATAACAGTATAATACAAACCTTATAATCTGCAGAAAGGTGCATGAGTTGATTAAGAGCAGAGCCACAGGATCAGTAGTAGAAAAATTATTAGACATGAAGACGGCATTAGTGCTCCTCATTAACATGACTGAGTGTGTGCAGGGACAGTGAACAAACATACAACATTGTGTTTTTAATGGTGGAGGGGCTTAATGGCATTCAGCTTTATTCTGATTGTAATGTTAACATTAAAAATGTAAGGGTGAGTGAGGAAACTTTAAATGGTGGCTTACACAAGCAGGCTTAAAAGATGAAATGTCCCTGCAGATACACTAGGCTGTCTCTGCAGTAGTATTTGGATGTGATGAAACACTTAAAACCAACTTAGGAATGTTACATAACTGCTTTTAGGCACAAGGGAGAGCATCCTCTGTGACATCTCCTGATATCTTAGAGTAAGGCCAACCTGGTGTGTAATCAAAGAAAGAACCTGCTGATGATTGAGAAGGATTGAGTATCTCTCATAATGAATGAATGCAGTGTTTACATGCATGCTACTATTCCCCCTGTATTTCAGACTCACATAGAATATTCATGAGCTGCTTCGTGTAAATGCCATATCCCATTTTCAATAACCGGGATAAGTTATAAATATTCCAACAATGTATGGCATCCTAAAGGTTGTTTTTCTCTGTTTGCTTAGTTGCCTCTTTTCTGGAAACAACTCATGGAGTGTGGTACTTATTAACTGGAAACCAGTAAGCCCACCAGTAAGAAACTGCTGGTACCTAAAACCATGTAGAAACCCCCAATGATGAAGATATTCCTCTGCCTAAAACAGAGAGACTAACGACCCTTTAAAAATTCAGATTACTACAAGCAAATATTAACCCTTTATACCAGGGGGGTCAAACTCAAGGCCCGGGGGCCAAATCCAGCCCATGGTGCAGTTTTACCCAGAACGCAAGATCGTATCATATTTGAATTAGAACTGGCCCGTAGATCTGAGGTCTGCAGATTTCCTCCAGTATAGAAATAAAAATGTAATCTTCAAGACTGAAAATATACTTTAAGTCACAAACATTTGAAAAAGTAAAAATATTGAGAATGTAAGGAATGAGGGAGGGACATGAATTTGTGTTTTCATTTCATATTTTCAATTTGCATCTTAAAATTATGGCTTAAACTTAGGATTTTGACTTTTTTATCTCATATTGGGAATGCCTCGGGAACTTAGATTTCAATTTTGAATTTCAAGTCATATTTTAAAAATCCAAGATCATAATTTTAAATTTAATCTCATATTTTTCCCTTTTAAACACCAAATTTTGACTTTAATCTCATATTTTGACTTTTTGAACTCATGATTTAGAATTCTATCTCATATTTTGACATTTTAGAGTCGCAATTTTAAATTTTAAGTCATACATCAACCTTTTAAACTCTAAATTTTGTTTTTTTAATCTCATATTTTGACCTTTTCAACTCCTTACTTTGATTTTTAATCCGATATTTCAGCCTTTTAAACCCAATATTTTGATTTTATCTCAATTTTTACCTTTAAACTCATGATTTTTACTTTCTTTCTCATATATTTGCCTTTTGAAAATGTTATTTTGACTTTACAGCTATAACTTCAAAATTCAAACTTCTAATTGAGAAGCCTGTAAATGAAAGGCTTATTGTTGTTAGTGGTATTATTATGATTAATGTGAATATGATTGTTACTATATTATTAATATTAGTAGTAGTATTTTAATTATTAATGTTATTATTATTCAGAAGTTTATACTTTATCATGAGTGAAATCTTTGCAAGGACTCAAACCAGGAGTCTGTTCCTGGCTGTGGGTGAACTGAGTCCTCTAAAGGCAGACAGGCCGCCTCATGTATCTCTTTCAATCCTGCAGTCATCAGTCTCTTTGCCATACTGAAGCCTCCCTAATGAGTCACCTTGTCAAGTTTGTTCCTGTTTTTACCCCGCTGTGAATTTTAAGATGACTTTTAAGATGAAGTGTGAAGCAGACAATAGTTCAAAAACATGAGGGCTAACTTTATGCATTTCCCTGCTAAAACTATGGTGTACGCTGAACTCACGCTGAAGAAAACTGTCCAGTTTTTAACATTAAGCTGTTTTCTTTAAGTCCACTGCTGGGCTGGTAGATTTTCTAAATAGCAGTTTTTACTAAATGAACCTCTAACATGTGAGAGACCAGCAGAAAGCTCTGGTTCTCAGGAATCTGACCATGTAAATCACATCAGGGTAAAACCACCACAGCAGGCACAGTCAGACTCCAGACAGACAACAGTGATAGAAGTGATACAGCTGACCATTAGAAGATCTCCTGATCATCACACTCATCACACTGAATCCAGTCACATATGTTGACTAGAAACTGGTACATCTGATTCACCATAGACCTTCAGACTGGACCTCTGATTCACCATAGACCTTCAGACAGGACCTCTGATTCACCATAGACCTTCAGACAGGACCTCTGATTCACCATAGACCTTCAGACAGGACCTCTGATTTACCATAGACCTTCAGACAGGACCTCTGATTCACCATAGACCTTCAGACAGGACCTCTGATTCAACATAGACCTTCAGACAGGACCTCTGATTCACCATAGACCTTCAGACAGGACCTCTGATTTACCATAGACCTTCAGACAGGACCTCTGATTCACCATAGACCTTCAGACAGGACCTCTGATTCAACATAGACCTTCAGACAGGACCTCTGATTCACCATAGACCTTCAGACAGGACCTCTGATTCACCATAGATCTTCAGACAGGACCTCTGATTCAACATAGACCTTCAGACAGGACCTCTGATTTACCATAGACCTTCAGACAGGACCTCTGATTCACCATAGACCTTCAGACAGGACCTCTGATTTACCATAGACCTTCAGACAGGACCTCTGATTCACCATAGACCTTCAGACAGGACCTCTGATTCAACATAGACCTTCAGACAGGACCTCTGATTCACCATAGACCTTCAGACAGGACCTCTGATTCACCATAGATCTTCAGACAGGACCTCTGATTCAACATAGACCTTCAGACAGGACCTCTGATTTACCATAGACCTTCAGACTGGACCTCTGATTTACCATAGACCTTCAGACAGGACCTCTGATTCACCATAGACCTTCAGACTGGACCTCTGATTCAACATAGACCTTCAGACAGGACCTCTGACTTACCATAGACCTTCAGACTGGACCTCTGATTTACCATAGACCTTCAGACAGGACCTCTGATTCACCATAGACCTTCAGACTGGACCTCTGATTCACCATAGACCTTCAGACAGGACAGAGGTGTGTGATTATTAGGAGGTTTTAGTCTTTAAATCTGAGCTGCTGACAGCTGAAGGTTCACACTTGTACTCTCAGGTACCCTTGGATTTTCTCAAATATGGGGCTTTCTTCTGCAAACTCTGATAAAATAGCTTTGCTCAGTATTTATGGTATGTGCTCTGAATGCCCTTGGCATCCTTTTAGAGATTTGATGAGACTAATAGAAGATGCCTTTGAAACAATCAAACAAGCTTGGAAGCCTGTAGATCCTGTTAAATCCAGCCTTGAATAGCTGTGTGTAGAGAGAGAGGGCATCTCTACATCAATCAGAGCTGCTGAGAAAGCCATACGTGAATATTGATTTCATTTTTCCCTTTTCTCTGCTGCCAATTACCCAGCAGCACATAATTGGCTGTAGGTTGAACTGCAGCATGCATCTATTGTGAAGATACATGAATACTGTTGGAGCCCTGGTTCAGTGCATTTCTATTCTAGAGAGGACTTCTGTGGCAGGTGTTAGTGGAATGACACAGGAAGCGCTGATGCCTTCATGAGAGGAAAAATAAACACGCTGGCAGAGATGGCATGAATCCTGATGGAGATGTGATTGCTGTTTTACTTGTTTTTTTGTCTAAACATTGTCTGGGCTCAGTGGATAATATGCAGAGTGTGTAATAAACAAGAGAAAGAAAGAAGGCGAGGAGTGAAGGTGGGATAAAAACATTTACACTTCATCTACCTTTAAATCCTGAATAGACCAGACACTCTGCCACTTCAATGACTGGCTCTTCACAGGCTCAAAACTTACATCTCAGCATTACCTACCCAATCCCGTCTCAAAGGTAGACCACATCACAGGTAGGTGTGCTGCTCTACATAAAAATAACCATGCAGCGCTGTCAGACAATGTTAGAACTCATCCCTTCTTGGTCCTGCAACTGTAGCATGGAAAAAAGATCTCAAACATGCAGACAAGGAGAGAATGTTCTTAGCGGGCGTATCTGTCGCCTTACAAAGCAGCTGATTATATATTTGATTTGTAGGGGTACTAAAACAGCGGTGAAAAATTATGCTAAATAAACGGGAAATAAGGATGGCAATGTGCAGCCCAGCAGGAAGGAACCAGTATGAGGAATGCATGTCCACACTGATTCATCTGTTTTCTTATATGGAGAGAAAAATTTCCATGCAGTCTTTAGTTTGATTTCAGAAACAAACTTTATGACCGTCAGAGCACCAGCAGCAGGTTCTGTTTATGTCCCTACAAGAAAATCACTTCTGACTGATGTGTCAGTGTTTCTGAGCACTCTGAGCGGCTGGTTAGGCCTATCACTGGACACAGAGTGGAACTATTGGCCAAAGTTAGACTCGTCTGGACTGTGAGAACTGACAACACTGTGGTGGGTCAAGAGGAGGAGCTGGAATCTGATCTTCAGACTGTAAAGGAATAGTTCTGTTTTTTTGACAATGGGATGTAAAAGACAGAGTGTCTTTGCAAGGACCATCACTAGGGTTGAAAGACATGGAGGCTAATGCTTGGCATATAATAAAAAAATAAAAATAATAATACTTTTATTATATTTTTCAATCAGCCGAGTCTGTGATCATTAAAATCTAATTCAGTCTGTGTGGCAGTTAAAAATCCCCCGAGAGTTTAAAGCTTTTGACACTTATTGGATTTTCACATCAAACTCATCTGTTCCTAAAAAAAACCCCTCTGAATTATTTACAGATTTAATCCTCCTTTCTACTTCATATCTTCATTCAAACCTATGCCTGCTGGATTTTGACTGCTTTCATAAAAGTGCCATTCATCAGGCCTCAGCGGCATCACTTGTAGCTGCAGATGACAACAGCTGTCAGGATCTGACACCGCCATCGCAGCAAGTGGGCCAAGAGGGAGCGGCTTTAGATAACATAAAGCAGGGTTGTTTGACGTGAGGAGAGCGACCGGTAGTTAGACACTCAATCAGGAGGGGACAGAAGGGCTTGCCAATCTCTAAGGGTCACAGCGCAGTCTCCATCTGTCACTCTGAGGCCTCCAGCTCAGCCGCGCTCTTCTACGTGCTGACAGAGAGAAACAGGGAAGCTTTAAGAGCAAAGGGATCATGCAGAGCTAACCCGAACCCTAACCTGAAAAATATGGGAAACCTGGAAAACCCACATAACCTGGAAACCCAGGAAACCCGACAAACCTGGAAAACCTGAAAAAAAAATGGAAAACTAGCAAAATCCGGAAAACCTGCTAAACCAGGAAACCCGACAAACCTGGAAAATCTGCAAAACCTGGAAAACCCAGAAAACCTAAAAGAAAAAACAAAGAAAAAGCAGGAAAACCTGCAAAACCTGGAAATCCAGCAAAACCCGAACAAACCTGGAAAACCTGAAAAAAATGGAAAACTAGCAAAATCCGGAAAACCTGCTAAACCAGGAAACCCGACAAACCTGGAAAATCTGCAAAACCTAGAAAAACCCAGAAAACCTAAAAGAAAAAAATAAAACAAAGAAAAACCAGGAAAACCTGCAAAACCTGGAAAACCAGGAAACCCGACAAACCTGGAAAACCTGAAAAAAAAATGGAAAACTAGCAAAACCTGGAAAAACCTGCAAAACCAGGAAACCCGACAAACCTGGAAAACCAGCAAAACCTGGAAAACCCAGAAAACCTAAAAGAAAAAAACAAAGAAAAACCAGGAAAACCTGCAAAACCTGGAAAACCAGCAAAACCCGGAAAACATGGAAAACCTGGAAAACTTGCAAAACCTGGGAAAACCAGCAAAACCTGAAAAACCTGGAAAACACTAAAGAGCTAACCCTATCCTAACCTGAAAAACAAGGGAAACCAGCAAAACCTGGAAAAGCTGCAAAACCTAGAAAACTTGCAAACCCTGGGAAAACCGGCAAAACTGGCAAAACCTGCAAAACCTGGGAAACTTGCAAAACCTTGGAAAATCTTGGAAAATCGGAAAAACTTGACAAACCTGGAAAACCAGCAAAACCCGGGAAACCTGCAAAACCAGGAAAATCAGCAAAACCTTGGAAGACCAGCAAAACCTGCAAAACCTGCAAAACCTGGACAACCAGGAAAACCTGCAAAACCCAGAAAACCAGCAGAATCCGGAAAACCTGGAAAAACCATTAAAACCCAGAAAACCTGCAAAAACTGGAAAACCACAAAAACATGCAAAACCTGGAAAACTAGGAAAACCTGGAAACAATAAATAAAAAAAGCTTGGGCCATGTGATGCTGCCCTAGAACTTTACTGACATGTAATGCTAACATGGAAAACAAATCGTGCAGAGCTAACCCTAACCCTAACCTGAAAAACATGGGAAACCTGGAAAACCCAAAAAACCTGCAAAAACCGGAAAACCTGCAAAACCTGCAAAACCTGGAAAACCAGCAAGACCCGGAAAACCTGCAAAACCAGGAAAACCCAGAAAACCTGCAAAAGCTGGAAAACCACAAAAACCTACAAAACCTGCAAACCCCAGGAAACCTGGAAAACCAGCAAAACCCGGAAGACCTGCAACAACAGGAAAACCACAAAAACCTGCAAAACCTAGAAAACCTGGAAAACAGTAAAGAAAATGTCTTGGGCCATGTTATGCTGTCCTAGAAAGTTATTGACACGTTATGCTTACATGGAAAATGGATCATGACATCAGGAGATTTGTGGTGGAGGTGGTAAATGTCTCTCACTGATGCAGCTTCTTCTAGTGTCAAATATGATGAATCCAGGGTCCAGCTTTCTGTGTGGATTGTTGTAATATTGACATCTGACCTAATGATGAGATTAAACACATTCTCCTGCTCTAGTTTTAAACCGTTGAATCAGGTCAGATTAATCAGCATGTTTGCTTCAGAAACAATTTGTCATCATGTGAATGGTTGATTTATTTCTCTAGTGATAGTTTAGTTTTTGTATTTTGTTGTAGTTTGGAAGGCTGTGTGTTTCTTCTGTTCAGGCTGGTAGGAGCGCTTAGAGGCACTGAAGCTCTCCAGCTACACAGCTGCAGGCAACGAAGAGCAATCAGCTCAGCTCAGATTCACCTGGCTGAAAATGAGACAATGTCAGAGTTTGCCTTAGCCAGCGGGTAACAGGATCTTTCTCTAGCTGGTTATTGAAGAGATTTTGTCATTTCCTGTTCTTCATTAAGACTAATTAGAGCCCGAGTACTGACCAAGGGTCGGCCAGAGCCCTGTTGTAGCTGCTTTACTGTAACAACCACTGAAAAGAACAAAACTGGCAGAGAAGGGAGGGACAATAGACTACAAACTGCGCTAAGGGGAGACAATGAGACACAGCTGGATGCAATCAGGGCGGGGCAGACAACCAGACAGGCGGGGAAACACATGAGGGCAGGAAGTGGAGGATCTGAAACAAGAGGAGAGGTAAGTCACAAAAATGAAATAGGAAGTAACTAACTGAACAACAAAATGAAACCTAACCTAGGAGGCAGAGCTGGACGTGACATGTACTTGCTTATTTCACCCGTTTGAGGTCTTTTTCGGGGGCCTTAACCTGCCCCAAAACTCCCCAAACTTTCCCCAAAACTGTTTCCCCAGAGAAATAGCCATCTGGTGGTGGAACGGTGTAAGTCCATCACACAGTTTCCTCTAGGGGGCGCAAAAAGTGAGACAGAGCCCTGGGTAAAACCTACATGCATGAAACTCGGGGCACATATTTGTCATGATGAGACGAAAAAATGAAATACATTATGACCATCCTCTAAAACCTACAGGAACTTAACTACAGACGCTGAAATTTGGCATTTTTTGGCCTTTTCCACTGGCAGACATGAAACCCAGGTCACAAAATGACCAGATTCATTCTAAAAATGAAATTAAAAGGGTGAAAAAGATAAAAAATGATCAACATAATTGATAATGTGGTGTTAAAATAATGTTTACTAAATTTTAAGAAATTTTTTTCAAAGGTAATCTGCTAACTGTGACACTTTTTATACCAAATGCCATGATAATCAACAAAAATCTCTGAAATCCCATTTTAAATGTCACGCCATGCTACCAGCCAATGGCCACAGTTACATGATGTTTTTTTAATTCGTTATTAATTATTCAGAATTAAATAATTCAGGATTAAAATATTCTCCTTCGCGTTTACATGGAAATAGTAATTCTGAATTGAGGTTTACATGGAAAACACGTTTAATTGCCTTTATTAAATTCCACTTGAGGTCTGGGGGTTGGGAAGGGTTCTGATTGGACAGGGGGTGGACGTGACGTATTTACGTCTACCGGAAGAAAACAAACTCCAGTTCCAAGAAGGGTCTAGCTGCAGCCACAGCCGCTACAAACCACGCCCTGTACAAAACACACCCCATCGATCCATACAATAAATTAATTCTTACCCTAACCAGTGGAATTTACATGCTAAACCTAACCCCATGAAGCTTATTAATTTAAATATACACCTACCCCAACAATCTACCCCTAAAGGCCCATTCATACTCCTTTTGCATACGAAAATGTATACGTCCTTTTCAAACGATGTCACTGCTCACATACTTTCGTGCGTCCTTTACGTTGGCATGGATGTTAACCAATACATCCACCGGGGGGGCAGCCCAGAGTCAGAAGTTTATGACAACAAACTCAAAAACAAACATGGCGACTGTGGAGGAGGTTTTGATAATGTACCTCTTGTATTTAAGACAAAAACGAAGGCAGCATTTCTAACCACCTCACACAACTTTTCTTCAAAAGTTCCACCTTATTATTTCTTCTTCGTGTCTCACACTAGAGCTACGTATCGGGTAGTGACAGCAACACTGCCCCCACGGTTTCCGGTGGTACTGCTCCGTTTGGCCCGTATCCGTAAGCTTTATGGAAACGTGCAGGAATACGGACGAAATGAACACGGAGCACGGACAGAAGGCTCCATCCATATCTGGACGTATATAACATTGAGCATAAATGGGCCTTAAATCTAACCAGTGGAAATTGGGAATATGTGCGTCATCACGACAGGACAAGGGAACAAGCATGCACAGAACGACCGGAATTAATTTAAAGCGTAATGAACGTATACATGATCGAGGATCTATTCAATTTGGATTTAAAATCAGAATAAACCAGCCAGTTACTTTGGATTTATGTTTAATTCGGAATGGTCATTTTCATTCGGAATTAGGTGTTTACAAGGTCATTTTTAATCTTTTTAAAGAGAATTTAATTTTTATTCTGAATTAAATGGGAATTAAAGCTCTCATGTAAACGTAGCCACTGGTAGCTCACAGGCAGCGTTTCCAGACAGGAAGTATCAGACAGACACGGAGAGGCTAAGGCTACGTTCACACTGCTGTCAACTTCCAACAGATCAGGTTTGTATCTGATTTAGAACCACATATTATTGGAAAGGTCAAATTCAGTCTGACTTGTGCTGTTTACACTGTCAGAAACAAATCAGATAGGAGTCACATGTGAGCAGAAAAATCAGATTCAGGTCACTTTTAAGTGCAGTGTGAACGTAGCGATGTCACTGCTGCAGCCAAGTCTGCTCTAACTCTGTTAAAACTTCAGAAACATCATCAGAACTTCGAAGGAATGAACTCCTGTTAAAAACTATCAAACACCTAAAAGGACCAGCCAGGACTTGATGAAGGACTGTGTTTAACTGTTAGAACAACCGTGAATTAATGAGCGGCGTGTCGCACCTGTTCATTATTCATCATTGATTTATAGCTGGATTCTTTACTGCATGGCATTTGTTTATTAAAGTGATAACTTTCAGTGCTTACACCAATCATCACTAAACTTCACACAGACGATCACACATGGAGCCACTATCAAATTGTGCACCAGCATTATAAATTCATGACAGCGCCCCCTTCTGACAAAACAAAATTTAACTTATCACTTTGTCCTCTTTTGTCACTTTAAAAATTCAGCCCCCAAACACCGTTGACCTTAAGCAGATGGTCTTCGGTCTGTGCATGCACCATGACCACACCTACACAAAAGCCTCTTGGACCCATGCCAAAATCCCAACAGGAAGTCCAACAGCTTCATGAGAATTTCAAAATAAGGCCTCTTTTTGGACGATTACTCACTGGAAACTGCTGTAACTTTGGGGAAGATCTTTAGATTGTAATGGCAACACAACAGTATCACACTGAACATGCCCACATGATAACAGCTCATTATGGCGCCCTCTACTGCCAACAGGAAGTGACACAAATGGCTCATTTCTGTATTCCTCTTAGTGTGTTGAACCTCTCATGCTCTGATTTTGACCAGTAGTCCTCAATATCCTTCCCAACATTGACATGTTTCATTAACAGATACCCCAGTGGCCATGGTGGCCATTTTGATCCTTCGCCGTCAGACAGGAAGTGGGTGTAACTCTCACATAAAACATCTGACTGCCTTCAAATTTCACATGTATCATCAGGGTCTGCCTCTACAGATTTCAATGTAAAGTTCATGGTTTTGCTTTGGCGCCACCTAGTGTCAAACACCAGTAGCACACTGAAAATTACATGTCTAATTATTCTGCATGGTAAATAGCCCCTCCCTCATCACTTCTACATATCAACATCCACGTCAGTCACACTGCCACCTACTGTTGAGGGGCAGTACTACCTCGTATACAAAGAGCACTGTTTAAGGTCACAACACTCAAGGAGGACCTACGTAAGGGGGTCTTCAAATACATTTGCACAATGGCCACATTTAGTCTTGACAGAGACTCTGGGGGCTGGACTTTCAAATAAACAAAAATTAAATAAATATTTTGGTCCAATAATTATATTCTATAATGCAGCGAGCCAGGGAGAGAGACCTGCCCATAGAACTGGCCCCCATAGGCCCCTGAGAATCCCAGAGAATGGATCCTCCTGATTTGTGATTTAGCACCAGTATAACTCATTTAAACACCTTTTAACATCTTTTCACTACTTCATTCAGCCATTATTGCAACTTTTTTTGCCACTCATAACCCATTTTTGATCATTTTTGCTGCTTTTAAAACAAACTTTGCCAACTTTTTTTTTTACCCATTTTAATACTCTTCATCCTCTTAAACCAAATTTTGCCATTCTTTAAACCTTTTTAAACCACTTTTCCTGCATGTTTATCCCCTTTGTGTCTCTCTTTTACAAATGTTTGCCACTTTTTAACCCCTTTTCATTACTTTTTTGTACCATTTTTTCCACTTGAACCCATTTTTATAACATTTTTACCTCTGCTAAGGAGATTATGTGATTGGGTGGGTTTGTTTGTTCGTTTGTTATCAACATAACTCAAAAATGTTATGGACGGATTTTGATGAAACTTTCAGGAAATGTCAGAAATGGCATGAGGAAGAACTGATTAGATTTTGGGAGTGATCCGGATCACCATCTGGATCCAGGAATTTTTTTTAAGGATTCTGTACTATTGGGAGATAGGGCTAATGGTGGAGGTCTGAGCTGTTACCACTTTACAACAGGAGATGGCGGACATGAGTAACTTCAAGCCCAGCAGCAGTTTTTGGGTGTGTTTCTATTCAAAGTTTTCGAGTTTATAGAGTTTGAAAGACGCACGCCCGGTAGAGGAGATGAGTCGGAGCGTAACAGAGAGAAAGACAGCCAATTGTAGCAAGAATACTCACAATGCCGGGTGGAACAGATGAATATTCACCCTGACTTCCAGTCGTCCAGTGAGACCATGGGTGCATGTGTTGGCACCCGTAGCGAAGCCAGTGCTTTGCCTCACCGTGTTTTCATCCAACCAGGGAGGGAGTAATTGGCAAATGCTGTGGTGGGGGGCACATGGGGATGGATCCAGGAATTTTTTTTAAGGATTCTTAACTATTGGAGATAGGGCTAATGGCAGAGGTCTGTGCTCTCCGAGTTCTTTTCTAGTTGAATCTTGTATCCTCTTTTACTAATTTTTGCCACATTTGACCTCTTTTCACCACTTTCCTGCCAGTTTTTGTCCCTTTATGCCACTTGACACTTATCACCCATTCTTGCCAATCTCTTACCTCTTTCGCCACTTTATCCAGCCATTTTTGCAACATTTCTGCCAGTCTTAACCTATTTTTTAAATATATATATTTTTTATTTTTACTAATAAAGGCTGACAAGGGAATTTCTGTAAAAACAGATCAAATGTTAAGTCATTCAAAAACATCTTCTTTTCCTCCTTCTCTGAATCTACTGATCTTCTGGGGGCCGGACAGGAAGCTTTGGGGGCCTGATATGGCCCTCGGGCTGCAAGTTGATGATCAGTGATCTACGTGGTCTCTCTGTCCAGCTGCAGCACAATGCTCGGGTTTGTTAATCCTCGGATCATGTCCGTTTTGAGGACATTCATCATTTTAACATTTTCTTGAGTTGATAGTCACATTTTTATAGATTGAGGCATCAAATTTTGCCAAAGTTATTATTTTTCTTCAATTTAAAGAAAAACAAAGTTTTGCCCATAGAATTTGATTGATGCAAAATAGCTCCGTTCATCCTTGTTTGTTGGAAATCGGACACATGGACTTCCATTAAAAAAACGCTTTTTGACTGTGTGTCTATGGCACCAAAACAACTTACAACAACTGTTTCTTTGCAGTCACTCGATCACCAGGAATCTAAATTTCACCATTCCACAATGATCCAGCAGGTCGTGCCAGCGCATCATTTTAACCCCTTCAGCAGCACACACATGGTTTTCC
Source organism: Cheilinus undulatus (assembly GCF_018320785.1). Classification (NCBI taxonomy): domain Eukaryota; kingdom Metazoa; phylum Chordata; class Actinopteri; order Labriformes; family Labridae; genus Cheilinus; species Cheilinus undulatus. The sequence goes on along the minus strand of NC_054866.1, from coordinate 55,984,335 downwards.
TTCCATGGACTCAGAGTGTTTGGAGCGCTATTTCACCCACTAAACATCATCAGAATTAAATGAACCGATTCATGCTGCTAGATGTGGATGTCTGAGAGTGGGCTACATGTGTAAGGAAAAGTTTGTGTGCTCCTGCGTGTGTGCTCGGGTGTGAATCTGCGTCTATGTTTACAACCAGACATGCCGTAAGTGGAGTGTTTAGAGTCGGAAATGTTACTTCTGAGTCCTGCAGTCTGGGACTAAGAAAGGGGGACATTTGGACAATTTCAACTTTGCCCTCACTTCATAGAGAGTGGATGGACATGCATGAGGATGCACGGGTCCTTTCTATCTATAGGAGAGAATATATCATATCTCAAAGATGCCGTAAACTTATATATGCTCATAATTGGCATATTTGTGGTCACATTTTGGTTAGAGGTGGAAATGTGTGTGTTCGTGATTCATATCCTACATATTTCCTCTGATTCTTTATGCCTGTACATAAAATAAATCTAACATGAACAAATGCATTCGCTTGCATATGATTTGGTAGAGGAGGAGGCTGAGAAAAGGATGGTAAAACTGGCGTGTTTAATGCTCCGATAGACTCATCTGTTTAGCATGGACGAATGGTGTGGCATAAAAAGGGTGTAACATTGATTTATTTTTTTTCCAGCAGTCAGGGTTGAAGTTGTTGAAGAGATCTGAAGCAGTGAAAATTTGGAAAAATTTGAAAAATTAGTATTTTATTAACACTTTTCTGCAAGTCCGTTTTCTGGACAAACAAGGACAGATGGAGCTAAAATATGGAATGTGGCACTACAAAAAAATTTAGATGCATCAAAATCAGTTTTACTACTCATCATTGGTATGGCCCAGACTATTTATTGAAAAAGTTTTTTTTTTTTCTAGATCACTTTTCATAGGAATTATTGTGTTTTTTTTTTGTTTGTTTTTTTTTTTGTTGTTGTTGTTTTACCATCCAAAATACCAGTGACATGGTTTACAATAACTGGCATAAAAAGGGTGTAACATTGATTTTTTTTTTTTTTTTTCCAGTGGTCAGTGTTGAAGTCATTGAAGAGATCTGAACCTGTGAAAGTTAAAAAAAAATGTTGAAAAATGATTATTTTATTAACATTTTTCTGCATGTCCATTTTCTGGACAAAGAAGGACAGACGGAGCTAAAAATCACAAGGGAGCGAGGGTTAAAAAGATTTTCTTATTTAGGCTAACAAACATAAAATATCAACCCCACCATATATTACGTTAAACTTGGACAAATAAGGACAGATGGAGCTACAAATTACAAGGGAGGGAGGGTTAACACTCGACTATTGTGCCACAGCCTGACGTGTGCTGGGGTGCGAGGGCACTTCAGTGCTGCTTGCAGCCCTAGTTTACTTTCTCTTCCTTTTTTCCAGAGCCTCCACGTCCCTTTACCATGTCACAGTCACACCAGTCTTATTATTTTCTCAGTAAATACCAACTTGTACCCCAGTCTATGTGTTGCTCCTGGGTTCAGACCAAAGTTAGCACCACTGAAGGGAGTTCTTCCTGTCAAAGGAGCTCCGTTGAAAACGTCCTGGAAAGGTCTTGGAAAAGGACTCCAGGGAAGCGGGGAAACCCTGTAATAATGTTGAACAGCTTCCTTAATCCAGCCTTCAATGAACAACCCTAGAGATCCAGTGTTGATCAGAGGATATGAGCAGTTCAGACTTCATTTATTTAGCTCTCACATCGACAGGCGGAGGAAAGAAGGCTTTCCTCATAAGTAAACTCACCAGGATTCATCATTTGTGTGGACCGGTGCACTCTCTCATGTTAATGTCTCTTCTGGGCTTTGATGCATTTTGCAGCATATGGTAAATAGACATAGCTCTCATCCAGGCCTCTTATACACTAACATGGAGGGAAAAGCCAAGTATACATAATTTACTGTGCTCAGCTCAGTAAACTTATGAAATAATGATGTGGCGTCTGTTTACGCGGAGGGTCCATTTTATTATTCTGGCACAAATAAGAGAGAAGGAAGCAATCAGTTGCTGTAAGTGGTACATTTAAACAGTTTTGTTTGCTTGTCTGCTGTCATTCTAACGGGGCTATTTAAGATAAAGGCACTTTCAGAAGGCTCCCAGGAGCCCGGGAACTCGGAGTCAAAGCCACAGACGGCATTGTTTGCAGACAACACACAGAACATCAAATGAGGATGTTTGGAAGTTACTGTTGTGCATATTTGAACTCTGAGATAGAACAATATTTGCTGTCTGTTCAGAAACACATCTGCATGTTCTGCTGATTTCCTACACAGCCGTTGTTTTTCCTGGTTTTAGTTTCTTCCCTTTCAGCTAAATAAGCCTTTTAGATGTAAATCAGTGATGTGTCACTGTTATGGCTGTATCTAATGATGAATATCTCAATGAAGCACATCTCCACCGTGCTCCAGACGGCACAAAGGCCGGAGAATGACTGGCGTTGAGCCTGACGGTGCTGCCACAGAGGCGAGGGTTGCAGTCTTGTTGTGAAATGCTGATGTGCCTTGGGACGCCACATTAGGAGGCCGTCTTCGCCTGTCATCAGAGCTTTAATTGCCACGACCAGGTGCAAACAGCATGTAATCTTGTTTGTCAGCTGCACAGTTTTATTTTCTAATTTTGTCCTTTTGACAAGCAATTTGGGAATAGAGACGGGTTTAGTTGAGCACGCAACCGTGAGGCAGAGGGTGGAGTCAGATTTGGCAAAGCTGCAGGGTATAAATGAAAGTGGTGTCATAACGGCCCATGATAGACGGATTTATGTTTTTCTTTTCTGCTTGTTTATGTGCAGCAGAAGGTCGCCTCATCACCTCTGATCAGGCCGCTAATCTCGTCTCCTCGGCCCCTTTGTCCTGAAGGATGCCTCTCTTAGTGAGCGTAATGGCCCTGCTGGCTGCTCCTCATCTTCATGAAAACCAAACATTCAGGTGTAAAATGGGATCAGCTGTTACCTTCCATCCTCTCTGTTGTTCCCTAACTGACTTAAGAACACACACGCATCAAGAGCTCTGCAGTGATCTTCCTCCTCTCTTCACTCCTGAACCTCTCCACGACTGACAGAGGCATCGCAGAAACTCCAGTAGTTAAACCAGGACAGTCAGGAACTTTGGTCTTTTTCATTGATTGAAGTAGAAAAACTTTCTCTAGAAACTGTATTCACCAAAGTAGCGGTTACTACTGTATGTGTAGGTAATCTATGTCAGAGTCCTGCAACAAACCAGCATCCAACTGCAGCCATCACCTCCAGTTTCATTTCAGTCATTTCAGTGTAGTTTTAGTCATTTTAGTTTCTTGTGTCTCCAGTGCAGAACTCTCTCGTGTGTTTGGTTCCTGACTCTGGTGCAGAACTCTCTTGTGTCTTAGGTTCCTGACTCTGGTGCAGAACTCTCTTGTGTGTTTGGTTCCTGACTCTGGTACAGAACTCTCTTGTGTGTTTGGTTCCTGACTCTGGTGCAGAACTCTCTTGTGTGTTTGGTTCCTGACACTGGTACAGAACTCTCTTGTGTGTTTGGTTCCTGACTCTGGTACAGAACTCTCTTGTGTGTTTGGTTCCTGACTCTGGTACAGAACTCTCTTGTGTGTTTGGTTCCTGACTCTGGTGCAGAACTCTCTTGTGTGTTTGGTTCCTGACACTGGTACAGAACTCTCTCGTGTGTTTGGTTCCTGACTCTGGTGCAGAACCCTCTTGTGTGTTTGGTTCCTGACTCTGGTGCAGAACTCTCTTGTGTGTTTGGTTCCTGACACTGGTACAGAACTCTCTTGTGTGTTTGGTTCCTGACACTGGTACAGAACTCTCTCGTGTGTTTGGTTCCTGACTCTGGTGCAGAACTCTCTTGTGTGTTGTATTTCTGTCTGTGTGAAAAGGCTGTCCTCAGTCCAACCTCCCCATTGCATTTCCATGAAGAGAGCCTGTTTGCACAGCCTTTAGGTGCATGTCCCTCTATTGCTGGCTCGTACTGTGTCCTATGGGATTTCTCTGACCCCACAGCACTCTCTATTCATGTCTTTGTCACATCACTTAGCATGGCCGAGAGTCCTTTTGTGTGTTTGAGAACCCTGGGATGGTTGTGTTATGACAGAGGGAGATTTTCAGAGCATGCAGTGCTTAGGCATTGTGCTGCCTCTGTCTTCATATTTAAATGCAGGGCACAGCCTCGGACAGTGCATGTCAGGTGGTAAGGGGTCAGGTGCTATGAAAGCCTTCTTTCAGAGACTATGCTGATGTAGTTTTGCTCCATAAAAGATGAGGACCAGGTCTGCGTGAGTGTCAGTGAGGGCACGCAGAGGGCCAGAGGAGAAAATCGAGCAGCGCGACACCTGCCAGAGAGGTGTTTTGGTCTCTCACTGACGAGTCTGAGCAGCTTTCCTGCATGGATCTCCATTTGTGCTAGAGGAGAACCAAAATTAATTTCTCAATTTCTCTCTCAGGAACAAAAGAAAGAGAACGGGGAATAAATTCTACTGAAAAAATGAGCTTGGATTTAAATGAATAACTGCACCAATGAATGCTAAAGCTTACACACAGACACATCAGAAGTGTGGATCCACAGCTAGTGCAGGGAAATGAGCATGCATGTGTCTGTATGTGAAACAGAGAGAGAGAGAAAATGATGCCACGTTCATCTGAAAACTCAGAAAATGTGAAAATGAAAATGTAATGAGTTTTTTAATTAAGTCCCCATGTTATGGTCTTTTGCATAGGGAAAGCCTCTGTTAATGCATAGCTACTTAATTGTTGTGGGAACTTTCCAGTGTCCGGTGATAAAGTTTTAATCTGGCTGTGGTATTCATGCCAAACCATGTCAGTCACATATTTCATTATTTAGGCGCTACTTGTTAATGCGTTTTGGCAGTGAAGAAGCTTTGAGAGCACAGCTGATTCTTGTAAAGCTTGTAGCAACCAAGGCAGACATCATGCAAGATTCCTGATGCATGTGAAGCAGGAGAAGACTGGGCTGTCTCACCCAGGGGTTACATGCTGCTTTCGCCTGACTGGATACCTGCTGAGAAAGAAAGACAGCAAAAGGTTGGCCGTGCAAGACTTCAAAGTCAGAGAAAAAAACAGGACACAGTTCTTAGCCTTCACAAAGACATGGCAGTTTTTCAAGAATGTTATAATCATTTTGGTTCTAGTGTCGTTTCTGATGCACCAGAGCTGTCAGCTAGTGTGTTCTTAGGTCATGGACCAGGGACCTGGCAGGGCCAGTGGGGCCTGATCCACTAGGAATAAATGTGGAATAAAATGGTACATCTATGATAAAGCCTGTCAGAGAGCACGGATTATATCATGTACTGAGAGTCTGCAGCACTGCTGATGAAGGAACAATGACATGCCAGGACTGAGAGTTTTCCAGGGTCAGGATGTTGGCATGAAGGGGACTGCTGAGGATAGGGAGCAGCATTCCAAAGTCAAGGATCAGATCAGAATGGCCTAAACTCAGGCCAATTAAAACCATCATAAGCACAATTTATTTAGCTCACACCCTTCTGTGGACATTATTTATTGATTGATTGGTTGATTGACTGATTCGACAAGTCTGTAATGTGTCTTCGTCCTGCTCTTTCAGTTCTCAGGGAGCCGTAATGCACCAAAATGGTGGATGTCGACCACCACAAAACCGAAGAAGAAGAAGAAGACTCATAGTGGACACATGCAGCACTGACCTACCTGGTATAAAGGTAGGTAACAAACTGATCTGATACAATATCAGATCAGGCAGCTCCTCCCTCCACTATGGCTGATGAGTGTGAGCATGAGCAGTGTCTCCCAGGGGATGTTGCATACTCTCAGCTGAGAGTGGACAAGCATGCTAGAGGTCTGGTGGAAAACTGCAAGAAAACTACATCTGTCAAGAACATAACTGTCTTTATTCAGCAATAAGGACAAAAATAATTGTTGGATCTTCCCTCTTTATATCTGTTTTTAGTGTAAGTCCATGTTTGATCATGTGTTTCTATGAGCTTTGTTGTCAGTATTTAAAATGCCATGTGTGTAAAGAGGATAAATCTTAAACTGTCCAAATGTTTGTGTTCTGTTGGGTTCTTACAGTTTGTTGAATATGAAAAACTTCTGCGGTGTAAGGACACCAAGAGAGAGGCCTCTGGAGGTCCTCGGACTAATAAGGACATAAATAAAACATTCATTATGCTGAATTCTACCTTCCATTAACCTTCTGTTAACCCTCTCTGCCAGCCCTCCAAAAGAAACAAGAGAAAAAAAATCATTACTAAAAATTCCTCTGTTTCTTCCCCACAGTGTGATCCAGTCCTTTGGATGCAGCTTCAGGGATAAACTTTTACATTTTTAAAGGAAAGCATTTCACTGAAGTTCTCTTTAAAAGGCTGAGGCCTTGAAGACAAATATTGATCACCCTCTTTTCATGTGTATTGCCATGGGCAACATTCACGTGTAAACAGAGTTTGCTTTGATTTTTGTATTTCCTAAAGATCACCTCAATTTGATTCAAATTCAAGTTTCAAGGTACGTCAGCTGGTGATTTTCACTACAGCGACATTGACTGCTAGAAATGTCACAGCCAAATCACATTCAGACAAAAGCCAGAGTCTCAGTTTAATTAAAAAGACAGGATAAAAAGACAAGACCGGAAGATGCATACAAAAGCACTGACAAGCACGGACTCAACTATAGTACAGGAGAAGTAAATAGTCAGTGGAAACAGGCCTGGATGCAAAGAGAAGATTCACTTAAATCACTACTGTTCAATATTATATAGTCAGTAGAAACACTGATGTCCTATATTATATAGTCAGTAGAAACACTGTTGTCCTATATTATATAGTCAGTAGAAACACTGATGTCCTATATTATATAGTCAGTAGAAACACTGATGTCCTATATTATATACTCAGTAGAAACACTGATGTCCTATATTATATAGTCAGTAGAAACACTGTTGTCCTATATTATATAGTCAGTAGAAACACTGATGTCCTATATTATATAGTCAGTAGAAACACTGATGTCCTATATTATATAGTCAGTAGAAACACTGATGTCCTATATTATATAGTCAGTAGAAACACTGATGTCCTATATTATATAGTCAGTAGAAACACTGATGTCCTATATTATATAGTCAATAGAAACACTGCTGTCCTGTATTATATAGTCAGTAGAAACACTGATGTCCTGTTTTACATAGTCAGTAGAAACACTGCTGTCCTGTTTTACATAGTCAGTAGAAACACTGCTGTCCTGTATTACATAGTCAGTAGAAACACTGCTGTCCTGTTTTACATAGTCAGTAGAAACACTGCTGTCCTGTTTTACATAGTCAGTAGAAACACTGCTGTCCTGTTTTACATAGTCAGTAGAAACACTGCTGTCCTGTTTTACATAGTCAGTAGAAACACTGCTGTCCTGTTTTACATAGTCAGTAGAAACACTGCTGTCCTATATTACATAGTCAGTAGTGACACTGCTGTCCTATATTCTACAGTAGACACACTGGTTTTTATCTCAAACTGAAACAGCTGGGTTACATCTCTACAGTCACTTTGTTTAGAAGAGAAAAACTTTTCCTGGACCCTGTAGATTTGGCCTAAGGGCAGCTTGAATCTGGGAAAAAAAACAATGTGTGTATTTCTCTGCCCAGACTCACACACATGGCCGTACACGTATATGTACACAGACTCTCACACATGGCTGTGCACGCATACGTGCACAGACTCACACACATGGCCGTGCACGTATACCTGCACAGACTCACACACATGGCCGTGCACGCATATGTGCACAGACTTACACACAGCCGTGCACACATACGTGCACGGACTCGCACAAGTATACAAGCAGGCAAACAGGGGCATAAATCCTTCTGGCCTCCCAGCCCGCCTCCTCTCCCTGCTGCGCTTGATCAGGCGTCCTTTCTTCAACTGCAGAACACAGAGAAATGGCTGTGGTCCCATGTAGCCTTGTTTTCATCCTGTCTTTTCCATTTTAAGCCCCCAAACAGCAGTGAGCAGGCAGACTCACTCTGACTGACTCTTTTAGGTGTCCATCTACTTACTTGTTAGCCTGCCTGGCCAGCCGCCCGCGGGTCTAGCAACAATCCCATCAGTGCCTTCTTTCTCTGGTCAGATTCACGGCCTCACCCTGGGATGCCGTATTGATGGGGGAACTACTAGCCCTTGGTTTTGATGATGGAAAGAGAAACTGCTGGATGGTTTCTAATAAGAGGAGACATGACTGAGGCTGGTGTTTTAGGGCTTGTTCAAGAAGGCAAAGGAGATAAAACGTAAGGTTGGAAACCAACAAGGGGGAATAAAATATGTAGACATATGACCTGCTTAGTAGAAAAGCTTTTGAGCCGCTCTTTCTGCACCAAACCACCAACTGAATTGTGCAAATAATTGGACTAGCAGTTGTCTCTGCAAGTGCACAGCAGAATAAGGCTTCCAGTTTGGAGCCTCATCTATAGGAGAGCTAAACCGTGTTTTCAGGAGTTAAAGGTAGTGCTAGAATGGATAACAAGCAACCTACCCCCGTAACACACTAGCCTTGCAAAGCAGATGGATACGGCTTTTTCCTTGTTTCTCACTTGTGAATCCAGCTCCCATTCGAACCATTTGGGCCTGGTTAGAAAGTGACAGGACCAATCAGCGAAGAGGGGCGGTACTTTCAGGTGCAGCAAAGTTGTGAAAATTCTTGCATGGACCTGGATGATTTGACTGAAACTGTGTGTTCTCATATTAATTTCTGTGAGAATTTAGTCATCCCCCAGAGATCTGTCCTCCTTTATTCAAATAACAAACCTTGGATCACAAAATCTATAAAACAAACAATCATCCAGCAAAATACCAGCTTCATTCAGGGAGATGAGGCTCAGTATTGTGACCTTCAGAAGCAGGTTAAAAAAGAGCTGAAACTTGCAAAGCTCAATTACAGAGACAAAGTGCAGAACATGTTAAGCTCTGGTAACTCTCGGCCTGCATGGGAGGGGGTCAAAACCATGATGGGGATGCAGTCCATGAAAGGTTTTAATTCTTTTAATGGGATGTCTGACTCTGACCTCTCTAATGAACTGAACACCTTTTATAACCGTTTTAATGTCCACGACTTTACTGATGAGATCTCTGTTTTTAAAAATGTAGATCATTCTTCTGAACTGCCCTGTATCTCTGTGGATAAGGTCAGAGGTCAGAAACTTTTCGTGGCATAAAGGAAAAGAAAAGTCCTGGCCCTGACAGTCTTGGTGGTCGTGTTCTTAAAAACTGTTCTGCACAACTGGCAGACATTTTTAGTTTCATTTTTAGCCAATCCCTTCAACTTTATAGAGTACCTAGCCTTTGGAAGGATTCTATTATTGTACCAATGCCAAAAATTAGTGCACCAAAGTCGCTAAATGAATACAGGCCTGTAGATTTTACCTCTTTAGCAATGAAGTCCTTTGAAAGGATTGTTAAGGATGAGCTTTCAAACATTGTAAACGCTGAACTTGACCCTCTTCAGTTTGCATGCAGACCTGGCAGGGGTGTCGATGACGCTCGTGCCACACTTCTTAATATGATTTTAACTCAGCTAGAGGGAGTAAAGACTTTTGCACGTTTACTTTTTATTGATTTCTCTTCAGCTTTTAACAGTATTCAGCCCCACATTTTAGCAGAAAAAATGCACAACATCCACAACGTTGATCTTGGTCTGATAAGCTGGCTAATGGATTTTTTTAACTGGAAGTACTCAACGTGTGAGGGTTAATGGTGTTTTATCAGATTTTAGCATTTCTTCTACTGGCTCACCTCAAGGATGTGTTCTCTCACCGCTTTTATTTGTTTTATACACAAATGAATGTCGGAGTCAGTATGACAAGAGACACATAATTATATTTGCTGATGACTCTGTGATCGTGTCACTTCTTGCTAATGATGATCTAGATCATGGTCCCATTTTAACTGATTTTATTGAATTGAAAATGTTTTATTCTTCACTTAATATGAAAAACAAAGAACAAAGAATAAAGAACAGTGAGTTGTTTTCTTTTCAAAAACCACAAAAGTCGTGTACTGACATGTCTACAGTCACCATGGTTTGCGTTATTCCTCGGTAGTGATTACGTCACATGTTTTGTTGCTCTGATTGGCCCATAAAGATGTGACAGAGAGAATGTTCATCCAATCACCCTTTGAGGCTTTTTCAAAGGCTCTGCCCTTTCCCAAATGCTGTCTATGAGAGGTTTACCAGATGCATGTGTTTCACACATGCATCTGGTGTGTCAGGTTACTAATGCACAACATGGGTCTAAAATGACCTATAGCCATTTTCTATGTTGTTTCATGTTTGGCTGAGTATTTTTATGATATTCTTTTCTATTTCAAGTATTCAATAAATATCTTGTTTTTGTTTAGCACAAATCATGCTAAAGGTCATCACGAGTCATCACCGCATATCCGGCATTTTTGGACACCTTAAAGACTCTGGAGCAAGATGAGACTATGAGAGGTGAGACGAGGGCAAAGATCAATGGCTTGTATAAGCAGGCCAAACAAGCCAGGACATATTTTGGACTGGGCGCTTTTCAGGCCTTTGGAGGCAGTGGCCCGAAGCCTACAAAGCCTACAGGACAGCCAGAAGCTGCCTAGTAGTGCATCATGGGAGTGATAATCAACAAGATTAAATTGAGGAAAGTCAGTCATTACTTCCAATGCGCACAGGCCAGACTTGATGGCATGCTACTGGTTAACCTTCTTTCCTGCCAACAGTGGAATGCCTGCCTTATAGCGACCCCTAGATGTGTTTGTGACATAGAAGACTTTTTGCTATGATTCTGCTGTTCATTTTTTTTAGCTTTATATTTTGTAAAGCTGCAAATCTATTTTAAGAACATTTCAGATTGAACTTTAAATATTTTTTTTCTAAAGATTTAATTTTGGGCATTTATGTGCCTTTATTATAGAGGAGGACAGTGGATAGAGTCAGAAACAGGGTCAAGAGTGGGGGTAAGACGTGGTAAAGGGCCTCAGGCCGGATTTGAACCCGGGCTGCCCATGTACATGGGGAGCGCCTTTAACCACTAGGCCACCTGCTCCCCAACTTTGAATATATTTTGCATTACATTTATCAGTGCCATTGATGGTAAGGCCAGAATTGGTACACTGGTATGCACATGTCCATATATGGTGCAGCCCTACCTGCAAATAAGTTCCTGCATGCATGGCCGTGTCACAGATACCTGTAACCTGTCTGGTTTTCTGTTTGGCACCATCAGATGTAAAATGTAAGCTGTGATGGCTTAAGGACCAATAGATAGCTGCAACCATCGTCACTGATGTCCTGAAAAGGTCCTGTTGGGGCAAATCTTTGACTTAAACTGGACTTAGAGAGCCCTGTAGCATGCTGTGGTCCAAGCAGAGAGAGGGACTGGTCCACATAACTGTTCACACATGCCTCAGACACTTACACTGTTACAACAGGATACTTTTCTACAGTATAGCCTCCGATTTTCAAAGAGTTACGCTTGGGGTTAAACAACATAATAATAATAATATTTTGTTGTTGTTGTTATTATTATTATTAGTAGTAGTAGTAGTAGTAGTAGTAGTAGTAGTATCATCATTATTATTATTTTATTTCTATTATTATTATTATAGTTATATTATTATTACTGTTATTATTGTTATTATTATTATTATAGTTATTATTATTATCAACATTATCATTATTTTATTTTTATTATTATAGTTATTATTTTTATTATCATCATTATTATTATTTTATTACTATTATTATTATTATTATTATTATTATTATTATCATTATTATTATTATATTATCATTAGTATGATTTTTAATAGTATTAATATTAATAATAATGTAATTTTGTTTTGTTGTCTTTTCTAATCTAGATCTCCTCCATCATAAAACCCTGAGGCAGAGATGATGACTCTGATTTTTGGGTGGGGGTAGACTAAAACTTGGCTCACAGTCTCTCCAGCCTGCTGCATTCCTACCTGCATTCTGAACTGAAGTCCTAGGGCTTCAAGATTTTGGTTCTGATGTTGAACTGTGAATCAATTAAGCTCTCAGCACATTATCAATCAATAAACAGCAAAGCCACTGAAAGGCATCCTGCTTAGTCCCGCTCTCATTGTCAAAATGTCCTTTTAAGCACCTAAGCCCAGAATCCTGCCGAGGCAGCCAAACAGAAGAAAAGAATTCCAGGCATGCTCGACATCGACAGACTCTACGGGACTTTGGGGAACCACAGGTAACAACAGGACGGGTTTTTGAGAATCACTGATGGATTTGTGTCATGATTGTCAATGATCTATCCTCTTGGCCTCTCACAGAGACAGTGAAGCCCAATTTGTAGTCCTCTTTCTTTTTTGTAGATGTCAGAGAGACAGACGTGTGTCCATGTCTGCTGCTGGGCCGCTCAATGAGCCATTGATTTGGAGAAGTGTGCTGATGTCTGAGACGTCTCTGTGATGGATGGGCCCATCTCAAACAGGCCTGAAAAAAGGCAACACAAAACAAGTAAAGTGTAAGAAAAGTATTTTTTATATGAATTACCCACTGTGCCATTCCCTAGTTTAAGTGTTACTATATCGGTTTTTTGATTTTCTCTAAATTCACATTTTTCCAGGATATCTCCCCTTTAACTTCTCAAAAATCAACAACATTTCCATTTCTGCTGATTTCAAACATGTTTCACATCAAAGTTGTCCATTTGATCAGAAAGTGACGGCGTGTCTCCTAAATAACCCTCATGACCTTTAGTTATTCTCTGGCATGCATGCTCTATACTTCTGCACTCTGTATGTTCAGAAAATGTCCATGATGGGCTGTTATCAAGGACAAAAACCCTTGAAAGCTCAGTGTATTCACTAAATTACACATGGATGAAGGCAGGGATGGCTCTGGAACATTCCCAGGGTTCAGTGTTAGTCTCTGATCTACAGAACACAACGGAAACATGATTCACTAGTCCCACAGAGAACCCTCATTATCATGTTCTATCATTTTTAGTGTCTTAGATAAAATAAAGAATTCATAGAAAAATGAAAATGAACAAAACATTCTCTGCTGTATGTGTGTGTGTGTGTGGGGGGGGGGTCACTGTCTGCTTTCAAAGATAGACTTTATAAAAATCCTTCAGGGGAAATCCACTTCTTAAAAAAATGGATTTTATGAACTAGCCTCAGAATAAAGTCTGTCTAAAGAGCAGAGATTGACCTGCTGGTTAACCTTGTCTTCACAGCTGTGTTAATGTCCTCATGTACCTGAAATCCACATTAATCACCTGATTTAACAAAAGCAGCAGTCAGTGCACAGAAGGAGGAAACTCCGCTTAGCTGCAGAGCCTGAACCAGACACCATTCGCTCTGCTAAAGCCAAGATATAGGGGGGAGATCAGGTGGTAAATGCTCTTTAACGGTCATCTTTACGGATCAAACATGGAGGAGGCCTGGAGGCCGGCCCTGCTGTCATGTTTGTCAGAAGGATTCTCACACAGCAGAGAAGACTGGACGTCTTCCTCTTAGTCCTCCTCATCTCAGCTGATTACCAACTGTCCATTCACCACCAGCGTATTTTACAGTTTAGGGCAGTGGTTTTCAAAGTGTGTGAGAGTGAGCCTCCCCTAGGAAGAACTGATTCATTCTTCAGACCCCCACCTACAAAAAGGATTCAAATTGAAAAAAAAAAAATTAAAAAACAACATTTCAAACATTTATGTCTAATCTTTAAACATTTTTAACATTAATATATTTTGGATATTTTGGTTTGCAAATGTCCTTAAACATCAGCCTTTCCCTCTTATTCAGTTATAATGCCATTAAATACCCTTTTTCATATTCTTTGGGCCATTTTACAATTTCTTTTTGCTTCTTTTTCCCCATTTTTTCCACTTTTATCCCATTTTGCAGTTTTTCACCTTTTTGCCAAATTTAAGCTACCTTTTAATCATTAAATATCCCTTTTTTTCCAATTTTTATGTTCATTTCTGTGACGTCTTTTTGCCACTTTTTTCCCATTTCTTGGCCTTTTTTTGTTTGTTCACCATCTTTTGCCACTTTTTGTCCATTTTTCCACTTTTAACACATTTCTTGGCCTTTTTTTTAACAATTTTATCCACTTTTAGTCCATTTAAGTGACCTTTTCCCATTAAATACCAGTTGTTTCCTTTTTCCCAATTTTTGCCTCTTCTTTTTGCCATTTTTCACATTTTCTTGCCACTTTTTGCCCATTTAAACTACTCTTTGCCATTACATACCACTTGTTTCCTCTTTTTTGCCCATTTTTGCCACTCTTTACTGCTTTTTGCCCATTTAAGTCATTTTCCACTCATTTTTTGTCACTTCTTACTAATTTTTTTGCTTCTTTCTGACCATTTTTCCACTTGTCCTCTCCATTTTCACCCATTTCTTGCTGCTTTTTGACCATTTTTTGCCACCTTTAACCTATTTTTATTGCTACTTCAAGCAGTTTTTTCCTCTTTTTATCTCTTAGATTGTGGCTCTTGCAAAGGTATCTTCAATAATTTGGCTCTTTGTTTGGTTAACACTGCTGTATAGCATAGTCCCTATAGTAACTATAACTTTATCCATTTTGCTCCATGCACAGCAGAGGTTCGCAAACCAAATCACTTTTTTTCTGGTTTATGGTTCCGCGTCTCTCCTGAAGCTTTGTGGCGCCCCCCAGGGGAGGCCCGCCTCACACTTTGAAAACCGCTGGTTTAGGGGAATGAGCAGAAACTGTCATATAGTTCCATGGCAGGATCAATAAACCAACCAATCACTCAATCAACCAATTAACCAATCAATCAATATTTGTTTGGATAGTGCCATTGTAGCCAGAGTTATTTAAGTCCCTCTCTAAAGGGGGGCAGGTCTGAACCGTTGTCTCTGTGAGATTATTGATCAACCCCCATTATTGATCACCCTGAGCTCAGCATGAAGACACATTTAGAAATGTACAGTAGTGAGGAAAGTCTTCTCTAGAAGGGTCAGAAACCTGGAGTACAACCAGCATCATGGTGAACTTCCAGCTGTCAATGCTGTAGCTTCAGTACCTGAAACCTCACCTCTATCAGACCACCAACATGTCTACCTGTAGCTCCCACCTGTCTGCTCCTCTCTACAACCATCAACTGGACCCACCTCCATCAGACATGTCTCCATGTGCTTCTGCTCAGTGCTGGAGTTCATGTCCTTGTTTTTGGTCCATGACAGGAGCAGAGAAATAAACCGACTTGTTTTGAGGATGTCCAGCATGGATCAAGCTCAGCTCAGCAGACTGACTCGGACAGGAAGTAAGGCAAGCATCCTGTCATTTCAAAATCCAAACATCATTTATGGATTTCATTGGTTTATCCAGTTACTATAGCAACATATCCTCAAACAGGCCTTGAATGAAGTGAACCTCAGAGAGCCATGCTAAGCTGTTGTTTGCTTCTTGTTTTCTTTATTCCCCCAGGATCTTACTAATTCAGCACCTTGAGGCTGCTCTCCACTGTTCCAGAAACCGATCCCAGCCTCACCCTAACCTTTGGTAGGCGGACAGCAGAGATGGACCCTGCAGACACTGAGAGTCAGAGAATGATCATGGCTCCCTCAGTGTCAGAAGAAATGCTGTCAGGAAACAGTTTCAGCACCTTTAGCTGATATAAAGAGGCAGACATCTCCAGTTTATCAGACTGTCCTCACTGGTCCATCCAAACATGGTCCTGGTCTACCTGGGGGTGGGTTAAGTGGCTGAATGAAGACAGGCGTGATCGTGTCATGTGATGGAGTGATCCCTAAATGTGCTGTAATGATGGATAACGATGGGTTAATACTCCAGTCATCAGCCTACACCATCCACATTAGTCTGAGTGCCTTGTTCATCCATGTGTGAACCCTGTGGGGGGGGGGGGGGGGGCACGGCACCCCCATTTCACAGCTGACTAACCTGATAGAAAGTAATAGGGGGAATGATGAAGTGACATGACCAATAACGTTCCTTCTGTGTCTGTAACCTTGTCCCCATCACTAATTAATTCTGCAGTCCTGTGTGCTCCAGCACAGGACGGTCCCAGGTGATTCTCCTCCTCTCCTGCAGCCTGGCATGGCTGCTGGCTCCAGAAAGCAGCAGTCTAGCACATATTGCAGCCTTAGGTAAGGTTTAACGCTGGAGCCCAATATATCTGTTTGCTTTTGCAGAGTCAGATTCGTCTATCCCTTCCTCAGCTCCTTTTTATAGATCTTAGCCCTCTCTGCCAGATGCAATCTGTCTTTCTTTCTCTCTCCCACATAGCTGTGAGCTCAAAGATTTTCTCCTTTTTCAAGTCCTGTGTTTCTTAGTGTTATCCATGTTGTGTAGGATCAGTATATAAAATAATAGTTGCACCATCCAACTATTGATTTGAATCCATTTTTGCCAGGTCGATATCTCAATAGTCTCCCTAAGCCAGCCTTCTTTATTCTTTGTGCGTACAGTGTGGGTGCTACAGCAGGACTAACCAGTTATCAGTTAATGATGCTGTAGGTTTATGCAAACACATGCAATGAAAAGAATCAGCAGAATGAATAATAGATGACAAGTGTAGATGTGAACATAGAGGAGAAACCCTATCACTGCTGCTAACACAGTGGGCTGCTAAGTGCTCTGCTGTTCAATGTTTAACGTCCTGGAGCCCATTATAGCTTTATTGTATTTCCTATGGCATTAAGGCTGCTTTTTTTCCTTCAAAACACAATTAAATCTGGAGCTGTAAATCTCACTCTCTACATGGCAAACTGCTCCAACAACAACAGAGTCAGCCTCATTTAAGGAACTCCACAGGGGTCCAGAGAGCAGGAAGGACGGGACTTCAGCACCACCTAGTGGCACTCTGGGAAACCAGAAAAGGCTTTTAACTGCCTCAGATCAAGAATTCTTCATATGAATATGAGATGAGTGAGCAGATTCCTGCAGAGAGGGGACGCTGTGAACAATGAGGAGAATCTGACAGCATCCAGGACAGAGACGGACATCAGGGAGCCATGGAGTCAGTGTCATTGGAGAAGCGGACAGGTGAATCCTGCTGCACAGCAGAAGAGTGGGGAGAGAGAGGAGATGTGTTATTTGTAGCCACCTGTGAGCTGAGTGAGGGAAGAAAAGGGAGACAATGACATTCTGGAGGGAACAGAAGGGGTGAAAATACCCAAAAATAGTATAAAGAAGTAATATATCTGTCAGAACTGGAAAAGAAAGCACCTAGGAAGGACAGAGAGGTGAATTCAGTCAGCCTTTGTACTCTGGAGCCTTATATGGGAACACTGAAATCCTGGAGCAGCATGAAATCTTCCGAATGCGGGGCACTGAAGTCTTCTGGTGGCAGGACTACCCTCCAGTCTGTGGATTTTTAACCCTCTGGTATCTCTACAAATTGCTGCCTCATTTTCCTCCTAGTGTGCAAAAAATGCACAGGGGGTTATTACTGTAATTAAAAAAGTCATATTAGTGAATTTTATGGTTTAATTGTTTTCCTTGTTTCATCAACTTGTTCCATTAACAAAATACCAAATACTCAAAACTTGTCATATCTTTTAACCCTTTATTTGCAATGTTTGCAATGTAAACAAACAAAATCTTTTCATGAAAAAACACAAATCGATTGTTTTCAAGATATTACACTGAAAATGAATAACTTATTTTTGGATTATTGCAGCCTGGCATATGTCATTTATTAGTAGCAACATTGGTTAGAATGCATTCTTAGTTTTTTTGTGAGGTCAATTATTCTAAAATACTCACGTTTTTCACCCTTCTGCACAAAAAATGCACACCTTTAAATCATGTTATAAATATCATACATTTCAATTTTTTTTTTTACTCTTATTGGATTATATTTTTTTCATTTAAGGTCAGCCCTAACCATAAGTGTCAAATACTCGTTCATTTTAATTTTTTTTAACCCTTTAAATGCCATATTTTATTGATGACGTCACTGCATTTTTATACACGTGGACAAAATTGTTGGTACCCCTCTGTTAATGAAAGAAAAAAGCACAATGGTCACAGACATAACTTGAATCTGACAAAAGTGATAATAAATAAAAATTCAATGAAAATTAACCAGTGAAAATCATACATTGCTTTTGAACTGTGGTTCAACAGAATTATTTTAAAAAACAAACTCATCAAACAGGCCTGGACAAAAATGATGGTACTCTTAACTTAATATTTTGTTCTCACAACCTTTTGAGGCAATCACTGCAATCAAACGATTTCTGTAACTTTCAGTGAGACTTCTGCTCCTCTCAGCAGGTATTTTGGCCCACTCCTCATGAGCAAACTGCTCCAGTTGTTTCAGGTTTGAAGGGTGCCTTCTCCATACGTCATGTTTCAGCTCCTTCCACAGATGTTCAATACGATTTAGATCAGGGCTCATAGAAGGCCACTTCAGAAGAGTCCAATGTTTTGCTCTTAGCCATTCTTGGGTGTTTTTAGCTGTGTGTTTTGAGTCGTTATCCTGTTGCAAGACCCATGACCTGCCACTGAGACCAAGCTTTCTGACACTTGGCTGCACATTTCTCTCTAGAAAACCTTGATAGTCTTGAGATTTCATTGTACCCTGCACAGATTCAAGACACCTTGTGCCAGATGCAGCAAAGCAGCCCCAGAACATAACAGAGCCTCCTCCATGTTTCACAGTAGGGACAGTGTTCTTTTCTTGGTATGCTTCATTTTTGCGTCTGTGAACATAGAGCTGATGTGCCTTGCCAAAAAGTTCCAGTTTTGTCTGGTCTGTCCATAGGACATTCTCCCAGAAGCTTTGTGGCTTGTCAACATGCAGTTTGGCAAATTCCAGTCTGGCTTTTTCATGATTTGTTTTCAACAGTGGTGTCCTCCTTGGTCGTCTCCCATGAAGTCCACTTTGGCTCAAACAACGACGGATGGTGTGATCTGACACTGATGTACCTTGACCTTGGAGTTCACCTTTAATGTCTTTGGAGGTTGTTCTGGGCTCTTTTGTTACCATTCGTATTATCCGTCTCTTCGATTTTTCATCAATTTTCCTCCTGCGGCCACGTCCAGGGGGGTTGGCTACAGTCCTGTGGATCTTAAATTTCTGAATGATATGTGCAACTGTAGTCACAGGAACATCAAGCTGCTTAGAGATGGTCTTATAGTCTTTACCTTTAACATGCTTGTTTATAATTTTCTTTCTAATCTCCTGAGACAAATCTCTCCTTGGCTTCCTCTGGTCCATGTTTAGTGTGGTACACACCGTGTCACCAAACAGCACAGTGACTTCTTGTCACCCTTTAAATAGGCCGACTGACTGATTACAAGTTTGTAGACACCTGTGATGCTAATTAGAGGACACACCTTGGTTGAACATGTCCCTGTGGTCACATTATTTTACATCTTTTCTAGGGGTACCATCATTTTTGTCCAGGCCTGTTTGATGAGTCTGTTTTTTAAAATAATTCTGTTGAACCACAGTTCAAAAGCAATGTCTGATTTTCACTGGTTTATTTTAATTAAATTTTTTATTTATTATCACTTTTGTCGGATTCAAGTTATTTCTGTGACCCCTGTGGATTTTTCTTTCATTAACAGAGGGGTACCAACAATTTTGTCCACATGTGTAGATGCAAAATACACCAAACAATGATTTTTTTGCAAGTTACTACATGAAGATTAGATAACTTGTTTTTTGATCATTGCAGCCTGGCATATATCATTGATTAGTAGCAATATTGGTTAAAATGCATTCTTAGTTTTTTTTGTGGGGTCAATTATTCTAAAATACTCATGTTTTTCACCCTGCTGCGCTAAAAATGCACATTGGCTGTATGTGTTGTTTGAAATTGGGAACATCTTCCTTTGCTTTTGCTTGATCTTTGGGGGGTGAACTACAACTGCTGACCCCAACCTTAACCCTAAGGATTTTTCAGTAAACTAAACATAAAATATTTTGTTTTGCAGAAAACTATTTCAAATTATTTACCTCGACTATTTTTTTAAAGTTTCTGGTGTTTCTGGGGGCAAACCTGCAGGGGTTTCTACACACAGCCAGATGCTGCCATGTCTCCTGCTGCACTAAAGGGGATTATCTAACTCCTTAGGTGAGTACTTTGCTTCAATACTGATTTAAAATTCGTTTTACAATGATAGCATGTTAAGATAAAATCAGTTTGTGGGGTTTTAGCTCTGTTGCCAGGACAATGTGACTGGTACATGAGCAGACTACTAACTAACTAACTAACTAGAGCAGGGGTTTTCAAAGTGTGGTAGAGTGAGCCTCCCCTAAGAAGAACTGATCCATTCGGTGGACCCCCACCCACAAAAAGGATTCAAATTAAACAACATTTCAAACATGTATGTCTAATCTTTAAAAATTTTAACATGAATATATTTGGGATATTTTGGTTTGTAAATGTCCTTAAACATCTGACTTTCCCTCTTATTCAGTTATAATGCCATTAAATACCCTTTTTCATATTGTTTGGGCCATTTTACAATTTCTTTTTGCTTCTTTTTCCCCATTTTTTCCACTTTTATCCCATTTTTTCCCTTTTTCACTTTTTTGCCCATTGAAGCTACCTTTCATCAGTCAATAACCCTTTGTTTCCAATTTTTTTGCTCATTTTTGCGATGCCTTTTTGCCGCTTTTATCCATTTTTTGACCTTTTTTTTAAAATAATTTTGCCACTTTTTCTCCTTATAAGTGACCTTTTAGCATTAAATAACACTTGTTTCCTTTTTCCCAATTTTTGCCTCTTCTTTTTGCCATTTGTACCCATTTTTGCCACTTCTTGTCCATTTAAACTGCCTTTTGCCGTTACATCCCACTTGTTTCCTCTTTTTTTGCCCATTTTTGCCACTCTTAACTGTTTTTTCTCTATTTAAGTCACTTTCCACTCATTTTCTGTCACTTCTCACCCATTTCTGCTTCTTTCTGACCATTTTCCCACTTTTTCTCCCCATTTTCACCCATTTCTTGCTGCTTTTTGACCATTTTTTTGCCACCTTTAACCTATTTTTATTGCTACTGCAAGCTGTTTTTGCCTCTTTTTACCTCTTAGATTGTGGCTCTTGCAAAGGTATCTTCAATCATTTGGCTCTTTGGTTGGTTAACACTGCTCTATAGCATAGTCCCTATAGTAACTATAACTTTATCCATTTAGCTCCATGGACAGCAGAGGTTCGCAAAGCAAAGGTATCTTGCAAAGGTATCTTCAATCATTTGAACAACAGTTGTTTGAAAGAAATTCACCATGAATTTGTAAATATTGATATATTTGTGAAATCACATGTTCACCTTGTTTGTTTTGTAAGCTGTAAGTAAGTAAATAAGGTGGATGCTGCATTATTCCTGGGGGGTCTTCTGCTATAAATGTGGTTGGAGCATTAATAGCAAAACACCATTCTTTCAGTGGATTACTAAAGTGGTTTAGCGTCAGCAGTGGTTGTTCTGAAATAAATATTTGCTGCAATAAACACTGCTTCATCTTCGTTAACTCAAAAAAGTGAAATGAGCTGAATGTTTAAATGCATTTGAGATGTAATTTTTTCAATATTAATTCAAAACTTGACATTTACCAAACTGAAGAGCTGACAGCTTCAGTCACAGATGATTTTATTTAATATAATTCCCACATTTTAAGAGGGATTAGTTGGTAGAATAAGGATTTCAGCAACCCCACAAACTAGAAACGTTATGTGAAGGTGGTGTCCAGACTCAGTTAACAAAACGTGATGGTTTATTACTGAACTGATATGAAGCTAATAAAGTTAGCTAAATATGCTTTCAGGTTATAGGTAATGTCGTCACTTTGTACTCTTTAGTAAAGGGCAAAGAAATAATAATATTGTCCCGATTGAGGTGAAGCAGTCGAAAGTTACATATTTTAATGTCCAAATTGCTCTAAAAATTGCATTTCAGGTCTCATATTCAATGCAAAGTCCCATTTAGCTAGAAGGGACCGGAAGTTGCGCCCATATTTCACGCAAAGAATCATGGGGACTAGGAATAAGGCGGATATGTTACATGAATTTTGGTGTAATTAATTCACTTTAATGATTATAAGTCAAATATAGATGTGGATAAGATTATTTATTTTGATAAAAATGTAATAAATAAGCAAATATTTAATTTATTGTGATGTCCATTATGTAATATTCTCAGCCTCATAGCATTATCGTCTAAGTTTTTTTTTTTTTTTTTTGAGAAATTGTAATATCTGCCTGATCCTCTCCTAACGCTGCTGACTCATTCTGTCTTACTGCCTTATTGTCAGCCAATCAGTGCGCTGATTACGCCGCAATTATTTATGTCTTTATCTAATTCTTAAGTCACATTTATTTGTTATGTAGTCCTCGTTGTGGCTTTTCTTTTCTAAGAAACTTGTTCACACATTTGGTAGAAATAACTGTCACAGTATAAATTAAAAAAAAATCCTGTGTGTTTGCTAAAATATGTTTTTTTTTTTGTTTTTTTGGTTTTTTTTTGTTTGTTTGTTTTTTCCTGAAATCCTTAAAATACGATTTAGGCAACTATGCTGTGAGGCTAACCACATGTTAAATTATACAAACAATATTTGAAAAGGGACCTGTGATTTAAAAAGAACTATTTAATTTATGTGATGGTAAATCATTATCATGATTTTTTTTTTTTTTTTGGTTTATGGGGATAAACAGTGAGATTCAGTGAGGTCTCATTTTAAAAACAGAAATGGCCTTTAATCAAACGTGTCTGATGTAAGGGGCTGAAACGTCCCATACGTGGTGATAATCTTCATTTAATAAGCTTCAGAGCAGCTTCTGGTGTGCTGACGTATTCTTCTGTTTTCCTGTGATTTTTCTTAGTTCGGCGCCCCGTTCTTAAACCTTTGGGACGCGCATGCCTTTAAACTTTTTTTGAACTCTTTTAAGAACAGAAATGGAACCAGATAATTTCTAATTCTGCACTTTTTGTGGAGGTTGTTTTTGTTTTCCACTCAGAAATGAGAACATAGATGAACTTTGTGATTTACCATCTAAATGAATATTAAATATCTGTAACAAATAATGAAATTGACCTTTTAATTCCCATTGCAGTTATCATCTGAGGGTAGAGGTCACTGGTCCCGAGTCTACAGTGAATCTTTGCAGGTTCAAACCCACGGAGAATTAAAGTCACACCAAACCAGATCACACTGCAGGACAGTGTGAAGCAGCAGACCAGTCCCAGTAAGTTATGTGTGAATTCCTAAAAAACTCTGTTCATCTGATTTATTTCCGCTCATCTATCATTTCATCATTTCATCTTCACTTGAAAGAGCAAAACCTCTCGCTTTAACTTTCCACTCTGATAATGTCGATTAGATTGTTTAACATCATCACATTAATGTGAGCTCTTTTTAAAGTAGAAGTACTGACAACTTTGTTGAACTTACTAAAAACTCTAATATTAACAGTGGTTCTACTTTGGTCTGAGGCTGCTTCTGTGTTCCACAGATCTGTGAGGAGTTCCTCTGTGCCACCACCAAGGATTTTTGGGACTTTTACAGCAGCTTTAGATGAGCGCTCATGTTGTGTGCTTTAACGGTATCAAAGCATGGAAGAACCACTGGACAAGAAACAGCCAGCCTTCTGGACATGCTGGCTAACTGGTCAGATACACATTATTGAACTCTAAGTTTATTTTGGAATTAATATTTACACAGACAGTGCTAGTTTAAAGATTTTATACTGGCCAATATTACACACAATAATAATAATAATAAATGACTCTGATGAGTGAAACTGTCCAAAAAAGAGACTGGAGAACTACACACTACAACACAGCTGAGAAAATATAATTTGATTTCTATCTTACTGTCCCTGTCCTTTGCATTTCAAACAGGACTTTATTTTAAAGAGACAAGTTTTATAATTTTCACATTTGACAAAGTTGTTTTATTAATCAGGATACTTTAAAAAATGAATCCTGATTTCAGACATTTAGAAATGTGTCTTTAGTCTCATCTTTTAACCACAAGGTCTGTTTCTTTTCTCTTTTTGCTGACTTCCAGACATTGGGCATTACGCTGCGCTGAAGTAGACTGTATCTGCAGAGTTTGGTCTGACTTGTTCTAGAGCAGTGGTTTTCAAAGTGTGTGAGCGTGAGCCTCCCCTAAGAAGAACTTATTCATTTGGTGGACCCCCACCCACAAAAATCATTTACATTGGGAAAAAAATAAAAATTAAACAACATTTCAAACATGTATGTCTAATCTTAAACATTTTTAACATTAATATATTTGGGATATTTTGGTTTGCAAATGTCCTTAAACATCTGCCTTTCCCTCTTATTCAGTTAGAATGCTGTTAAATACCCTTTTTCATATTTTTGGGGCCATTTTACAACTTCTTTTTGCTTCTTTTTCCCCACTTTTTCCACTTTTATCGCATTTTGCCCTTTTTTTTACCTTTTTGCCCATTAAAGCTACCTTTCATCATTAAATATCCCTTTTTCCAGTTTTTTGCTCATTTTTGCCTAGTCTTTTTGCCACTTTTCTCCAAGTTTTGCTACTTTTATCCCCATTTTTGCCCATTTTCACCCATTTTTTGCTGTTTGTTGACCATTTCAGCCACCTTTAACCTATTTTTATTGCTACACCAAGCTGTTTTTGCCTCTTTTCACCTCTTAGATTGTGGCTCTTGCAAAGGTATTCTCAATAATTTGGCTCTTTGGTTGGTTAACACTGCTCTATAGCATAGTCCCTATAGTGACTATAAGTCTTTCCATTTTGCTCCATGCACAGCAGAGGTTGGCAAACCAAATCACCTTTTTTCTGGTTTATGGTTCTGCGCCTCCCCTGAAGCTCTGTGGCGCCCCCCAGGGGAGGCCAGCCTCACACTTTGGAAACCGCTGTTCTAGATGGTTTGGAGAGGTTGTTCCTGAAATGCCTGGTAAAAAGAGAGAAGTGCTTTCCCATCAGTTATCAGTGAAATGTAAGTGTCATGTCTATGTTCAGTATCAGTAATTGGACTGAATTTTGTTCCCATTCTGTTTTCTTGTATAGTCGACATTATGGCTGTTAGTCCGTCCTGTTAAATTTGTTACTATCATAATTTCAGTAAAAGTAAATGTAAGCTTTTGTTTTATTGTGTAAGAGTTAAACTTCTGTGATTCACATAGAGTTGTGTTGGGTGAAGTTCTTTTCTTTTTCATGCTCACTTCATGTGTACTTGCTCTATGTTTATGTTAAAATGCGAATTTTGAACCCATCTGATTGTTTAGTTGTATAAAAGAATAAGTTGGCACAACTTTTTTGTCTAGAGCAGCGGTTTCCAAAGTGTGAGGCGGGCCTCCCCTGGGGGGCTAGAACGGTAGAACGGAATGGAATGGTAGAATGGAATGGTAGAATGGAATGGTAGAATGGAATGGAATGGTAGAATGGAATGGTAGAATGGAATGGTAGAACGGAATGGAATGGTGGAATGGAATGGAATGGTGGAATGGAATGGTAGAACGGAATGGAATGGTGGAATGGAATGGAATGGTGGAATGGAATGGTGGAATGGAATGGTAGAATGGAATGGAATGGTAGAATGGAATGGTAGAATGGAATGGTAGAACGGAATGGAATGGTGGAATGGAATGGAATGGTGGAATGGAATGGTAGAATGGAATGGAATGGTGGAATGGAATGGTAGAATGGAATGGTGGAATGGAATGGTAGAATAGAATGGTGGAATGGAATGGAATGGTGGAATGGAATGGTGGAATGGAATGGTGGAATGGAATGGTAGAATAGAATGGTGGAATGGTAGAATGAGATGGAATGGTGGAATGGAATGGAATGGTAGAATGGAATGGTAGAATAGAATGGTGGAATGGTAGAATGAGATGGAATGGTAGAATGAGATGGAATGGTGGAATGGAATGGAATGGTAGAATGGAATGGTAGAATAGAATGGTGGAATGGAATGGAATGGTGGAATGGAATGGTGGAATGGAATGGTGGAATGGAATGGTAGAATAGAATGGTGGAATGGTAGAATGAGATGGAATGGTGGAATGGAATGGAATGGTAGAATGGAATGGTAGAATAGAATGGTGGAATGGTAGAATGAGATGGAATGGTAGAATGAGATGGAATGGTAGAACGGAATGGAATGGTAAAATGGAATGGTGGAATGGAATGGAATGGAATTGTAGGATGGAATGGAATGGTGGAATGGAATGGTGGAATGGAATGGAATGGTAGAATGAGATGGAATGGTAGAATGGAAAGGAATGGTAAAATGGAATGGTGGCATGGTAGAATGGAATTGTGGGATGGAATGGAATGGTAGAATGGAATGGAATGGTAGAATAACATTTCAACATAACATAATAGTTTTTATGGCCTTTAGAAAAATGTTTTTTCAAATCTCTTCTGTGCATGGAGCAAAATGGATAGACTTATAATTACCATAAAAAGTGGAAAAATGGTCAGAAAGTAGCCAAAAATTGTGAGTATTGACAAAAAATGAGTGACTTAAATGGGCAAAAAGCAGTCAAGAGTGGCAAAAATGGGAAAAAGAGGAAACAAGTGGTATGTAATGGCAAAGGACAGTTTAAATGGAAAATAGGTGGCAAAAATATTGTGAAAAGGGGCAAAAATGTCAAACAGCAGAGGCAACAATTGTGAAAAAAAAAGAAACAAGTGGTATTAAAGGTTGCTTAAATGGACAAAAAGTGGCAAAAAATGATCTAAAAAATGGGATAAAAGTGGCGAAACTTGGGAAAAACTGGCAAAAAGACATGTCAAAAATGAGCAAAAAAATTGGGAAAAAAAGGAATATTTAATGACAAAAGGTAGCTTAAATAGGGAAAAAAAGTGAAAAGGGGAAAAATGTGATAAAAGTGGGAAAAAATGGGGAAAAAGAAACAAAAAGAAGTTGTAAAATGGCCCAAAAAAATATGCAAAAGGGGTATTTCATGGCATTATAACTGAATAAGAGGGAAAGGCAGATGTTTAAGGACATATGCAAACCAAAGTATCCAAAATATATATTCATGGTAAAAATGTTTAAAGATTAGACACAAATGTTTATAATGTTGTTTAATTTTCTTTAAAAATTTGAATCTTTTTTGTGGGTGGGGGTCAGCCAAATGGATCAGTTCTTCTTAGGGGAGGCTCACTCTCACACACTTTGAAAACCACTGGCCTAGGGCACCTAAATAGCTAGAGCCGTCCCTGCATGAAAACACTGAACAAAGCAGCTGAGTGAGAATAAAAAAATAATACACGTGTGTATTGTTATAACTAGCTTTTCATTGTGTTCTCATACAGGCAGACCGCAGGAATGTATGTCAGCTGGTCCATTAGCATAGAGCACAAACATTCTTCCAGTTTGGTTGTTGGCGTACGAGGCAGAGGGAGAGGAAGACACACATGTAAAGCAGGCAGGAAGTGTATGATGAAAGCCGCCATACAAAGGAAATGTCACATAAAGTGTTCCTAAAATAAAAAAAGAACTGCACTAATTATGCTCTGTTGTTGTTTAGAAGATGCTAGCACATCCATCTTTTATTCATCAAGGTTCTCTGTCTTCCTCCTGCATGCTCGCTCTCTCAAATCTCATTTCAAACAGAACCCACCGAGCCGTTGAACTGCTCCCCGAATCACAATGAACTGGTTTGAGTAAAGGAAAAGGACAGAGGAGTGGAAATGGAGAGAGCGGCGCTTCAGCATGGCAAACAGACAGAAAGAGGGAGGCTTTGTAAATGTTACCTGACAATCACCAGCACACAGACGTGGATCCACAAAACCACAAAGAGATGGCTTGTTCTTTGTATGGGGGGCAGACTCATTCAGCCTCAGCCTGCGTGCAGCGGGGCACTCCTCTCTGAAACAAACATGCCGTGGCAACACAGACAAGAAACCTGGCATTTAATGCACAAACCTGAGCCAGCTGTGAGATGAGGGAGGAATCTTTGAGACGAAGTCTGATTTCAGGGAGTATGTGATCCCAACCTTGGACTCTTTGCCTCAGGTGGGCCTCTTAATGTGGATTTCACATTATTTAATGGTGAATTTCACGCTAATCTCCTGAGCTAGTGAGGCTATGCCTCATTAGACACGCTGCAGGCTTTTCTCCCTGTGGATATTTCTCACCTGCTGCTCCTTATTCTCAAACATATCTCCATTCTCATTCTACAGCCACAAGTCCCCTCAGGGAATAAATACTGTCCTCATGAGATCTGAAGTCTATGTGCTAACAAGAACCATCGCAGTGTGACAGCCGTTAGTGAGGGTGACAATAGAAGTCCTATCCAAACAGGGGAGTTACTGTATGAGGAGAGACGGCCAGCAGCTACATTTGGTCCCTGACAATGATTCTGGATCAGGATGCCACAAAAATAAAACTTTGGTCTGGACAAACTGCTCGTCTGTGCTTTGATTTTACTGAGGAGTGCTTGCAATATAGATCATGCTTTTTGGATCGGAGCTGACCCAGCCCAGAGGGCAAAAAGAGCGTGTTACTGACTGCTGCAGGGGCTGAAAAGCTCAGTGCCGTCATCTCTGATCTACATTCAGGGTTTGTATGGGTGCTTGAAATCACACATCTAAACTTAGCACCAAAAGTAAGGACATTTGTGTTGTGCACGCAGCCAGTCTCCGGTCTCTTAGGGCTGCCAGGAGTCCTGGCATGACTGCCCTTCTCCATCAGGCTTGTTAGCGCCGTTGTTGGCAACACGTGCACTGGAACCTGAACATGTGGAGGTATGTTATGTTCAGTGATGAGTCCAGATTCTGCCTACGACAGTTGAATCGTAGGGTCAAAGTGTGGAGGAGACGCTGAGAACGCTATGCTGATTGCTTCATCGATAGAGTAACATCTTTTGGTGGAGGCAGTGTGATGGTCAGTGGCGTGCACAGACGTTTTTAAGGGCAGGGGCGAAAAGAAAAAAAAAAGGGCACATGTAACGTGTTCTCGCCACTGAGGAGGGCACTAAGTCTGGTGTGTTTTGGAGGGCACTTTAGACATGTTTATATGTTCTACAAATGGCACATTATATAGCCTTAAACAGACTAACTAGACAGACTACTCAAGTTAGTTTGTAGTTAGGATCAGCATCCACAAGAACTGTGGAGATTCAACGTTGGACTGTGAAGAACACAGAAATAAATCAATAAATCCCTAGGGGGTCTGGGGGTCTTCCCCCAGAACATTTTCAATGAAGTAGATGCCATTTCCTGTATTCTAGTGCATTTTAACACCATATTAGCACCAGATAATCCAAACTGCTTCTGTGAGATTGTGACGGCCATGTCGTTGGTTGTTTGGTACTGCTGCCTTTGTCTTTTGTTTCAGGAATGGCTCCATCTGGTGGTGGTCAGTTCAGGGATATCTATCCATGTGGTTTGGAGGCAGAGCCTTTGATGATTGTTGAGTGACTACACCTGTATGGAAAGGCATAAAAGCCAGAGTTCTTAGCTTGTTTCTCTCTCTTCCCTGGGACTGAGAACCTCCAGCACCTATCATGTCTGGTCTGAGTGTCTTTCTCAAATAAATGTTATATTTTCTGCAAACCTACTGTGTGGACTTCCCTTCCTTGTGTGGCTTGTACCATCTAGCCATAACAGAGATATAGTTCTGGCTCAATATAGATCAAAAAAGGGCCCAACATACCAGTCATTGTAACAGTAATGTTTCATAGTATTTCTTGGTCCTAATGGTCTTCTGGAGTTTAGTGTGTTTTTCCACCCAAGAGGACAGTTTAGTGTGTTTTGCCGACCAGGAGGGCACTTAAGCGTGTGTTTTAGCTCCCAAAAGGACACTTTAGCATGTGTTTTGGCTCCAAAGAGGGCACTTTAGCACGCGTTTTGGCTCTCAAGGGCACTTTAGCGTGTGTTTTAGCTCCCAAAAGGACACTTTAGCATGTGTTTTGGCTCCAAAGAGGGCACTTTAGCACGCGTTTTGGCTCTCAAGGGCACTTTAGCGTGTGTTTTAGCTCCCAAAAGGACACTTTAGCATGTGTTTTGGCTCCAAAGAGGGCACTTTAGCACGCGTTTTGGCTCTCAAGGGCACTTTAGCGTGTGTTTTAGCTCCCAAAAGGACACTTTAGCATGTATTTTGGCTCCAAAGAGGGCACTTTCGAACATGTTTTGGCTCTAAAGGGCAATTTAGCATGTGTTTTGGCTCCAAAGAGGGCACTTTAGCACGCGTTTTGGCTCTCAAGGGCACTTTAGCGTGTGTTTTAGCTCCCAAGAGGGCACTTTAGCACGTGTTTTGGCTCTCAAGGGCACTTTAGCGTGTGTTTTAGCTCCCAAGAGGGCACTTTAGCACGCGTTTTGGCTCTCAAGGGCACTTTAGCGTGTGTTTTAGCTCTCAAGAGGGCACTTTAGCACACGTTTTGGCTCTCAAGGGCACTTTAGCACGCGTTTTGGCTCTCAAGGGCACTTTAGCACGCGTTTTGGCTCTCAAGGGCACTTTAGCACGCGTTTTGGCTCTCGAGGGCACTTTAGCGTGTGTTTCAGCTCCAAGAGGGCACTTTAGAGCATGTTTTTCAACAATTGGACCACAAAGGGGGGCAACCAGTGACAATCCCATGTCTCCAAAGTCTGGGGCCGAACTCTATCCTCCAAGATGACAACACTCGCCCCCCCACAGATTCAGAGACTACCTCCAGAATCTGGGAGTGGAGAGGATGGGATGTCCTGCCAGCAGTCCTGACCTTAACCCCATTGAACTCTTGTGGGATCAGCTTGGGCGTGCTGTTGGTGCCAGAGTGACCAACACAACCACACTGGCTGACTGGACACTAATGTTGGTTGAAGAATGGGATGCCATACCACAGCAGTGTGTGACCAGGCTGGTGACCAGCATGAGGGGGAGGAGCCAGGCTGTTGTGGCTGTGATTGGTTCTTCTACTGAGGCTCATGTCTGTCAAATGAATAAATTGTTAAATTGTCAATATGTCATGTTTCTTTAAACTTTAATCATCTAATCCACCAAACACCAAACAAGAGTCAATGGCAGAATCAGCTGTTTGGCATTGGCAGAGAAGATTTGGCACATTTTTCATGGGCGCAACCCACATACTCAGCTCTGCTGCTCATCCCACAAATGTATGTTCCTTACAAATGTGGCATCATTTAAAAGGGTAATAAACAGGCTTTACTATGGTGTAAGATTTATTGTCAAGAAGCATGGTTACAACAAAGAAATAATCTACCAAACAGATTTCCTTACTTTTTGTACTAAGTTTATTGAGACCGGAGGGGAACATCTCCACACATTACACCTGTAGGTACTAGAGCTTCGTCAGGCACGTCTCCATCCACATTATCAGGAGCTCTGACGACTTTAAGCTGGCCATGCTGCATGCAGATTAAAGCTATTCTATAAAGGTTTCTATGAACGCATCTGATAAGCTTCGGTGTCTGCAGCTGCACCCAGAACTCAAACAGGACCACTGGTTAAAGGCTGAAGATAGAGTCAGTCATCTCTGACTGACTGTGATGGGAATAACGGCGTTAAAATAAACGGCGTTACTAACGACGTCATTTTTGGAGGGAAAGTTGGCGTTTTCAAAGTGGAAGTATAGACACTACTTTATTCTCCTTGAGGTAAAAGCCAAGAACGTACATGTGAAGTGTACATTATGTCTGAAGTGTTTGTCCACGTCCGTTGTAAGCAACTCTAATCTAATGAAGTATCTCTCAACGGCACACGCTTCTACAAAACTAGTGGCCAAAAACACCGCTGTTGACACCGTTGATGATGATAGCAGTGTGGCTGAATGGAAAAGTTATGTGCAACTACCTGTCTATGCAATTCTACTCTATGCCAGGGGTTCTCAACCTTTTCAGCCTACGACCTCCAAAATAAAGGTGCCAGAGACCGGGGACCCCCACTGTACCTGAAGGTGGTTGAACACAGCCAGGCATATTCAGAGAATAGTCATGTGGAGACAAGGCCACCCATTAGGGGGGGAAATGGGAGAGATTTCTGGGGCCCAGCCATACTGGGGGTCAGCAAAATCCTGGTCCATTGTAAAGTTAAGCTGTGGTATTTTATATTTAACCTGAATAATAACCACTCTAACCAAAGAAACAAATAATAATTCATTTGTGTAGGAAGTAGCCCTCTTAAAAATGTAAATCCTTTTGTTGAAAACAGAATTCAAATACAATAAAAATAGCTAAAATTGGTAAATAATGGCAAGACATGGTGGGAAAGGTGTAGAATTGGATTTTAAAAGTGGCAGAAATGATTAAAAATACCAAAACTTAGATAAAATAACCAAAAAGGCAAAAATGGGCTTATTTAGTGATAGAAGTGTTCAAAAGTAGCTGAAATTGTGTTAAAGTAGCAAAAATAGGTGGAAATTTTGTAAAATGGGATGGAAATTGATATAAACTG
Source organism: Cheilinus undulatus (assembly GCF_018320785.1). Lineage (NCBI taxonomy): Eukaryota > Metazoa > Chordata > Actinopteri > Labriformes > Labridae > Cheilinus > Cheilinus undulatus. The sequence goes on along the minus strand of NC_054866.1, from coordinate 55,952,001 downwards.
GCAAAAAAGGGTTAGTTGAGGCAGAAAAAGTCAGAAACTAGCATAAATGGGTACATCAAATTTGGAAATGTGGCTTGAAAAGTGGTAAAAGGGGTTAATAGTGGCAATAATGTGTCTACAGAGCCAGCAATAGGCAGACAGTTGCAAGATTTGGTTTAGAAATGGCAAAAACAAGCAGAAATAAGTGGAGGAAAGGGTTTAAAATTGACAAAAAAATTGGGTTAAGTTGCAAAAATGTGTTAAATTTGATCAAATTGGTGGTAAAAAGTGATTAAAATGGGTTGAAATTTGACAAAATTGATGTGAGTGGAAACAGTGTCATTTAAAAAGACCCCCTCTCAGTGTCTTGCGACCCCAAATGGAGTCCCGACCCCAACGTTGAGAACCCCTGCTCTATGCAACTGCCTTGTGAAACCTGCTTAGAAAAAAATCCAAATTCTTAGACATATTTAAACTAAAACAAAGTAACGCAATAGTTACTTTCCCTGGTAACTAGTTACTTTAATAGTGGAGTAATTCAGTTACTAACTCAGTAATTTTTTGGGAGAAGTAACTAGTAACTATAACTACTTTTTTAAAGTAATGTGCCCAACACTGCTGACTGAACACTCTAGAGCAGGGGTTTTCAAAGTGTGTGAGAGTGAGCCTCCCCTAAGAAGAACTGATCCATTCGGTGGACCCCCACCCACAAAAATGATTCAAATTGAAAAAAAAAAATTAAACAACAACATTTAAACATTTGTGTCTAATCTTAAACATTTTTAACATGAATATATTTTGGATATTTTGGTTTGCAAATGTCCTTAAACATCAGCCTTTCCCTCTTATTCACTTATAATGCCGTTAAATACAAGGTAGTGAAACGGACTCAGTTGTTGTTGTTAGTTGCTGATGAAACACATTCTCTTATGGCTGTTACTGAGTTTTCCATGATGTCAGTGAACACACCATGTTCGGCAGTGTTCGTGAGAAACCGTAATCCTGTCTGTTATGAGATTCAGGCTTGTGATTGGTTGAGAGTGTGTGCAGAGGAGGTGCTTGTGTTGGGTGTATGTGAGTGTCTCTCGTTTCGTGTGTGTCTCTGTGGATGAGAGTTTTCTGCTGATTTGTTGTATCGGCGTTGGCTGCGGCCCACAGCAGCCTGTGTAAAGCTAGAAAATAAAGCCTCACAAACGGTAAGACGTTTCGTTGCTGATTAAGATAGAGAACGCTACAGTATTCTCAACTAGAAAAGCACTCAGAGCGCAGACCCCTGCCATTAGCCCTATCAACCAATAGTGAAGAATCCTTTAAAAAGTTCCTGGATCCGTCCCCATGTGCCCCCCACCACGGCATCCGCGGATTACTCCCTCGCCGGTGGGGTGGAAACACCGTGAGGGAAAGCATTGGCATCGCTATGTGTGGACTGTCATGGCAGAAGCGTTGCCTGCCGGTGCCAACAGATGCACTGACAGTCTCACCCATGGTCTCACCAAACTACTGGAAGTCATGTCAGAGGGTGAATATTCCTCTATTCCTCCCAGCATTGTGAGTATTCTCACTACAATTCGCTGTCTTTCTCTCCTACGACTCGTCTCCTCGACCAGGAGTGCGTAAACTCCAAAACTTTGAATAGAAACACACCCAAAAATGCTGCTGGGATTGAAGTTACTCATGTCTGCCATCTCCTGGTGTAAAGTGGTAACAGTGTAGACCTCCTCCATTAGCCCTATCTCGTAATAGTACAGAATCCTTAAAAAAAATTCCTGGATCCAGACGCTGATCCGGATCACTCTCAAAATCTAATCAGTTCTTCCTCATGCCATTTCTGACATTTCATGAAAATTTCATCAAAATCCATCCACAACTTTTTGAGTTATGTTGCTAACAAACAAACAAACAAACCTACCGGATCACATGACTTCCTTGGCGGAGGTAATAATTTGGCTCTTTGGTTGAGTAACACTGCTCTATAGCATAGTCCCTATAGTAACTATAAGTCTATCCATTTTGCTCCATGCACAGCAGAGGTTAGCAAAGCAAATCACCTTTTTTCTGGTTTATGGTTCCGCGCCTCCCCTGAAGCTCTGTGGCGCCCCCCAGGGGAGGCCCGCCTCACACTTTGGAAACCCCTGATCTAGACTAGTGTCAGCATTGGTTTTTCTGCTGTAGTGAACATGAGGTAACACGGTCATGTTAGGTTCAGCGCTGATACAAAATGGTGGTTTATGGAACTAGTCCCACTCTGGGTTTGAGGTGAACGCTAAAGTGAAAGTTATTTTTGAGTGCCAGGACTGAAAGTGTGGAAGTGACAGAGAACAGAGTTGATCTGATCTATCTCTGAGCCGCCATCTGGCCTTGGCTTCTGCTAATAGAGGCTTTTGCTCTGAGCTAGCCAACACGTGTCTAGACAGACACAGTAAGAGAGGGAGCAGAGATGAGGGGAAAGCGGGAGGTAAACGAGAGAGGGAGGAAGAGTATACAGAGAGAAGACACATGAACTGAAATGAGGGAAAAGAGCAGGAACAGGGAGAAGAAAGAATGAATGTGAAAAGGAAAGATTGGGAGAGAGACAGGGGCAGGAAAGAGCTGTGTGCACTCTAGGGGAGAACATGTAGAATAAGAGCAGAGCGGAGACGAGGAGCTTTAGAGTACATGTGCCCCAGGGAGGATAGTGTGAAGTACCTTTTGTCTTCCCACCATCAGGAGCTTCTTTGGAATCAACCTAGCCAAGCATTTCCTTTTTGTAAATCTCACTTTGAAGAAGGGCGAAGCTAAAGCTTCTCCCACTGTGGTGATGGAGTATAGTTGTACCTCGGCCCACGCAAATCCCTTCCTCAATAGATGTGGGTGTGTAACACTTTCATTTCCCTTTTAGAGCGCAGGGAGATTGCTCATCGCCTAGACATGCAGCAGCAGCTTCACCTTGGTTGTGAGCCTGCATGTGTTGTCCACAGTGATTGGCAAGGCTGTGTGACCAATTTGATTTAAAGCTTTACGCCTGCTCTCTTTATCCCCGGGACTTGTCAAAAAATGACACGTGGCGTCATGGCGAGGCGGGCTGCTTTTGCGCTGCCACCAAACCCCACAGGGGAGTAAGAAGCTGCAAAGCTGAATTCATCAGCAGTGATCATCAAGATGGCGGTGTAATTGTTGTTTTTATGCATGCAGGTGTGCTGCAGCAGAAGCCCCAGAGGGAGGGGATTGAACAGAGGTGCTACTCCTGCTGCAACCAGACTGGAAAGTTGGTGCCAGATTGCATTGGAAGGAGCGAATGTTGCATGTTACTGGAGGGAAATGGTAATTAAGCCCGGGGCAAAGTGGTAATGGATCAGCCCAGAACTGTCATCAGCAACTCTCCAGTGCCCTGCCTCTGATGAGCGAGCGGTTTTCTGTCAACCCGCAGAAATCAAAGAGGGAAAAATAAATGTGAACTTTGGCTGTTAGCTGGGAAAGGGTCAGAGGCGAACTTTTCAAATGAGCAAATATGCATGTGGAAAAAAAGAATCCTATCTTTTGCTATCAGCAGTAAGGTTTGATTTGGTCATAATGAGAACATGTATTACAGATCTGACATCTCTCATTTGTTAAATAAAGCAACATTATTATCTTCCTTGTTAAAACGTGGCATTTCATGTCTCCGTACTCTGCCATCGATCAAAAGTTTGAAACTAGCAGAGGAACATTTTGGCGGTTTCATCATCTTTTCTGGGCCAGCAGTGGGTGAAATATTCCAGTTCAATCAAATGCAAAAGCACACACGCACATTTTCACACTAATTATCATCTAAATTAGTATAAACTAGAACATTTGCATTCTAAAGCATTAAAGAGAGCGTCTTGCCTTATCTATTGTACTATTTTCAGGATGCTGGCTGTGCACTCTTCAACTGTTTCATGTGACTGAAAATAATTGTGCGAGTTATTGGTCCATAAGATGTATTTCTGTCCTTTGTTCACATCCCAAAAATGATTAAAAAACTGCTTTTTTGTGCACAATGCTTGTTTCTGAGATGAAATAATCCCTTTATGAACACTGACATAAGGTCATTAAACAACGTCTTACTTCAGTGGTTTTCAAAGTGTGTGAGAGTGAGCCTCCCCTAAGAAGAACCGATCCACTCGGTGGACCCCCAACCACAAAAATGATTCAAATTAAAAAAAAAAAAAAATAAACAACATTTCAAACATGTATGCCTAATCTTTAAACATTTTTAACATTAATATATTTTGGATATTTTGGTTTGCAAATGTCCTTAAACATCTGCCTTTCCCTCTTATTCAGTTAGAAAGCCATTAAATACCCTTTTTCATATTTTCTGACCATTTTACAACTTCTTTTTGCTTCTTTTTCCCCATTTTTTCCACTTTTATCGCATTTTTCCCTTTTCCACCTTTTTGCCCATTTAAGCTATCTTTCATCATTAAATATCCCTTGTTTTCCAATTTTTTGCTCATTTTTGCGACGTCTTCTTGCCACTTTTTCCCAAGTTTTGCCACTTTTCTCTCATTTTTTTGCCTTTTTTTTCATTTTTTGCCACTTTTTGTCCATTTAAGCGACCTTTTTCCATTAAATACCACATGTTTCCGTTTTTCCCAATTCATGCCTCTTCTTTTTGCCATTTTTGCCCTCTTTCACATTTCTGTTGCCACTTTTATCCCCTGTTTTGGCCTTTTTTAACCATTGTTTGCCACTTCTTGCCCATTTAAACTGTCCTTTGCCATTACATACCACTTCTTTCCTCTTTTTTTGCCCATTGTTGCCACTCTTGACTGTTTTTTTTTTGCCCATTTAAGTTACTTTCCACTCATTTTTTGTCACGTCTCACAAATTTTTGCTACTTTCTGACCATTTTTCCACTTTTTCCCCATTTTTCCCCATTTTTTGCAGCTTTTTGACCATTTTACCACATTTAACCTATTTTTATTGCTACTTCAAGCTGTTTTTGCCTCTTTTCACCTCTTAGATTGTGAATCTTGCAAAGGTATTTTCAACATGCACAGCAGAGGTTCACAAAGCAAATCACCTTTTATCTGGTTTCTGGTTCTGCGCCTTCCCTGCAGCTCTGTGGCGCCCCCCAGGGGAGGCCTGCCTCACACTTTGAAAACCACTGTCTTACTTTATTTTCAGTAATGAGCGATACATATTTCAGATCTTAAGCACTGGGTTAGGGATGGAGGGGCATTTATTCACTGCTGATATGTAATCAAACGTCAGACAGAAGTGTGATGAAGAATGTGTTTCTCACATCTGATCCATGCAGAAAACACTAGAAATAATTCACACATGCATGCCAACATACAAATGCACGCCTTCGCGCTCAAACAGCAAAAATAATGCATTACAAATAAATGAAGATGTGCTCATAAACACAGGCAGGCACGCACACACTATCACCAACTTTGTTCTAAAATCATACAAATGTGTTTTCTGCTCTCTGCAGCTGCCCTCAGGACTGTTGATATAGCTGAACCAAACTGAGTGTCTCTTTGGATCTCAAAGCTCTCATTAACAAAAAAGCTCACAGGCTGTTTTCTCCATTTCACTCGTCTCATGAAGACAGCCATGGAACAGACCTGAGGCTAATCCTGCAACTGATTATGTTCAGAGAAAGACATACCATAATATTTTATTATCCGGGACAAATAAGGACAATCCAGCTGCTGGAAGAGAACCTTTCATCTGTTTAACCCTTTCAACACCACTGAATCTGGTCGTTCATGTATGTTACTGTTATGTATGTTTACTGTTACAGAGTCCATTTACAGTCCCCTCCAAAAGTACTGGAACGCTGGGTCCACTTCCTTTATGTGTTGCTCTAGAGCAGGGGTTTTCAAAGTGTGTGAGAGTGAGCCTCCCCTAAGAAGAAATTATCCATTCGGTGGACCCCCACCCACAAAAAGGATAGGATTAAAAAAAAAAAAAAATTAAACTTCATCATTTCAAACATGTATGTCTAATCTCTAAACATTTTTAACATGAATATATTTTGGATATTTTGGTTTTCAATTGCCCTTAAACATCTGCCTTTCCCTCTTATTCAAATATAATGCCATTAAATACCCTTTTTCATATTTTTTGACCATTTTACAACTTCTTTTTGCTTCTTTTTCCCCATTTTTTCCACTTTTATCCCATTTTCGCCCTTTTGCCCATTTAAGCTACCTTTCATCATTAAATATCCTTTTTTCCCCAATTTTTTTGTTCATCTTTGCGACGTCTTTTTGCCACTTTTTCCCAAGTTTCACCAATTTTATCCTTTTTTTGCCCCCCCCCCCCCTTATTTTTATAATTTTTGCCACTTTTCATCTATTTAAGCTACCAATTGCTAATTAATACCACCTGTTTCCTTTTTTCCCCAATTTTTGCCACTTTTATTCCTTTTTTTTTTTTTGCCTTTGTTTTAACCATTTCTTGCCACTTTGATCCAGTTTTTGGTCCTTTTCAACCATTTTTGTCCACTTTTCATCCATTTAAGCTACTCATTGCAAATTAATACCTTACCTTGTTTCCTTTTTTCCCAAGTTTTTTTTTTTTTTGCCACTTTTAGCCCATTTAAACTACCCTTCCCCATTACATACCACTTGTTTCCTCTTTTTTACCCATTTTTGTCACTTTCCACTCAGGTTTTTTGTCACTTGTCACCCATTTTTGCTACTTTCTGACCATTTTTCTGCTTTTTCTCCCCATTTTCACCCATTTTTTTGCTGTTTGTTGTCCATTTTAGCCACCTTTAACCTATTTTTTTTGCTACTTCAAGCTGTTTTTGCCTCTTTTTACCTCTTAGATTGTGGCTCTTGCAAAGGTATTGTCAATAATTTGGCTCTTTGGTTGGTTAACACTGCTCTGCAAAAAGCAGAGATGCCGGAGACAACGGGAGTTTGGACGCTTTCTTCTCCCACCAGAACGGACCGGGTGGGAACAAGTTAGACATCAGGACAGGGTCGGGAGAAAAAAAGGAAGGGACACCCTTCTCCCTCCGCTCACAACATCCATCCAGGAGATGGGACGGTCTGTGGTAGAGTCCGGGTCGTCTCTCGCAGGGTTATCGTAAGTGTCCTGCTGGATTGCATGAGGGTGGACTGTTGGCACAGAACATCCTCCAGGAGACTCTCTGTGGACTGGAGCTCCGACCTCAGCATGGGCAATTCAGATTCAGCTTGGGTAAGTGGAGGCATCCTTTGTAGATCGGAGTGCCACACAGGACTTAGTTTCCACGTTAGCCAACAGGTCTAAAGTCTCATCAGTCTGAGATTACAACCAAAGGCAATAAATGCTTAGAGGAGGATATAATCCATAATCTACCAAAGCAGTGAAAACGATGAAAAGCAGTGCTGTGGTCTGACAGCTGACCTCAGACAGCCTGTCACAGTCTGGTGACTTCTGTTGAAAGCTGTCCTTAACTTCTTCATGAGGTTTCCAATGACTGAAACCTTCATTCTAGTTAGAACGTATAGATCACTGATCATCAACTGGCGGCACGGGGGCCACATCAGGTCCCCCAAAGCTTCCTGTCCGGCCCTGAAAGATCATGAAAAGAAGGAAAATAAGATTTTAAGAGTATCCTTTTGCTTTAAATGTCTGCAGCTGTTTAATCCATCCCACAAACAATTAACATTGAAATAGTTTTAGAATGACTAACCATCTGATCTGTTTTTACATAAATTTACACAATGTAAATTTCAACATTAGTCGATATTTAAAAAATGGTTACGGATGGCAGAAGTGTTGCAAAAATTGGCAGAAAAAAAGTTGTAAAAAGAGGTTAAATGTGCCAGAAAATGGTAAAGGAGGAAAAAAGGGGCAAAAGGTATCAAAAATTGGTTGCAAATGACAAAAATAGTGCAAGAAAGTAAAGAAGAGGGGTTTAAAAAGTGGCAAAAATTGATAACAGAGTGATAAAACATGCATAAAAAGTGGTTTGAAGGGGGTTAAAATCTTTCAAAAATTAGATTAATGAGGCAAAAAGGGGTAAAAAGTATTACACTGGGTTAAAAGTGGGAAAAAACTGTTTTGAAGTTGCAAAAATTGTTGAAAAAAGTGTAATAAAAGGGGTTAAAAAGTGGCAAAAATCGATAAAATAGTGGCACAAAGGGAATAAAACATGCAGGAAAAGTGGTTTAAAAGGGGTTAAACTCGTGCCAAAACTGGGTTAAAGAGGCAAAAAGTATCGAAAAGGGGTTGAAAATGTCAAAATGGGTTAATATTGGTGCTAAATGACAATTAGGGAGGGCCCATTCTCTTGGATTTTCAGGGGTCCGGCCAATCCTGTTGTCAAGCCTGTCTCCTTGTGGCCTGTTGCGTTACAGATCAGTGGTTCTCAACCTTTTCAGTCTGCGACCCCCAAAATAAGGATGCCAGAGACCAGAGACCCCCAAAATAAGGGTGCCAGAGACTGGGGACCCCCAAAATAAAGATGCCAGAGACTGGGGACCCCCACTGGACCTGAAGGTGGTTGAACACAGCCATGAACATTCTAGAACAGTCATGTGGAGACAAGGCCGCACATTAGGGGTGGGGCTTTCTGGGGGCCTGCAAAACCATGGTCCATTGTAAAGTTAAGCTGAGGTATTTTATATTTAACCTGAATCATAACCACTCTTATCAATGAAACACATATCTGTTTAATTCATCGGTGTAGTAAGTAACCCTCTTAAAAATGTTTATCCTTTTGTTTAAAACAGAATTAAAATACATTAAAACAGCTCAAGCTGGTTAATAATGGCAAAAAAATGCTGAGAGCTGTGGTGAAATTAGAGTTTAAAAATGGCAGAAATGGGTTGGAAGTACCAAACATTGGATAAAAGTGGCAAAAAAAAAAAAAATGAAAATGGCAATAATTGGTTAAAATAGAAAAAACAGGCATATTAAGTTATTAAGTTGATAACAGGGATTTAAAAGTGGCTGAAATGGCGTTGAAGTAACAAAAATTAGGTGAAATGGGATGAAAAATTGGTATGAACTTGCAAAAAAAGGGTTAACTGATCCATGAATAGGCAGAAATTGGTTAAACTGGCAAAAATGGGCTTATTATATTGTGAAATGTGACGTAAAAAGTGGACAAGAGGGATTAATAGTGGTGTTAATGGGTCAATGGAGCCAAAAATAGGCAGAGAGTGGCGAGATTTGGTTTAGAAGTGGCAAAACAGGCAGAAAAAAGGTGGTGGAAAGGGTTTAAAACTGACAAAAAATGGGTCGAAATCTGGCAAAATTGGTGTAAAGTGGCAACAGTGTAAATTTAAAAATATTTCTAGTTTTTTTTTAAGCATCTGGAGACCCTCTCTCAGTGTCTCAAGACCCCTAATGGGGTCCCGACCCCAACGTTGAGAACCCCTGTTATAGATAATAGGGATAGATCTCACTGGTAATCCAATCCAACTTTATTTGTTAAGCACTTTAAAAACAACCACAGTTGACCAAAGTGCTGTACAGGAGAATAAATAAAAATACATAAAAAACATAGCAGCTCACAAGAGATAAAAGAAGAGCGTTACATATAAAACACAGAATCAATTTAAAAAACATAAGTAACATGAAACGACATGCATAAAAAATATCAAATAAATATAAAAGGCGATGACTACTGTGTGTTAAAGGCCAGAGAAAAGAGATAGGTCTTGAGAGGAGATTTAAAACGGTTAATGACTAAAAATGTCCTGTAGTTTAAAGGAAAATACTAACGCTACTGCGATATTATTTCAGTCAGACCAAAATATGAATTTAATTTTTATGTATTTGAAAGTCCGGCCCCCAGAGTTTCTGTTGAGACTAAATCTGGCCCTTGTGTGAATGTACTTGATGACCTCTGGTACAGATGGAACAACAGACAGCCATGTCTAAAGGCGGCTCAGACTACACGATTTTTTTGGTCGTTCACGACGGCACCATGTCAGACTACGCGACCAAAATCTTGTCGCATCTTGGCCGACAGCCTGGCAACACTACAAGAGCGATCCAGACCGCTCAGCGTATGCTGACGTCAACACCGTCTCCACGACTGAGTGCGAGTTCACAGGTTGTCGGGGGGCGGGCCAAAGAGTGTCAATCACTCTACAACAGGAGCGCTCCGTGTGATTGTAGCGGTCTTTTGCTCAAAAAAGGAAAATAAGAAGCAATGATGGATTGGATTATGGATAATAAGTATGGATGTATGAAGAGGAGGACAATATGAACCGGCTCTCCTTCAGAAAGAAGTTAAGGTATGCATGTGATAACGTGAAAAAACAAATTCACAAAGTTTTAGGAAATAAAAGGGGATAAAGTGGTAAATCTGGTAAATGATGATGCAAAGATAAGGAGCAAATGTTGACGATGACGTCAGGTCAGGGTGTCAAACTAGACGACGATGTACAAAAAATTCTGACATGCTAGTCTTGTTGAATCGTGGTCGTGAGGAATCGTAAGGAGTCTTGGACGTGTCGTTAATTATGTCACACTTTAAGACGGTTTGTCGTTCCCGACTCTCAAAATCGGGCCCGAGTTTTGACGATGAGCTGCGACGTCGCAGTCGGGCTTAAATCTGGCTGAATTCGTGTAGTCTGAGCCGGCCTTAAGACCATGACCTGTGACTTAAAAACAGTTTAAAAAAGGTCATTTTTCTGTCATCACCTTACAGTCCCAGATTTAGTTGATTGTGAGCTGACTACCGTTTATTTCTACCTTATTTTTGTTTTAAACACTGACTTTTAGGAATGTGGGTTTGGTTTAATTTGATCTAACATTATTTTACTGTCTTTCCAGCAGGTCGTTGTTCTCCTCAAGCTTAAGGCTGACGTCTTACCGAAGCATGTTTAAGGATAAGTCAGGGACAGACCTTCGGATGGGTGTTGGGTTACTGGACTTGACGTCAGTGATCCTTAAGAACACCTGAAGCCTTCTGACTGTCAGCCTGCTGAATATGGAACTATGTTCTTCACCCACATCACCTTTCAATTGCTTCTCCACCTTTCCAACCACCATCTTCATGTTTGTCAGATGTCCCTGCATTTTTAACCTTTATTTGTTTGGAGGCCTCAAACTTTTCTGCGTTAACCCTTTCCCTACTGACCCAGCGCCGGCTCTGTGTTTTATATGTCCGGAGTTTTATTACCGTAACTCTGTCAAAGTTTGTCCGATCAGAAAAATTCCAACAGTGTTGGAAAGCTGAGAATTTTGGGCATGCACACATATATGGTTCATTACAGTAACTGCAACCATATGACGTGGGCATTCGTAGCAAAACACCAGAAGTATCGCAAGACTGCTACACAGATTCTCAACACTGTAGCTCCTTGAAAGTTTGCTCAATCTAAAAAAGCACACTATAATTTCTTGATTAATATGTCAAATTATAGTTATTTACTGTCATCCCTGAAGAGAAAAATGAGTTTTAGTGGTTGAATGTTATGCTTGATTCATTTCTGACTTCTCAGAGAAGCCCAGTGAGCCGGCTCAAATTTGGGTGAATTCAGTTTGAAATTCCTCATTCCTGTTCAAAATGGTAAAACGTGGAGAGCTGACTGAAAATGAAAGAGTCCACATTAAAGCACTTCATGATGCTGGATGGTCTCTGAGACATAAAGTGTTCTCACAGTGTGGTCAAGTCTGCTTTGGTGTCAGTTGCTGAGACTGGTACTTACAAAATGCACCAAGAAAGAGGCAGGAAACCAAAGTTAACTAAAGCAGTTAAGATTTGAAGTACTAGAGACAGAAGGAAGAGCACTGCTGATCTTCAGGCAGAGATGAATGCTTCTAGATCAGAGTCTGAGAAAGTCTCCAGAATGATCATAACAGACAGCTGAGGGAACAAGGCTTAAAGGGAAGAACAGCTGCTAAGAAGCCATTATTGAGGCCTGCAAACATCCAGAAACGCCTCTGATTTACCAGGGAGCACAAACACTGGACTGTTGATGACTGGAAGAAGGTACTCTGGACGGACCAGTCCAAGTCTGAACTCTTGGGTCAGCTGTCGTGTTTATGTCTGCAGAAAAGCTGGAGGACGTTTTGATGCCAGATGCACCCACAGTGAAACACGGTGGAGAGTCCATTATGGTATGGGGTTCCATTTGTGGATACGGCGTGGGCAAATGAGTGAAAATGGACGGTATCATGAACAAGAATGTCTACCACAACATCTTAGTGCATCATGGAATCCCTTCTGGACTGAATCTGATTGGTCGTGAGTTCATATACCAACAAGACAATGACCCCAAGCAGACTTCAAAGCTGTGCAGAGACTATTGGACCAAGATAAAGGAATCTGGAGTACTGGAACTGATGGACTGGCCAAGTCAAAGTCCAGATTTGAATCCTATTGAACAAATTTGGGATTTAGTAGATTCGTCCTGATTGACTCTACTCTGCTCCAGTACTCTGCACCTAAGACAGTTGGACTCTGCACCTAAAGCTGTTGGACTCTGCTCCAGTACTCTGGACCTAAAGACTGACTCTGTTGTTGGACTCTGCTCCAGTACTCTGGACCTAAAGACTGACTCTGTTGTTGGACTCTGCTCCAGTACTCTGGACCTAAAGACTGACTCTGTTGTTGGACTCTGTTGTTGGACTTTGCTCCAGTATTCTGGACCTAAAGGATCACAGCCTTGCCAGTCTTCTACTGGTATGTCTTCTTCACAAGATGTTTTATTTGGCTCCACTCTAATCAGATTTTGGTTCAGGTTCATTTGTAGTCTGTTGAATTCCCCAGAGTCTGCGGCTCTGGATCTACAATGGTGTTTGAATCGTGACGATGTAGAGCTTGTTACTGAGTAGACGCTGAGGGGGGTCTACAGAAGAGTTTCTGCACCCATGTGTTTTTAGAAGGGTTAGAAAAATCGACCAGAATTACTCTAACCTTTTTTCAAAGACACTTTTTTTCGGGGTTTATTTAGGGTTTCCATTATTATTTTACTGGCTTTACTCATGGTTAGATTTGTGGGTTTATAAATCAGTGATGTTTGTCAGTTAAAATATGGATAATGGAGAAGAAGATCCTGAAGAAAATGGACAATGATAGACTTTTAGTTCAGTCTATGTAAGTCTGACCACAGTGTTCATGCATCCACCCCTGGGTTGGTGCATATGTTCTCTCTCATATGTTCTTTGCCCTTTCCTCGTGTTTGTATGGATTGTTAGGAGGAGATGTTTGTCCCGTTCCCACTGCAGCTCCAGAGGAACCAAGCAGGCTATGCATGCATCACTAAAGCCTTACCCATCCCCAGCTCCAGAAGTGAAATCCAGCAGATATCTGTGAGTGCGGTTACGTTTTCATTAGTTGGTCTGAACCTGCTGACTTTGAAATGTGTGTGTGCACCTCTGCAGTGTTTCTCTTTGTAAAATCCCTCTCTACAGAGCTGACATAGAGAAGTGGACTGAGACATGATATTCAGCATGGCAATGTCCTCATGACATCTGTTGTCTGAGACATACCGACCAATCACACAGCAGCAGGATTGGTGGAGAAAGCAAGTAATAGTGAAAAAACAGTAGCCACAAAATTTAAGGAGGGGGAGATCACTGAGGTACACATACGGAAAAAACTGGAACACCTTTAGATTGTTGAGGAAAAGCCAAACTAACAGTAAAGATATTTATGGAAAAAACAACCACAGCTCTACATTTCCACTCATCATGAAGGATTTTTGAGGGGACACCCGAGAGACACCCCTATTTACTCATTTATTCTACTGTAACTAAATTTATAGTTACACTCAGAGACAGCCCTATTTACTCATTTATTCTACTGTAACTATATTTATATCTACACTCAGAGACACCCCTATTTACTCATTTATTCTACTGTAACTATATTTATATCTACACTCAGAACAGCTATTTAGCATTTATTCAAAACTAAATTTATAGTTACACTCAGAACCAACCCTATTTACTCATTTATTTTACTGTAACTAAATGGCTAAATCTACACTCAGAGTGAATATTTACAAATTTATTCTACTGTAACTATATTTATATCTACACTCAGAGACACCCTATTTACTCATTTATTCTACTGTAACTATATTTATATCTACACTGTGGAGACACCCCTATTTACTCCAATTTTACTGTAAGCTAAATCTAAATCTACATCAGAGTATACTCACATTTATTCACTGTAAACATATTTATATCTACACTCAGACGACCCTATTTACTCATTTGTTCTACTGTAACTATATTTATATCTGCACTCCAGAGACATATTTGCTCATTTATTCTACTGTAACTATATTTATATCTACACTCAAAGACATATTTACTCATTTATTCTACTGTAACTATATTTAAATCTACATAAGACACTATTGCTCATTTTATTCTACTGTATTTATATTTATATCTACCTCAGAGACACCCCTATTTACTCATTTATTCTCTGTAACTATATTTATATCACACTCAGAGACACGTCCTATTTACTCATTTATTCTACTGTAACTATATTTATATCTACATGTCCAGAACACTATTTTACTCATTTATTTTACTGTCAACTAAATCTAAATCTACACTCAGAGACACCCCTATTTACTCATTTATTCTACTGTAACTATATTTATATCTACACTCAGAGACAGCCCTATTTACTCATTTATTCTACTGTAACTATATTTATAGTTTACACTCACAGAGACAAGTATTTACTCATTTATTCTACTGTAACTATATTTATATCTACACTCAGAGACACTATTTACTCATTTATTCTACTGTAACTACATTTATATCTACACTCAGAGACACTATTTACTCATTTATTCTACTGTCTTATATCTACACTCAGAGACACCCTATTTACTCATTTATTCTACTGTAACTATATTTATATCTACACTCAGAGACAGCCCTATTTACTCATTTATTCTACTGTAACTATATTTATATCTACAGTGAGACAACTATTTACTCATTTATTCTGTATATGTTTATATCTACACTCAGAGACACCCCTATTTACTCATTTATTCTACTGTAACTATATTTATATCTACACTCAGAGACACTATTTACTCATTTATTCTACTGTAACTATATTTATATCTACACTCTCAGAGACACCCTATTTACTCATTTATTCTGATAACTATATTTATATCTACACTCAGAGACAGCTCTATTTACACTCATTTGTTCTTCACCTACTGTAACTATCTGTTTATATCTACACTCAGAGACACCCCTATTTACTCATTTATTCTACTGTAACTATATTTATATCTACATAAGAGACACCTATTTACTCATTTATTCTACTGTAACTATATTTATATCTACACTCAGAAGACAGCCCTATTTACTCATTTATTCTACTGTAACTAAATCTAAATCTACACTCAGAGACACTATTTACTCATTTATTCTACTGTAACTATATTTATATCTACACTCAGAGACACCCCTATTTACTCATTTATTGTACAACTATATTTATATCTACACTCAGAGACACCCTATTTACTCATTTATTCTACTGTAACTAAATCTAAATCTGCACTCAGAGACACTATTTACTCATTTGATTCTACTGTAACTATATTTATATCTACACCAGAGACAGCCCTATTTACTCATTGTGTATATATATTTATATCTCCAGAACAGCCCTATTTACTCATTTATTCTACTGTAACTATATTTATATCTACACTCCAGAGACACCCTATTTACTCATTTATTCTACTGTAACTATATTTAAATCTCACACTCAGAGACAGCCCTATTTACTCATTTATTCTACTGTAACTATATTTAAATCTACACTCAGAGACATATTTACTCATTTATTCTACTGCTAAATTTATAGTTACCTCAGAACCACCCTATTTACTCATTTATTCTACTGTAACTAAATTTATAGTTACACTCCAGACCCCTATTTACTCATTTATTCTACTGTAACTAAATTTATAGTTACACTCAGAAACCCCTATTTACTCATTTATTTTCTGTAACTAAATCTAAATCTACACTCAGAAACACCCCTATTTACTCATTTATTCTACATAACTATGGTTTATATCTACACTCAGAGACAGCATTTACTCATTTATTCTCCAGTATATTTAGTTTAGCTGCACTCAGAGACAGCCCTATTTACTCATTTATTCTAGTAACTATATTTATATCTACACTCAGAGACAGCCCTATTTACTCATTTATTCTACTGTAACTATATTTATATCTACACTCAGAGACAGCCCTATTTACTCATTTATTCTCTGTAACTATATTTATATCTACACTCAGAGACCTATTTTACTCATTTATTCTACTGTAACTATATTTGCTATCTCTGCCAGAGAATTTACTCATTTATTCTAACTGTAACTATATTTATATTGAAAAAGACACCCCTATTTACTCATTTATTCTCTGTAACTATATTTAAATCCCACTCAGAGACACCCCTATTTACTCATTTATTTTACTGTAACTAAATCTAAATCTACACTAGAGACAGCCCTATTTACTCATTTTATTCTACTGTAACTATATTTATATCTACACTCAGAGACACCCCTATTTACTCATTTATTCTACTGTAACTATATTTATATCTACACTCAGAAACAGCCTATTTACTCATTTATTTTGTACTGTAACTAAATCTAAATCTACACTCAGAGACACCTATTTACTCATTTATTCTACTGTAACTATATTTATATCTACACTCCAGAGACAGCCCCTATTTACTCATTTATTCTACTGTAACTATATTTATATCTACACTCAAAGACACCCCTATTTACTCATTTATTCTACTGTAACTATATTTATATCTACACTCAGAGACACCCCTATTTACTCATTTATTCTACTGTAACTATATTTATATCTACACTCAGAGACACCCCTATTTACTCATTTATTCTACTGTAACTATATTTATATCTACACTCAGAGACACCCCTATTTACTCATTTATTCTACTGTAACTATATTTATATCTACACTCAGAGACACCCCTATTTACTCATTTATTTTACTGTAACTAAATCTAAATCTACACTCAGAGACACCCCTATTTACTCATTTATTCTACTGTAACTATATTTATATCTACACTCAGAGACACCCCTATTTACTCATTTATTCTACTGTAACTATATTTATAGTTACACTCAGAGACAGCCCTATTTACTCATTTATTCTACTGTAACTATATTTATATCTACACTCAGAGACACCCCTATTTACTCATTTATTCTACTGTAACTATATTTATATCTACACTCAGAGACACCCCTATTTACTCATTTATTCTACTGTAACTATATTTATATCTACACTCAGAGACCCCTATTTACTCATTTATTCTACTGTAACTATATTTATATCTACACTCAGAGACACTATATACCCATTTATTCTACTGTAACTATATTTATATCTACACTCAGAGACAGCCCTATTTACTCATTTATTCTACTGTAACTATATTTATATCTACACTCAGAGACACCCCTATTTACTCATTTATTCTACTGTAACTATATTTATATCTACACTCAGAGACAGCCCTATTTACTCATTTATTCT
Organism: Cheilinus undulatus; assembly: GCF_018320785.1. Lineage (NCBI taxonomy): Eukaryota > Metazoa > Chordata > Actinopteri > Labriformes > Labridae > Cheilinus > Cheilinus undulatus. The sequence goes on along the minus strand of NC_054866.1, from coordinate 55,934,502 downwards.
ACTGTAACTATATTTATATCTACACTCAGAGACACCCCTATTTACTCATTTATTCTACTGTAACTATATTTATATCTACACTCAGAGACAGCCCTATTTACTCATTTATTCTACTGTAACTAAATCTAAATCTACACTCAGAGACACCCCTATTTACTCATTTATTCTACTGTAACTATATTTATATCTACACTCAGAGACACCCCTATTTACTCATTTATTGTACTGTAACTATATTTATATCTACACTCAGAGACACCCCTATTTACTCATTTATTCTACTGTAACTATATTTATATCTACACTCAGAGACAGCCCTATTTACTCATTTATTCTACTGTAACTAAATCTAAATCTACACTCAGAGACACCCCTATTTACTCATTTATTCTACTGTAACTATATTTATATCTACACTCAGAGACACCCCTATTTACTCATTTATTGTACTGTAACTATATTTATATCTACACTCAGAGACAGCCCTATTTACTCATTTATTCTACTGTAACTATATTTATATCTACACTCAGAGACACCCCTATTTACTCATTTATTCTACTGTAACTATATTTAAATCTACACTCAGAGACAGCCCTATTTACTCATTTATTCTACTGTAACTATATTTAAATCTACACTCAGAGACACCCCTATTTACTCATTTATTCTACTGTAACTAAATTTATAGTTACACTCAGAGACAGCCCTATTTACTCATTTATTCTACTGTAACTAAATTTATAGTTACACTCAGAGACACCCATATTTACTCATTTATTCTACTGTAACTAAATTTATAGTTACACTCAGAGACACCCCTATTTACTCATTTATTGTACTGTAACTATATTTATATCTACACTCAGAGACACCCCTATTTACTCATTTATTCTACTGTAACTAAATCTAAATCTACACTCAGAGACACCCCTATTTACTCATTTATTCTACTGTAACTATATTTATATCTACACTCAGAGACAGCCCTATTTACTCATTTATTGTACTGTAACTATATTTATATCTACACTCAGAGACAGCCCTATTTACTCATTTATTCTACTGTAACTATATTTATATCTACACTCAGAGACACCCCTATTTACTCATTTATTCTACTGTAACTATATTTAAATCTACACTCAGAGACAGCCCTATTTACTCATTTATTCTACTGTAACTATATTTAAATCTACACTCAGAGACACCCCTATTTACTCATTTATTCTACTGTAACTAAATTTATAGTTACACTCAGAGACACCCCTATTTACTCATTTATTCTACTGTAACTATATTTATATCTACACTCAGAGACACTATTTACTCATTTATTCTACTGTAACTATATTTATATCTACACTCAGAGACACCCCTATTTACTCATTTATTCTGTAACTATATTTAAATCTACACTCAGAGACACCCCTATTTACTCATTTATTCTACTGTAACTATATTTATATCTACACTCAGAGACAGCCCTATTTACTCATTTATTCTACTGTAACTATATTTATATCTACACTCAGAGACAGCCCTATTTACTCATTTATTCTACTGTAACTAAATTTATAGTTACACTCAGAGACAGCCCTATTTACTCATTTATTTTACTGTAACTAAATCTAAATCTACACTCAGAGACAGCCCTATTTACTCATTTATTCTACTGTAACTATATTTATATCTACACTCAGAGACACCCCTATTTACTCATTTATTCTACTGTAACTATATTTATATCTACACTCAGAGACACCCCTATTTACTCATTTATTTTACTGTAACTAAATCTAAATCTACACTCAGAGACACCCCTATTTACTCATTTATTCTACTGTAACTATATTTATATCTACACTCAGAGACAGCCCTATTTACTCATTTATTCTACTGTAACTATATTTATATCTACACTCAAAGACACCCCTATTTACTCATTTATTCTACTGTAACTATATTTATATCTACACTCAAAGACACCCCTATTTACTCATTTATTCTACTGTAACTATATTTATATCTACACTCAGAGACACCCCTATTTACTCATTTATTCTACTGTAACTATATTTATATCTACACTCAGAGACACCCCTATTTACTCATTTATTCTACTGTAACTATATTTATATCTACACTCAGAGACAGCCCTATTTACTCATTTATTCTACTGTAACTATATTTATATCTACACTCAGAGACACCCCTATTTACTCATTTATTCTACTGTAACTATATTTATATCTACACTCAGAGACACCCCTATTTACTCATTTATTCTACTGTAACTATATTTATATCTACACTCAGAGACATCGGTAGTGACTCATTTATTCTACTGTAAGTATATTTATATCTACACTCAGAGACACCCTATTTACTCATTTATTCTACTGTAACTATATTTATATCTACACTCAGAGACACCCTATTTACTCATTTATTCTACTGTAACTATATTTATATCTACACTCAGAGACACCCCTATTTACTCATTTATTCTACTGTAACTATATTTATATCTACACTCAGAGACACCCCTATTTACTCATTTATTCTACTGTAACTATATTTATATCTACACTCAGAGACAGCCCTATTTACTCATTTATTCTACTGTAACTATATTTATATCTACACTCAGAGACACCCCTATTTACTCATTTATTCTACTGTAACTATATTTATATCTACACTCAGAGACACCCCTATTTACTCATTTATTCTACTGTAACTATATTTATATCTACACTCAGAGACACCCCTATTTACTCATTTATTCTACTGTAACTATATTTATATCTACACTCAGAGACAGCCCTATTTACTCATTTATTCTACTGTAACTATATTTATATCTACACTCAGAGACACCCCTATTTACTCATTTATTCTACTGTAACTATATTTATATCTACACTCAGAGACAGCCCTATTTACTCATTTATTCTACTGTAACTATATTTATATCTACACTCAGAGACAGCCCTATTTACTCATTTATTCTACTGTAACTATATTTATATCTACACTCAGAGACAGCCCTATTTACTCATTTATTCTACTGTAACTATATTTATATCTACACTCAGAGACACCCCTATTTACTCATTTATTCTACTGTAACTATATTTATATCTACACTCAGAGACACCCCTATTTACTCATTTATTCTACTGTAACTATATTTATATCTACACTCAGAGACACCCCTATTTACTCATTTATTCTACTGTAACTATATTTATATCTACACTCAGAGACACCCCTATTTACTCATTTATTCTACTGTAACTATATTTATATCTACACTCAGAGACACCCCTATTTACTCATTTATTCTACTGTAACTATATTTATATCTACACTCAGAGACAGCCCTATTTACTCATTTATTCTACTGTAACTATATTTAAATCTACACTCAGAGACACCCCTATTTACTCATTTATTCTACTGTAACTATATTTAAATCTACACTCAGAGATGCTCCTATTTACTCATTTATTCTTCTGTAACTATATTTAAATCTACACTCAGAGACACCCCTATTTACTCATTTATTCTACTGTAACTATATTTATATCTACACTCAGAGACAGCCCTATTTACTCATTTATTCTACTGTAACTATATTTATATCTACACTCAGAGACACCCCTATTTACTCATTTATTCTACTGTAACTATATTTATATCTACACTCAGAGACAGCCCTATTTACTCATTTATTCTACTGTAACTATATTTAAATCTACACTCAGAGACACCCCTATTTACTCATTTATTCTACTGTAACTATATTTATATCTACACTCAGAGACAGCCCTATTTACTCATTTATTCTACTGTAACTATATTTATAGTTACACTCAGAGACAGCCCTATTTACTCATTTATTCTACTGTAACTATATTTATATCTACACTCAGAGACACCCCTATTTACTCATTTATTCTACTGTAACTATATTTATATCTACACTCAGAGACACCCCTATTTACTCATTTATTCTACTGTAACTATATTTATATCTACACTCAGAGACACCCCTATTTACTCATTTATTCTACTGTAACTATATTTATATCTACACTCAGAGACAGCCCTATTTACTCATTTATTCTACTGTAACTATATTTATATCTACACTCAGAGACAGCCCTATTTACTCATTTATTCTACTGTAACTATATTTATATCTACACTCAGAGACACCCCTATTTACTCATTTATTCTACTGTAACTATATTTATATCTACACTCAGATAAATCCCTATTTTCTCATTTATTATACTGTAACTATATTTATATCTACACTCAGAGACACCCCTATTTACTCATTTATTCTACTGTAACTATATTTATATCTACACTCAGAGACACCCCTATTTACTCATTTATTCTACTGTAACTATATTTAAATCTACACTCAGAGACACCCCTATTTACTCATTTATTCTACTGTAACTATATTTATATCTACACTCAGAGACAGCCCTATTTACTCATTTATTCTACTGTAACTATATTTATATCTACACTCAGAGACAGCCCTATTTACTCATTTATTCTACTGTAACTATATTTATATCTACACTCAGAGACACCCCTATTTACTCATTTATTCTACTGTAACTATATTTAAATCTACACTCAGAGACACCCCTATTTACTCATTTATTCTACTGTAACTATATTTATATCTACACTCAGAGACACCCCTATTTACTCATTTATTCTACTGTAACTATATTTATATCTACACTCAGAGACACCCCTATTTACTCATTTATTTTACTGTAACTAAATCTAAATCTACACTCAGAGACACCCCTATTTACTCATTTATTCTACTGTAACTATATTTATATCTACACTCAGAGACACCCCTATTTACTCATTTATTCTACTGTAACTATATTTATAGTTACACTCAGAGACAGCCCTATTTACTCATTTATTCTACTGTAACTATATTTATATCTACACTCAGAGACACCCCTATTTACTCATTTATTCTACTGTAACTATATTTATATCTACACTCAGAGACAGCCCTATTTACTCATTTATTCTACTGTAACTATATTTATATCTACACTCAGAGACACCCCTATTTACTCATTTATTCTACTGTAACTATATTTATATCTACACTCAGAGACACCCCTATTTACTCATTTATTCTACTGTAACTATATTTATATCTACACTCAGAGACACCCCTATTTACTCATTTATTCTACTGTAACTATATTTATATCTACACTCAGAGACAGCCCTATTTACTCATTTATTCTACTGTAACTATATTTATATCTACACTCAGAGACAGCCCTATTTACTCATTTATTCTACTGTAACTATATTTATATCTACACTCAGAGACACCCCTATTTACTCATTTATTCTACTGTAACTATATTTATATCTACACTCAGAGACAGCCCTATTTACTCATTTATTCTACTGTAACTAAATCTAAATCTACACTCAGAGACACCCCTATTTACTCATTTATTCTACTGTAACTATATTTATATCTACACTCAGAGACAGCCCTATTTACTCATTTATTCTACTGTAACTATATTTATATCTACACTCAGAGACACCCCTATTTACTCATTTATTCTACTGTAACTATATTTATATCTACACTCAGAGACACCCCTATTTACTCATTTATTCTACTGTAACTATATTTATATCTACACTCAGAGACACCCCTATTTACTCATTTATTCTACTGTAACTATATTTATATCTACACTCAGAGACAGCCCTATTTACTCATTTATTCTACTGTAACTATATTTATATCTACACTCAGAGACACCCCTATTTACTCATTTATTCTACTGTAACTATATTTATATCTACACTCAGAGACACCCCTATTTACTCATTTATTCTACTGTAACTATATTTATATCTACACTCAGAGACAGCCCTATTTACTCATTTATTCTACTGTAACTATATTTAAATCTACACTCAGAGACACCCCTATTTACTCATTTATTCTACTGTAACTATATTTATATCTACACTCAGAGACAGCCCTATTTACTCATTTATTCTACTGTAACTATATTTATATCTACACTCAGAGACACCCCTATTTACTCATTTATTCTACTGTAACTATATTTATATCTACACTCAGAGACACCCCTATTTACTCATTTATTTTACTGTAACTAAATCTAAATCTACACTCAGAGACACCCCTATTTACTCATTTATTCTACTGTAACTATATTTATATCTACACTCAGAGACAGCCCTATTTACTCATTTATTCTACTGTAACTATATTTATAGTTACACTCAGAGACAGCCCTATTTACTCATTTATTCTACTGTAACTATATTTATATCTACACTCAGAGACAGCCCTATTTACTCATTTATTCTACTGTAACTATATTTATATCTACACTCAGAGACACCCCTATTTACTCATTTATTCTACTGTAACTATATTTATATCTACACTCAGAGACACCCCTATTTACTCATTTATTCTACTGTAACTATATTTATATCTACACTCAGAGACACCCCTATTTACTCATTTATTCTACTGTAACTATATTTATAGTTACACTCAGAGACAGCCCTATTTACTCATTTATTCTACTGTAACTATATTTATATCTACACTCAGAGACAGCCCTATTTACTCATTTATTCTACTGTAACTATATTTATATCTACACTCAGAGACAGCCCTATTTACTCATTTATTCTACTGTAACTATATTTATATCTACACTCAGAGACACCCCTATTTACTCATTTATTCTACTGTAACTAAATTTATAGTTACACTCAGAGACACCCCTATTTACTCATTTATTCTACTGTAACTAAATTTATAGTTACACTCAGAGACACCCCTATTTACTCATTTATTTTACTGTAACTAAATCTAAATCTACACTCAGAGACACCCCTATTTACTCATTTATTCTACTGTAACTATATTTATATCTACACTCAGAGACAGCCCTATTTACTCATTTATTCTACTGTAACTATATTTATATATCTACACTCAGAGACACCCTATTTACTCATTTATTCTACTGTAACTATATTTAAATCTACACTCAGAGACACCCATATTTACTCATTTATTCTACTGTAACTAAATTTAGATCTACACTCAGAGACACCCCTATTTACTCATTTATTCTACTGTAACTATATTTATATCTACACTCAGAGACACCCCTATTTACTCATTTATTCTACTGTAACTATATTTATATCTACACTCAGAGACAGCCCTATTTACTCATTTATTCTACTGTAACTATATTTATATCTACACTCAGAGACACCCCTATTTACTCATTTATTCTACTGTAACTATATTTATATCTACACTCAGAGACACCCCTATTTACTCATTTATTCTACTGTAACTATATTTATATCTACACTCAGAGACACCCCTATTTACTCATTTATTCTACTGTAACTATATTTATATCTACACTCAGAGACACCCCTATTTACTCATTTATTCTACTGTAACTATATTTATATCTACACTCAGAGACACCCCTATTTACTCATTTATTCTACTGTAACTATATTTATATCTACACTCAGAGACAGCCCTATTTACTCATTTATTCTACTGTAACTATATTTAAATATACACTCAGAGACACCCTATTTACTCATTTATTCTACTGTAACTATATTTATATCTACACTCAGAGACACCCTCTTTACTCATTTATTCTACTGTAACTATATTTATATCTACACTCAGAGACACCCCTATTTACTCATTTATTCTACTGTAACTATATTTATATCTACACTCAGAGACACCCCTATTTACTCATTTATTCTACTGTAACTATATTTATATCTACACTCAGAGACACCCCTATTTACTCATTTATTCTACTGTAACTATATTTATATCTACACTCAGAGACACCCCTATTTACTCATTTATTCTACTGTAACTATATTTAAATCTACACTCAGAGATGCTCCTATTTACTCATTTATTCTTCTGTAACTATATTTAAATCTACACTCAGAGACACCCCTATTTACTCATTTATTCTACTGTAACTATATTTATATCTACACTCAGAGACACCCCTATTTACTCATTTATTCTACTGTAACTATATTTATATCTACACTCAGAGACACCCCTATTTACTCATTTATTCTACTGTAACTATATTTATAGTTACACTCAGAGACAGCCCTATTTACTCATTTATTCTACTGTAACTATATTTATATCTACACTCAGAGACACCCCTATTTACTCATTTATTCTACTGTAACTATATTTATATCTACACTCAGAGACACCCCTATTTACTCATTTATTCTACTGTAACTATATTTATATCTACACTCAGAGACACCACTATTTACTCATTTATTCTACTGTAACTATATTTATATCTACACTCAGAGACACCCCTATTTACTCATTTATTCTACTGTAACTATATTTAAATCTACACTCAGAGACACCCCTATTTACTCATTTATTCTACTGTAACTATATTTATATCTACACTCAGAGACAGCCCTATTTACTCATTTATTCTACTGTAACTATATTTATATCTACACTCAGAGACACACCTATATACTCATTTATTCTACTGTAACTATATTTATATCTACACTCAGAGACACCCCTATTTACTCATTTATTCTACTGTAACTATATTTATATCTACACTCAGAGACAGCCCTATTTACTCATTTATTCTACTGTAACTATATTTAAATCTACACTCAGAGACAGCCCTATTTACTCATTTATTCTACTGTAACTATATTTATATCTACACTCAGAGACACCCCTATTTACTCATTTATTCTACTGTAACTATATTTAAATCTACACTCAGAGACAGCCCTATTTACTCATTTATTCTACTGTAACTATATTTATATCTACACTCAGAGACACCCCTATTTACTCATTTATTCTACTGTAACTATATTTATATCTACACTCAGAGACACCCCTATTTACTCATTTATTCTACTGTAACTATATTTAAATCTACACTCAGAGACAGCCCTATTTACTCATTTATTCTACTGTAACTATATTTATATCTACACTCAGAGACAGCCCTATTTACTCATTTATTCTACTGTAACTATATTTAAATCTACACTCAGAGACACCCTATTTACTCATTTATTCTACTGTAACTATATTTATATCTACACTCAGAGACACCCTATTTACTCATTTATTCTACTGTAACTATATTTATATCTACACTCAGAGACACCCTATTTACTCATTTATTCTACTGTAACTATATTTAAATCTACACTCAGAGACAGCCCTATTTACTCATTTATTCTACTGTAACTATATTTATATCTACACTCAGAGACAGCCCTATTTACTCATTTATTCTACTGTAACTATATTTATATCTACACTCAGAGACAGCCCTATTTACTCATTTATTCTACTGTAACTATATTTAAATCTACACTCAGAGACAGCCCTATTTACTCATTTATTCTACTGTAACTATATTTATATCTACACTCAGAGACAGCCCTATTTACTCATTTATTCTACTGTAACTATATTTATATCTACACTCAGAGACAGCCCTATTTACTCATTTATTCTACTGTAACTATATTTAAATCTACACTCAGAGACACCCCTATTTACTCATTTATTCTACTGTAACTATATTTAAATCTACACTCAGAGACGCTCCTATTTACTCATTTATTCTACTGTAACTATATTTAAATCTACACTCAGAGACACCCCTATTTACTCATTTATTCTACTGTAACTATATTTATATCTACACTCAGAGACACCCCTATTTACTCATTTATTCTACTGTAACTATATTTATATCTACACTCAGAGACACCCCTATTTACTCATTTATTCTACTGTAACTAAATTTATAGTTACACTCAGAGACACCCCTATTTACTCATTTATTCTACTGTAACTATATTTATATCTACACTCAGAGACACCCCTATTTACTCATTTATTCTACTGTAACTATATTTATATCTACACTCAGAGACAGCCCTATTTACTCATTTATTCTACTGTAACTATATTTATATCTACACTCAGAGACAGCCCTATTTACTCATTTATTCTACTGTAACTATATTTAAATCTACACTCAGAGACACCCCTATTTACTCATTTATTCTACTGTAACTATATTTATATCTACACTCAGAGACACCCCTATTTACTCATTTATTCTACTGTAACTATATTTAAATCTACACTCAGAGACAGCCCTATTTACTCATTTATTCTACTGTAACTATATTTATATCTACACTCAGAGACACCCCTATTTACTCATTTATTCTACTGTAACTATATTTATATCTACACTCAGAGACAGCCCTATTTACTCATTTATTCTACTGTAACTATATTTAAATCTACACTCAGAGACACCCCTATTTACTCATTTATTCTACTGTAACTATATTTATATCTACACTCAGAGACACCCCTATTTACTCATTTATTCTACTGTAACTATATTTATATCTACACTCAGAGACACCCCTATTTACTCATTTATTCTACTGTAACTATATTTAAATCTACACTCAGAGACAGCCCTATTTACTCATTTATTCTACTGTAACTATATTTATATCTACACTCAGAGACACCCCTATTTACTCATTTATTCTACTGTAACTATATTTATATCTACACTCAGAGACGCTCCTATTTACTCATTTATTCTACTGTAACTATATTTATATCTACACTCAGAGACAGCCCTATTTACTCATTTATTCTACTGTAACTATATTTATATCTACACTCAGAGACGCTCCTATTTACTCATTTATTCTACTGTAACTATATTTAAATCTACACTCAGAGACACCCCTATTTACTCATTTATTCTACTGTAACTAAATTTATAGTTACACTCAGAGACAGCCCTATTTACTCATTTATTCTACTGTAACTATATTTATATCTACACTCAGAGACACCCCTATTTACTCATTTATTCTACTGTAACTAAATTTATAGTTACACTCAGAGACAGCCCTATTTACTCATTTATTCTACTGTAACTAAATTTATAGTTACACTCAGAGACACCCCTATTTACTCATTTATTCTACTGTAACTATATTTAAATCTACACTCAGAGACACCCCTATTTACTCATTTATTCTACTGTAACTAAATTTATAGTTACACTCAGAGACAGCCCTATTTACTCATTTATTCTACTGTAACTATATTTAAATCTACACTCAGAGACACCCCTATTTACTCATTTATTCTACTGTAACTATATTTAAATCTACACTCAGAGACACCCCTATTTACTCATTTATTCTACTGTAACTATATTTAAATCTACACTCAGAGACACCCCTATTTACTCATTTATTCTACTGTAACTATATTTAAATCTACACTCAGAGACACCCCTATTTACTCATTTATTCTACTGTAACTATATTTATATCTACACTCAGAGACGCTCCTATTTACTCATTTATTCTACTGTAACTATATTTAAATCTACACTCAGAGACACCCCTATTTACTCATTTATTCTACTGTAACTAAATCTAAATCTACACTCAGAGACACCCCTATTTACTCATTTATTCTACTGTAACTATATTTATATCTACACTCAGAGACACCCCTTTGTCCCTCCGTCTCCCTGCAGGATAAATGGCTGCTCCACTCGGTGCTGATGCTGGTCCAGTCCTGGATCGAGCCTTTGGTGTACCTGCAGGCCACCCTGGACCGCTACGATGGAGCTCCTGACATGCTGCTAAATAAAACTAAGTGGGTTTCTGAGAAACTGATCAGTCTGGAGCAGGGCGTGGTGGTCCTGATTAAGAAGGTAGGCCACTTCCTGGTACCCCATCGCTGGTGGCTCTTTGTTGGGTGCTGAATAGTTCTCTCTGGTTTCAGATGCTGAACGAGGGAATGACCACCACAGCCTACAGTGAACAAGGCTTCCTCCAGGATGACGTGCAGCCAGAGATGCTGGAGTCTGTTCTGAGGGACTACACTTTACTGAGCTGCTTCAAGAAGGACGCTCATAAGATGGAGATTTTACTCAAGCTTCTCAAGTGTCGACAAACCGACACATACAATTGTGCATAAAACATGACGCTTTTAAATCAGTGTTTGGCCTTAAAAGAATTCCTGAGGTTGGTAGCGCTATAGATATGACCGTGCCTGAGGCCATTCGGCCTGGCTGCCATGCAGCACAATCTTTATTGATTGTTTTGGAACACCTTCACACAGAAAGAAGTAGGTGTAATGCTTTAGCATACTGCATTTTACATTCCCCTGCTCACTTGTTTTTTTAACCTGGCAAAGGCAACAGAGGGCAAACTCCCAAAAGATTATTTGCGTGTCGAGCTGTCAGGAACATCTGCATATCCTACCATTGATTTCCATTTCCTTTGTTCTTAGCTGGAGTTTGTATTCCTCCCTGGCTCTTGCAGTGTTTTGATTATTCCCACGGCCCCTAGAGGATTCAGTGAGACTCCCTTTTTAAATGGAGCTGGTTTCACTTCTGCATTAGTGAAATGAAACACTTTCACCGGAGATGGGAGTCAAATAGAGAGCACTCGGTACTTGAAAAAAACCCTGACACGTTTGATTGGTGGAGAGCCAAAGAGGGAGAACAAATACCAGCTAAAATGCAAAAATCTACAGTTTTGGCTCCACACAGGTTTGAATTAATGTAAAAAGAAAAAAAAAACCTGCATATTTTTGTGACCAAAAGTGCCTTGTTTGATAAGAATGTTAAAACAGAGGTGAATTATTCCATTTTAACAGATTTAATTATCAGCTGTTCTGAGTCTGTCAGACTCCTCTGTGTAAATAAAAGAGCCCATTGTTCTGTGGAAACCTGTCTAACCTGCTTCTGATTTAATAAAGCAACACAGAGATGATTTGTTGTGATAATTTTATCATCTTTTCTTTCTTAAGCCAGGGAAATTTATCATGTAATTTCAGATGGAGAACTTTATCTGCTGCCCTTTATAACTCCAAACACCAGAGGGCAGCAGTGCTCTGTCCTAAAGGTCATTGTCTTCACCTGTTTTAGCGGCCCATGACATCAGTGACATCACAGCTTCCTCAGAGGATCAGAATGGAAAACGAACATAGAAACTTTTTCATTTATACTTTAGGACTGCAGAAACTGGGGTTACTGGGGTTAGACCTTCAGCTGGAGGGAAGCCGTAGCCGTGGCAACAAGCTCCACAGAACCTGAAGATATGATCACTGTAGGTGTGCTTCAGTGCTTCACATTTAACGTCACTTGCAATGATGGAGATGTCCATTCTAGATCCAAACCATGGCCTAGGAGGGCATCAGTCCTGAGAAGGATCTCTAAACCACAGCAGCAGGCTCCAAGCCCCTAACCTCTTCCTATGGATGCAGGAACATCCCTACAGACATCCTGAAACAGTAACATGTTTAAGTGCAACAGGGCTCAGCCAGGATTGGCCGAGAGAGCAGGCGCTCATATTCAGCGCCTACAAGTCCAGGATCAAAACCTGGTACCATGTCTCTCTTCAGTACATTAAAGACTAAAAAGACCCAAAAACATAATCTATACATTAGAATATAAAAATGGCAGGTCACAAATAAAGTTAGATACTGTTTAGGCAGAAGAAGTGATTTCTATTAATACAGTTTATTTCTAATGTTCGTGGCCTGGAGACGGCTCATGAACAAGGGTTTATGGGTAATTAGTATGGTGTTTCCTGTCTGGTTTAGACAGTGACAGGAAACGTTCTGTAACAGGAAATGTTCTGTTACAGGAAACGTTCTGTTACAGGAAACATTCTGTTACAGGAAACGTTCTGTTACAGGAAACATTCTGTTACAGGAAACGATCTGTTACAGGAAACATTCTGTTACAGGAAACGATCTGTTACAGGAAACGATCTGTTACAGGAAACGTTCTGTTACAGGAAACGATCTGTTACAGGAAACGATCTGTTACAGGAAACGATCTGTTACAGGAAACGTTCTGTTACAGGAAACGATCTGTTACAGGAAACGATCTGTTACAGGAAACATTCTGTTACAGGAAACGATCTGTTACAGGAAACGTTCTGTTACAGGAAACGTTCTGTTACAGGAAACGTTCTGTTACAGGAAATGATCTGTTACAGGAAACATTCTGTTACAGGAAACGTTCTGTTACAGGAAACGTTCTGTTACAGGAAACATTCTGTTACAGGAAACGATCTGTTACAGGAAACATTCTGTTACAGGAAACGATCTGTTACAGGAAACGTTCTGTTACAGGAAACGATCTGTTACAGGAAACGTTCTGTTACAGGAAATGATCTGTTACAGGAAACATTCTGTTACAGGAAACGATCTGTTACAGGAAACATTCTGTTACAGGAAACGATCTGTTACAGGAAACATTCTGTTACAGGAAACGATCTGTTACAGGAAACGTTCTGTTACAGGAAACAATCTGTTACAGGTAATGATCAGTTACAAAAAATCTTCTGTATCTGAATTTGTGTCCTGAATTTATTCGTTGGCACTCTGAAAAAAAAATCACTACAGCATTGTTTCCCACTGATCTCAGGTTCCTTGTCTATTTTCACTCTCCTGTATCCCACTACATCTTTTCCTCTTCAACCTTCACTCCTCACATCAGAATATGTGAATCAGCCTTGTGGCCAGCCAGGTGTCAGCATACAGGCGTGGCATCGTGTGGCGTGGGTGGATGTTGAGGCAGGATGGGGGGGGGTTGGTGTCAGGTTCAGCTTCCTCTGGCCTAACCATTCCAGTACGGGGGCTCAGATGACATTGGCCAGGCTCGTGCAACCCTCACACGACCTCATTTGGTTCCTGACAATGCGCAAGTAATCATAGGCAAGGTAAAGCCCCCCCCCCCAGTGGAGGCCATAAATATTAAAGATTGGCTTCAAGTGTGGGGGGAGTTTAGAGGAGGGAGATGAAGATGTCTGGAAGTGGAAGGGGAAGGAAGGACACATGGATGAGGGGAGGGGAGCGGGCCTGGGTGATTTCACTGTCTAACTATTATGACCAGAGGAGAGGAAATCTAGACTGCTGGGATGCAAAAGTGGAGCAGAGGAGGCAGACAGAGGAAGGAAAGCAAATTGACCTGACAGAAAGAGAAAAGAGCTGTGACCAAAATCGCACTCTATTTACTTTATAGTGCAGGGTTGTGAAGATATCAATTTTTTAGCGCTTTACCCTTGAAACACTAAAAAACACTGATAAAAACATCCTCTTTGATTAATGACTGAGTAACATGAAATCTTGGAAAGTCATGTAGAAACCATCAAATGACAGTCTCAATCAGATAAAGGCCAAAATAAGATAATAAAGATCAGATCAACATGTCCAGCTGAGTGTTCAAAAATCAGTTTTAGTAGGCACATAGAAAAAACTACAAACTCTATGGAAGTCATTTTGGATGTGAGATGTATACTGTTGATGAAATAAAAGTCCCTGACTTTTCATTAGAGTGACTATAATTTGGTTTTATGCTATTTAAAGAAAATGCAATGAAGGTAAAAGAGAATTCGATGACTTCTACTAAGAAAGACCAAAGAGTTAGGGTTGGGGTAAGATAAACTACATAGGGGAGAGTGGGGTGAGTTGTGCCAGTTTTTATTTAAAGTGAGGCCATGACAGTAATGCCTCCATCTTAACTATGATCATGTATTTCAGGATGTGGTGCATCTCTGGGAACAATAACTTTGGATCTGAGATAAACTGATCCAGCAGTTCAGCGCTAACATCAGGCTAACTGTATAGACTCATTGTGTAGCCTACTGAAGCACTAAAACACGTGTGAAATGTTTTCAGACTTGTCTATAATTGTTCAGACACAACAATCAAAAAACCTTGATCATAGAAATTTTACTTTGAACGGCAAAAAAAACAGTTTTTGAGATTAAATATGCTTACCTCTGATGCCATGTGTCTCTCTTTTATGCAGAATGAGTAAAACAGATAGCTCTTCAAAAATATGTGGTCACATGACCAATTTCTTCTATGGTTTTCTATAAACAAGGGGTGGCACTACTTCCCCTGTGGCACAAATCACCCCACTCTCCCCTATGGGCCTTTCTAACAGCCAGGGCTCCGTGCTGGTTCTGGTTCCTGAACCTAATTTTTAACCGGTCGGCACGTTCAAAGTGAAAAAAATAAAAGGTTCTGAACCTGAAAAGTTGGTTCTCAGCTGGAAACAAAAATAGTTGGTTCTTTCTTGGGAACCGTGACATCGTCAGTGGGCGTGTCACATTCTAGATCGTGAAGACGAGCAGAAAAAGAAGAAAAAGCTGGGGAGAATAATGTTTGGTTGTGATCTGGGCATCAACAGAATTCCAGGTGAAGCTGGAGAGAAGTACACAGAGAGGAAAGTTATGTTTAGAAGTTGTGGAAAAGATGGCTAGGGTTGGGTTCACAGAACACCAGACCAAATTATCAACTCAAAACAAAGAAGAAGGAACACTGGGAAAGCAGGAAAGACTGGGGCGAAAGTGGAGCTGGACGTGGTGGTACATGTCCAACATGTCCTCCACCTTTGGTTCTGCTTAAACTGGTGTGAATGTGGGCTGGTTCACCAGAAAGCACCAAGGTTCTGAGAGTCCAGAACAGAACCAGGGCCATAACCAGAACCGTGTCTGTCTGAAAACACTAATATAGATTTTCTGTGATGTAAAAACATGAATCCTTCAAAGAAGCTTACCAACTTCACTTGGAGGACACAGTTATCTGCAGCATGACTCCAAAATGAAAATTACCTGGGCACTTTCTCAGCTGATCTTGTGTAGTTTGGTGCATACTAATGCAAATTTCACTCCTGTAATCTTACTGGTGTAGGGCAAATGTGCAAACCACACCAGCACTTCAACCATGATGGTAAACATGGCTCACCCAGGAGCAATTTCTCCGTCCACCTCTCCTCATTTACCGTCTCCTTGTTCATGCACATTCATCACCCTTTGGATGCTCTACCTGCCTGTCAAAACCCCAGAGAACCAATCACAAACAGCCTCTTCAACAGCTGACCCACCCCCGTCCCCTCTGAGCAGCTCACCTGTTGTTAATCAGCCTCAGTGATCTTCACCCTCACACACCAGCAGCAGCCCAATCACAGCAGAAAACCTCACTCAGCCTTCCTCCACGTCTAACTCACTTTGGAAAAACATGGAAGCCAAAATTGAGAGACTGGAAACTGGATTGTAGAAAGACATCACTCACCCATGGACCAGGAAGTGTGGGCACTCCTGCTCACCCCTGGACCAGGAAGGGTGGACAATGGTAAGATTCAATTAGGAAAAAAAATAATCTCTGTATACTAAGCCTTCCAAGTTTACAATAACTGATATGGTTCCAAAAAGGAAATAAGCACCACTAAAGTTTCCCAGATAATTCCACAAAGTAAATAAATATCACTAAAACTACCAAGATAATTCCACACAGTAAATAAATATCACTAAAACTACCAAGATAATTCCACACGGTCAATAAATATCACTAAAACTACCAAGATAATTCCACAAAGTCAATAAATATCACTAAAACTACCAAGATAATTCCACACAGTAAATAAATATCACTAAAACTACCAAGATAATTCCACAAAGTCAATAAATATCACTAAAGCTTTTAATGCCATGCTTGTGTCTCTGTTTTCTAAATGGTGTTCCTTACTTTGGCCACAGGAGGGCAGCAGAGAGTCAAATTTACCATTAATCAGACTAATTCAAAACTGAAGAACTAAATGGTGTGAGTCTAATCAGAAATATTCTGTTATTTTCACAAATTTAAAGTTGAATTTTTTTTAATTTTTTTTTTTACAATTTTTTAATTTTAATTTAATATTTTTTTTCTGAATTGAGGTCATTTAATATTGAATGGTTTTAACTTATAAAGATATGTTTGAAGCAAACATGGAGCTCTAATCTTAAAATGTACATATTCTAATTTTTTTTGACTTATTTACTTATCACTTTCATTGAAATGAAATGAGGAATAACAACAACAGCAACAAGCACATTATAATAATTAATAATTTGTCATTTTAATAATGATGATAATGGTAATATGTTAATAGTTATACTTAAATTTTAATGATGAAAATAATAATAATAATAATAATAATAATAATAACAATAATAATAGAAATAAATGATAATATGGTAACAATATTATTATTATTATTATTATTATTATTATTATTATTATTATTATTGCCTAATGTTTATCTTTTCCTTTTTGAATTCCACCTTACCACTGAATTTATTTGACTACAACTTGTGTAAAATCCCACGGTAAGTATTATCTGCTTTAAGGTTTATATTGACGCTGCCTTCACAGATTTATGTGGTTGTAGGACATGGCTATGGCCACAGGAGGGCAGCAGAGGGTCAGCCTTACAGAACAACTCACAACTGAAGAACCAAAAGCTGTGTAAACCTTTGAGCTGTAACAAAACAGAAGAAACATTAGTTCAGTATTTATTTTTAGAACTTAGCATACACTCTTTTCAACCAGACAGATGCTACACACAGAGTCTAATCAGTAATGTTCTGTTATTTTCACAAAGGTAAATTTGAGGGGAGGTTATTATATATTTTTTTTAATTTAATCTAATTTTATTTATTTTTCTGAGTTGATGTTGCTTAATTTTGGAAAGTTGTAACTAATAAGGATATGTTTGAAGCTAGCATGGAGCTTCTAATCTCAAAATGTACTTATCATTATAAATTTTTATCTCAGGATTTTGACTTATTTATTTATTATTTTGATTAAAATAAATAAAAACACCACCAACAACAAAAACAATATTTAATGATTACAATTTTATAATAATAATGATCATAATAATAATAATAATAATATAAATGATAATAATAATGCAGGGAGGACACAGACATCAAACCATACTACACTAAGACATCATGGACATCATCAGGATGCAGACAGGACACAAAATTTAAATACCATAAAAACAACAGGAACCCAGCTACACAGGCTGAGACCAAGAGGACCAAAATTAAAGATGTGACGAGCTTAAGGAGAAACAAAGAGGAGTAAAAACAAAACAAGAGTGAAACAAAAAACGGCAGAAAAATGTGATTAAAGGGGGCAAGAACAGATAGTAGAGCAGGATAAAACAAGCTCTAAAACTTTAAAAGCAGTAAAACTGATCAATATTACAGCAAAGGTAAAAAAGGGAAGCAATAAAGAGAACAAAACAATAAAGTGAGAAAGACAGTAACGATTAAAAACAGCCAAAGAGTCAAGGAATTAAAATGAGGTTGACAGGGAGGAAAGGTGAGTAAAAGATTAAGAGGAAATGAATTAAGATGAGAAAATAAAATAGGTAAGAATCTGTGAGACGATAAAAACCAAATTAGAAGAAGACAACACCACATAAAAGCAAGTCCTAAAAAATGAGTTTTAAGAAGCGATTTAAAAGAAGTCAATCTCTTCTCCTCCATCAGGTCGTTCCAACGTCAAGGGGCTCTGACGGAAAAGGCCCTGTCACCTTTAGATCTGAGTCTCGACTTTGGAATGACCAGGAAGCCCCCGCTGGAAGATCTAATGCTGGAAGCTGGCTCAGAGGGGGTTAAAAGTCCTCGTATATACATTGGAGCAAGACTGTTCAGTGCTTTAAAGGTAATTAATAAAATGTTGAAATCAATTCTAAAACTAACAGGAAGCCAGTGTAACGATGCTAAGAGGGGGGTGATGTAATGTTGTCTGTCCAACTGGACCAGTTGGAGGCGACAGAGTGATTTCTGGGAGATACAGGAGAGGAGTGAATTAAGTAGTCTAATCTGGAAAAGATGAATGAGTTTTTCCAGGTCCTGTTCAGTCAGTATTGTTTTTATTTAGGAGATGGTACGTAATTGGTAGAAGCAAGATTTAACAACTGATTTTATGTGATGATCAAATGAGAGATTATTGTCAAATAGCACATTTAAATGTCTGCCCGTGGGTTTGATGTTTGTTGCTGCTAGAGGAGCGAGGTGGCTGGTGATGGAGGGGGAGTAGTGGGGATTAAACAATATCATTTCAGATTTTGAGTTGTTCAGTTGTAAGTTCTGTTCGAGCCAACAGTTAGCATCATTTAAACAGTCTGTAACAGCAGCGAGGCTTCACAGGTCCTCAGGTCTCAGGGGCAGGTATATCTGGGTGTCAGCGGCTTATTAGTGAAAGGAGACTTTATGATTCTGGATTATTTGACCAATGGGGCAGCATATAAAAAGAAATAAAATAGGACCTAAGACCGAACCTTGCAGTACACCACAGGTAAGAATAGAGGTAGAGGAGTGGTTACCTATGGTGACCACAAAGGTTTACTCTGAAACACAAGAATAAAACCAGCTAAGAGCAGAGTCCCTGATGCCCACCCAGTCTCTAAGACGATCTATTAAAATGTTGTGATCAATGATATCAAAAGCTGCACTGAGATATAAGAGAATTAAAATGGCTCCCTCCCCTCTATCAATGCTAAAAACAAATCATTGGTCCCACTGAGGAGGACCGTCTCAGTGCTGTGACCCACTCTAAATCCAGACTATAGACCGGACCGTCTCAGTGCTGTGACCCACTCTAAATCCAGACTATAGACCGGACCGTCTCAGTGCTGTGACCCACTCTAAATCCAGACTGTAGACCGGACCGTCTCAGTGCTGTGACCCACTCTAAATCCAGACTGTAGACCGGACCGTCTCAGTGCTGTGACCCACTCTAAATCCAGACTATAGACCGGACCGTCTCAGTGCTGTGACCCACTCTAAATCCAGACTGTAGACCGGACCATCTCAGTGCTGTGAACCATTCTTAATCCAGACTATAGACCGGACCGTCTCAGTGCTGTGACCCACTCTAAATCCAGACTATAGACCGGACCGTCTCAGTGCTGTGACCGGCTCTAAATCCAGACTATAGACCGGACCATCTCAGTGCTGTGAACGGTTCTTAATCCAGACTATAGACCGGACCATCTCAGTGCTGTGAACGGTTCTTAATCCAGACTATAGACCGGACCATCTCAGTGCTGTGAACGGTTCTTAATCCAGACTATAGACCGGACCGTCTCAGTGCTGTGACTGGCTCTAAATCCAGACTATAGACCGGACCGTCTCAGTGCTGTGACCCGCTCTAAATCCAGACTATAGACCGGACCTGCTCTAAATCCAGACTATAGACCGGACCGTCTCAGTGCTGTGACCTGCTCGAAATCCAGACTATGGACCGGACTGTCTCACTGCGTCTCGTGCTCTAAATCAGACTATAGACCGGACTGTCTCAGTGCTGTGACCCACCTTAAATCCAGACTATAGACCGGACCGTCTCAGTGCTGTGACCCGTTCTAAATCCAGACTATAGACCGGACCATCTCAGTGCTGTGACCTGCTCTAAAACCAGACCATAGACTGGACCGATAAGCAGCCTTTACTGACTTTGGTCTGAAGGAGGGATTTAGCCCAACAAAAATCATGATTTTTGCACTGTAGAGGTGGGAGAAAACATCCATTCTTAGATGCATCGTAATGTTGAGGTGGAAGATTCTGAATCAATTAACAAATGTCCAATAATCGATAATAGTTAGTAATTTAAATGTTTAATACTGTGGAATAGCAGGAACAAAAAGTGGAACTCTCAAACGCAGCCAGAACAGTTTAGATTACACATCTGTGAAAATGACATGTTTATGTCTGTAATTTCAGAAATGTCACAAGGAAAGGATGCTGCTACCTTTGGTTCAGTGCAATTATAACTTTTCAGGTTACACACATCTCCCATTAGAGGATAGTGGACATTATTTCTGTTTGTCTAAACACAAATGTCATGTTTGTATCATGTTTGACACAGTGGGAAAAACAGAAATGTAATAAAAAAAAAAAAACAAGTGCAGGAAGTGCATCAATAATCGATTACTGGTCGAATTGTAGCCCTATGAATGGTGTCCAGAACAAATCAACAAACTACTTCATGAAAAGTCAGTAAAAGTTTGACTTTACTAAGTTGTGACTCATAAATCAGGATTGCTGCTGAAACATGTTGTCAGTGTGGTGAAATACTCTGAGGTAACACAGAGTCTCCTGATAACTCATTAACAATCATTAAATATTCAACCTCTCAGTTGTCATTGTTTTCAGTAAACAGTGATATACATAGTATGAATGAATGTCCCATGTGGTTGTTTCTAGTGATCCTAACAGAGAGGGGGGTGATGTAAGTTCAAGTTTAACAAACACAGAAAGTCCAAAGTTAAGCAGGAAAACTTCATCCTCAAACACCGCTGTTAAACTTTTGTCTCTGAAAAAGTGTAAGTAAACTTTTAAACGTACCAATATTTTACATTTTAAACATGGCAGCAGATCCATTCAGATCACCAACCCCATAGGATGATGATATCCATGGATCCATGTACTGTACCAGTTTGAATGAACTCCTTGGAATGTTTTTTCGTATGAGTTGTTCTCAGGCTTTAATACAGAAACACGTCATACTGTGTTGATGTTTCCTTATATCTCCACACCCTTAACCTGTTTGGTTGGGCTGGAACCAACTCAAGTCTGCTTGCCAAGTTAGTACAGTTAGTTAGTGCTGGTGTGAACTCTGTCAGTCAGACCCGGGTGGGGACAAAACCATACAGAGACCACTTACTAAACAGTAAAATTAGAATTCTTTGCTAGTCAGCGTCAAAATTACAAGTCAGTTAAACTAAAAGACTAACTTATGCTTTTCAGTTCAGGCCCACAATCTCCGTCTAATCTGTTTCACAGCTGCTTGCACTAGTAGCCACTGGTAGTGGCTACTAGTGCAAGTGGCAGGTAGTTCAAAATGTTAAAACATCAGAGAGAGTAAAAAGCAAACACCATCTAGGAATGTAGGAGCCTAGGACTCCACAAAGGCTACCCAGGCTAGCTTCTAAAATCAGGGGTGAGCAGAGTGAAAACAGTGCTAAAAAGATTTCCTCTCATGCTTTCACAACAGCGACCATAGCAATGGTCATCATCTTAACATGTACAACACCTATATAATGATGGTAAAATGACCCTTTAAATAGCCAGTACATATCCATTTTATCCTTGTTCAGTCATGGATGAAAGTATTGGCACCCCTGGAATTTTTCCAGAAAATACATCATTTCTCCCAGAAATTGTTACAATTACAAATGTTTTTGGTAAACACGTTTATTTCCTTTATGTGCATCTAAAGTTTTAGAACTGGTCCTTAATGACACATGTGTTTTGCTAAATCTAAAGTGTCAAAGTTAGATGTTAGAGTTGTTTTCCGTGTTGCTGGAAGCACTGGTATGCCTCAGAGAGAAGCCTCTCTCATCTGACCTCGTCCCCTGATACTTCATTTAGACACATTAAATATTTAAACCTTTGGTAAGTGAGTAAACAGTGTCGAGGATAATGATTCCTGTGGGTATTTTAAATGAAATGTGAAAGACTGGCGATGACGACTGACTTCTGGAAAGTTTACCAAGTGGGAAAAGAACATACCAAAGAAACTTGTTTGTTTTTTATATCCTAGATCTGAAACTAAAAGTTGTTGATCAAGAACTTTTTCCAGTCTACGCTTGGACAAGGTTTGTGAGTAGAAATGAACACACTCTCAGAGTCTCAAAGTGGGTAGCATCAAAGAACAGAATCCACTCATCATGTCCAAGAGGGGCCCAACAATACTGCTTGTCCACGGTCACAGTTTGCAAAAGAAGAGTGGTCCAAAATTCCAGTTGAAAGGTGTAAGAAGCTTGTTGATGGTGGTAGGAAGAGATTGGTTTCAGTTATTTTTGCCCAAGGGTGTGCAACCAAATAATAAGTTGAGGGTGACAATAATTTTGTCCTTTTTCTTTGTATTTTTTGTGTTGCTCCAGTGCACATAAAGGAAATAAACACATGTATACCAAAAACATTTGTAACTGCAACAATTTCTGGGAGAAATGGTGTATTTTCTGGAAAAATTCCAGGGGTGCCAATACTCTCATCCATGACTGAACAAGTTATCTACAGACACTTCACAAGGAGGGCAGGTCTAGACCGTACTCTCTGGTTGCATTGCATTCTTGTTTCTCCATGGTCAGAGGGCCTTGTTGTAAGCATTTTGGTTTTCAGTGCTGGTGTTTTCCTGTATTTGGCCACTTTTATGTCGTGTGCTCTCATGTTTACATGGCTAATGAACTCCTAAGTGTTTGTCTGAAATGAGGAGTGGTCAAACACAAAGCTTGAGGGTTGAGGACACAGGAAATGGCTAAACCTAAAACCTGGTCTAAAAGCTAGTGCCACAGTCAGGCCTGCCCCCCCTGACAGACCCAGTGAATGGGCCGTTGTGATTTATTGATGATACCGCTGTATGTGTCTTTTTGATCACTTACATTGGTGCTAGCGTCCTGGCTAACAGTTGCATCATTTTGGAGCTGAAAAGTTCAAGAGGGTCTGGCTGCAGCCCCCGAGCAAACC
Organism: Cheilinus undulatus; assembly: GCF_018320785.1. Lineage (NCBI taxonomy): Eukaryota > Metazoa > Chordata > Actinopteri > Labriformes > Labridae > Cheilinus > Cheilinus undulatus. The sequence continues at coordinate 55,909,953 of NC_054866.1, read as the reverse complement.
TCTTCCCTGGGGCGTGACGTACATTGCCCAAGCCTACCCTGGGGCGTGCAGTGTGTTAGCTGTTGTTAGCATGACCCAGCTGTTGTTAGCATGACTACACCGCAGCGTACGGGTCTACACTGGACTGTGCAGTAGCAGATGCCGACCCGTGGGTCTACGCTATTAAAACCAGCCTGCTTCGGTTTAGGCGTTTAAATCCGACTGGTTAGATTTAGGATCAGCCTGTCGGCAAGCGGATAGAGCTGAAATTTCATCGCGGGTAATATACGTCACGCCCCAGCACAGAGGTTTCGCCCCGCCGTAGAGGTCTCCAGCCAAACGCTCCGGCATAGAGGTTTGCTCAGGGGCTGCAGCCAGATGCCTCTCAAAAAGTTTGTAAAGCTGTTGTTAGGTTCTGATGTTGAAATTATTTGTTCGTGCCAGTCTTTGACCACTTTTCATTACTGTTTCTGCCCATTTTTCTAATTGTTTTCCACATTTTTCCACTTGTATCACATTGTAACTGCCTTTTAACCACTTTTCACTATTTCCCCTCCCATTCTTTTACTTCTTTTTTCCCTTTTACATAAATCTGGAGATTTGGTGGTTCGTCATGAACATTTCAGGCGCATAGTGAATGCTGACAGTAGAAGATCACTGTTACAGAGCTGTAGACAGAGCAGAAGCAGGGATAAATAAATACGAAGAACAGAATTATCTGTTTACAGCCTTTCTCCCTCCTTCACTCTCTAGGAGTGACAGATGTCAGTCAGCACCATGGACAGCGCCACATTAACACACATGACATTTTCAGCACAAACATCAACAACCTCAGCTTTCACAGCACAAATGCACACTCATACACCGTACCTTATATTCATAACATGTCAAAATATTGAGATCATCAAATTCATCAATCCTCTGTAAAATACTGAAGACATCACAGCAGAGAGGAGAATAACAATAAAACATGAGCTGGCTGAGTAGGCTTAAACGGCCTACTTTCGATCCCTTGGCCTCCTTTCTCTCTTCTTCACCTGACTGATGCTGTCACGTGTGAACTTTTCTTAGTGTTTCATGCCGTTGTTAACGCTATCATTCTTCGCTGACGCTACTTTAGTCTGACGAATGCACTGGTTTGATACGAAGCTTATCAAAGTTGATCATCTTTTTCACATTCCTCCGTCCCTCTGGCTGTGCTAAACCAGATTACAGATATCAAAAACTCCCTCTTCAGGTGTCACTGGGACATGACCGAGCCCTGACCTTTGTTTCCCAGACAGAAGAGAACGAGTATGTACTTCACCGTAGACGCACAACAAGATGCACATTTAGATGATGGAATATATATTTTTTAAATATTTTAAGTGAATGAAAAAGCTGCAGGTTTTACAGATGAAATATGCAAAAATATCTCAATATATCCATCCATCTATTTTCTAACAGAAGCATAGATCCGGCTTTAGGAGGGCAAAAGAGCCGGATCCTGTCTTGTAACATCACCTCTAGTGTTGACATCACTCATGTATCCTTACGCCATTTACTGCTGGAAATAGTGCTGTTACCTTATATCAGTGGTTCTCAAATGGTGTGCCAAGGCCCACTAGTGAGCCTTAAGGCAAGTCTAGGTGTGCCGTGGGAATTTGTACCACATGTTGTTTCTACAACTTTATAGCAAGAACTGTAACCAGGCCTGCCCACAGATCTGGACCCCTGTAGAAACCCCAGATAATGGGACCTAACCAGTTGGAATTTATTGATGATATCAGTGCATGTGTGTTGGATCAGTAGCATTGGTGCTAGCATCCTGGCTAACAGTTACCTCATTAAGAGCTGAAAAGCATGGTGAGCCATTATTGGGTTGAATTTGGTTTTGAAATTATTAACTCATGCTATTTTTAACCAAGTTAAACAATTTTTCTACCCACTTTTGCCACTTCTTTTGACAACTTGAACCAATTTGCTGCTTTTTTTTTTCTTCTAGCATTTGTGCCACTTCTTATTACTACTTTTGACCCATTTTTGCCACTTTTTTTTTTTTTAACTTTTTGCCTCATTTAACCCATTTTTGCTACCTTTTTGCCACTTTTCACCCAGTTTTGCCATTGTTTTGCTATTTTTTTGCCATTTTTCCCATCACTCTCTACTCAATTTTACCACCTTTTATTAATTTAACCCTTTTTTGCCACTTGTGATCTATTTTGCCACATTTTGGACACTTTCAACCAATTTATGCCACCTTCTTGCCAATTTTTGCCCACTTTTGCATTTTTTTAATCCTTTTGAACCCATTTTTACCACCTTTTTACAACATTTAATCCTTTTAGGCCACTTGTAATACATTTTTGCCACTATTTGACACTTTCAGCAAGTTTTTACCGATTTGAACCCATTGTTTGGCCAGTTTTTTTTTTTTTTTTTTTTTTTTTTACCAATTTTTGCCACTATTTGCCCACTTTTGCCATCTCCATGATCCTTCAGTTGGCTGGGGCCCAGAGAGCTCTCCCCTTTATCTCCCCTGATAGGCCACCTTGACTGTAACATTATTTTAAAAGTCTATTTTAAGTCGATTTAAATATGGTGTGCCTTGAGATTTTAGCTTAACTTTAGGTGTGCCTTGGGTGAAAAAAGTTTGAAAACCACTGCCTTATATTACACTAATGTGGGAATATGAAAGATTTAGCATTGTATTTTTATTGGCAGTAAAGTTTTAGAAGATCTCAGCTGACACAGAGTAATGCAAAAGTAATGTAACTGGTCATGTAACTAGTGACTTTTATCAATCAATCAGTCAATCAATCAATCACCCAAACTTTATTTATATAGCACTTTACATCCAAGAAAATGTAGAAGAAGAAAGAAGATAAAAGGAAGTATGACCCCAAACCCACTCTGCCCGACTCTTACCCACCCACACATCCATACACAGTATTGGCATCATAAATCATAAATAAAAGACGCCAGTAAAACAGAAACATTCATGTACCCAGTACGCACCGAGGAAACGCCATCTTAAAGGTTTAAAATGAGTAAACACTGGAGGTTAGGTTCAAGTGTAAAATAAAAAT